>NC_081410.1:606301937-606615270 GCF_030272615.1 Cryptomeria japonica
GGAGATGAGGATGAAGAAGAAAAGAAAGAGGAATCTATCAATACCATTCCTCGGTATGTCAAGCTGAATCATGATCCTAAGAAGATCATAGGAGATAAGGAAGTAGGAATTCTTACAAGAAGGAAGATCAGAGAAAACTCATGTATGATCTTTGAATTTGAGCCTAAATCATTCAAAGAGGTACATAAAGATGAAGACTAGATCAAGGCAATGGAAGAGGAACTTGACTAGATAGAGAAAATGGTACATGGTCTCTAGTACCCAGACTAGAGCATAAAAATGTCACTGGTACCAAATGGGTTTTTAGAAATAAGCTGAATGAGGATGGCACAGTGATTAGAAACAAAGCTAGACTAGTGTGCAAAGGATATGCCCAAGAAGAAGGAGAAGACTATGGAGAAACCTTTGCTCCTGTAACCAGATTGGAAGGAGTTCGTATGCTTCTTGCATATGTAGCTTTTAAAGGATTCAAAGTATATCAAATGGATGTAAAATCTGCATTCCTAGATGGTGTACCTGAAGAGGAAGTGTATATAGAGCAACCAGATGGGTTTGCCCTATCTGAAGACAGTGACATGGTGTGTAGGCTACATAAAGCCTTATATGGTCTAAAGTAGGCACCTAGAGCATGGTATGAATGCCTGCACTCCCATCTTGTGAAGATTGGATTTGAGAGAACAAGTGAAGATAGCAATATCTACTTGAAGTCTGAAGGAGATCAGATATAGATCTGTGAGGTATTTGGTGATGACATTATCTTTGGTGGAGATGACAAGATGAGTCATGAGTTTGCAGATGAGATGAAGAAAGAGTTTAAGATGTCACTCATAGGGGAGATTAAGTTCTTCATTGGACTATAGATCTAGCAGATGAAAGATGGAACCTTTATCACTCCATCCAAGTATGTCAAAGACGTGTTGAAGACCTTTGGCATGGAAGATAGCAAACCCATTGGTACACCGATGGTGACCGGTTCTAAACTATCCAAAGAGGATTACATAGCATTGGTTGATGAGAAGGAATACCGATCAATGATTGGTAAGTTGCATTATGTAGTGCATAGAAGACCAAATATTGTACATGCAGTTGGCATTGCAATACCCTAAAAATGGTCATCTAAACCATGGGCCCCTAATCTCGACAACATCACCAAGGTCCTAACCAAAAGGCAATTAAATCAATCTTGAGCACATAATTAATTCTTTAATTATCAAATATCACATGGAAAAATTAATTACCCAATATTAATTAAATATTTATTTAATTAATTGAATCATTCCAAGAATATTCATTTTGATCAATTATCCTATTTTAATTTATTAAATATCTTTGCATATTTAATTAATTAATAAATTTGCCATTCAATCATGCAAAAAAGAATTAATTTGCTACAAAAAGAAGAATTTATTACAAAACAAAGAGTTGAATTGAAAATTAAATAAAAGAATTGAATTGAGAGAGAAATTAAACTTGAGATATTATTTCTTTTTCTAAATTGAGAATTTGAAATCAGAAAAGCAATTAATTGAATTGTTAATTATTCTCTTAAATTGGAACTCAAAGCTTTTCAGAAAAAGAAGTTCAGTTGCATTAAAAAGACTCTTTTCTTGATTAAATTGAAGAACTATCTATTTTTATCACAAATGCATGGAATTGATTTATTATTGTTTTCCAATGCAACTTGGACTTCTAATTCGAATGCATTTCAATTGAACTATAATTGGAATCTATCTCAAGGTTAACTCAACCTGATTTCTCAATTATTTCAATTAATCCTAAATTGAGCTTTTTCATCATCTCTCTGTAATTCTCTATAAATTCAGTCATCAGCTCTCATTTCAATTCACCCCAGAGATTTTTGAGAATACGTCATTATTATGCTGATTTTGCTCTGTAGTCATTGATTGATTATTATTGCTTTTTTTAGATTACTAACATCCATTATTGCTTGCATCCATTATTGCTTGAAGTGATTTTTTGCTTGAATTATTCATTCATTTTTTGCATCCATATAGCTTAATATCATATAGATTAAATCCTTCATCTTGGTGTAGTCTAGTCAGTGGTATTGCTTATAACAAACTGAGAGCAATCCTATACTTGCATCTTGTAGAAGGCCATGGGTCACTTTGCTATGGTTTATTTTTATTGATTATTGATTACTAACCATGCATATAATGACTTAATTGAAGTGTTGTGCTTGTAGCTACAGGTTCACTTTTTCACACACACATATCTAGCGCCCACTATGGGGTGGAAGACTACTTCTTTTTCGGCCTCCAAGATTGATTTTTTTTATTTTTGTTATTTATCAAGTTTTTTGATTTTTTGGTTTTTCGTCCATACATCTAGTACGATAATTCCCACAGGGTTGAACGATAAACTACAGGTGTCACACGAATTTCCATATCCTATCATACTAGCATATCTTCTGTCGTATGACCATAAATCCTCTGTCGTACGAGCAGACATCATTAGCAATCTTCTTTCGTGTGATACTAAATCCTGTCTCGTACAAGTCAACACTCTATCATACGATTCTGAATTTTTTGGTAAAAAGGCAAATTTCATGATTTTATCATTTTTTGATTATTCTGACAACTGACCCTGACTGTTTATCTGTTTGTCTCAGAATTTTTCATAGCCTAACTTGTTTTTGCAGAACGCTTGTCAAAGAATATGCTTGTCGCACAAAGACAATATGACTACTGATTCGTTGTCTTTGTAGGTTACCTAAGGAGAATCGACTAAACATCATGTATTCTTTAAATTCATTTTTAGGCACCTAACTTGCTATCTGGTTAATGAACAAAATCTGTCTTTCGTGTTTTAGAAAAATCTAAGAGGTAGGAGAGTATGCTCTTGTCTTCTTTTAGACAGTCAGAAATCTAGACCCTTGAAGTGATTTCTTAAGATTGATTGCAACATCTTTAGCAGGCCTACCCTCCCGAGGAGCTAATAACTCTATAGCCTTTAGGGCCAGTGAGAGGGGAATGACCTAAGTGGGAATAGCTAAATGCCAAGTACTCCAACCCACTATAAAATAAACGTGATTTGATGAAAATCATGTCAACGACAGTGCTTGGGAATAGCTCTCCTTCATACCTTTGGGTATATTAAACCTTGGTTTTCAAGGCTGGGAGACCTCTTAATTGAGTATATACCTTGGCACACCAAACGGAGCCTTGACTAAATCCAATTAAAATTAGAAGCTACCCGGTTCACCTCTGAAAGGGAGATAATCTTTGTGCAAGAGAGATAGTAACTCTCCCAAGATACTTGTCATTTCATGCCCCCATTAGCGTTTGGAGTCGGATAATACGGCATTGAGAATCCATTGCGTGAGACTCAACGGTTGTATTCTAATTAGCTATTGGGTGTGTACCTGAGTCTACAAGCAAAGGTATTCTTGCCTCACCAAATTCCTTAGGGTTTGCATGTTGTGATTGGAGTCACTATTACATACTACTTGTTTTCTATGTTTTCATTCCTGAAACAAAAACTGGAATACCAAAAATTGGAGAAGACAAGAAACAAACTTAGTGAGTCAAAACTCTGGCCATGTCAGAAACTAGTCCATCCTAAGTTAAAACTCTGTTTGTGTCAAAAACTAGTCCATCCTAAGTCAAAACTCTATCCGTGTCAAAAACTAGTATATCCTAGTCAAAAATCAGTCCATCTCATAATTTGTCATACTCAATTGTCATACTCAGCAGTCAGAAAACTCAGAATTTTAGTCTCTGCCCTATGAAAAGTTGTATGAGTCTGCTAAATTATCATGTTGTACCAGTCCTGTGTCGTACGAATCTACTCAATTGTTGTCCTATAACAGATTCTTTATCGTACAAGTCTAAATCATTAATCATCCTGCACTGTATCCTGTTTCGTATGAGGCAGAATCGACCTCAGTCTTTTGTCATCCTGCACATGCCCATCAGTCATATGGTACAAGGCAACAACTTGTACAAAATAGAACTATTGTCGTCCTGTAACTGCTAAATTGTCGTCCACTCTAGAAAACCCTGTCGTACAAGTCTCTGGTTTTGTTAGACAAAATAGTAAAACTTACCTAAAAATAGCTTACAACAAACATAATATTGGTTATCATTTTCCTAAGCATAAAACAGATCAAGATAGTGTACCTCTACCATTTTTTGTTGCACAATTTGGTCCATCACCCTCCAGCTAGTTCAAATCAAACTACTTATCAAACTCAAGTCACTTAGATAACGTCTTACATAGGATATATCGTTCCTGAATCAGACTGAATCTTAGTTACTATTTTAGAATCAACCCAGGTAAACATTTTAGACAAGATAGATCATTCCTGAAATCAGACTAAATCTCAGTTGTTTCTCCTAAACAATACTTTAACTGAACAAACTAGCACTAAAATTGATCTTGACCTCTGTATCAAAAACAAGCTTTGGATCACACTAATTCGTAAATATGCCTAGACAAACCAAGAGTTCCAGTAAGAAAGAAGCCAAATGCAAGGAACCAGTCTTCACATACTAGCATAATCCATTTTAGAAGGAAGACCCACTCACTGACATGCCTTCGTCATTAGGAATACCAATTTTTGAAGAACCTCGACCTCCTCCTATATATGAGATGGTATATGGCAGCAAAAATGAGGACAATACTAATGTTCATGGGAGTGATGATTCCTCCTCTAGTGACACTGATTAAGACGCTGAACCTTTTGAAAAAGAAATTCTTGACTTGCAAAACGACAAAGACTTTAGAAAAGTGATGAATGCTATCCTAGCTAGAGAGAAGGAAGACTATATCTTAGAATTAGCAAGACAAGGTGCCAAACTTCCTATTGGATATGATGTTCAGACACTTGTCACCAAAAAGGAAGATTCACCTATCCTCGCAGTACACAAACAACTACTAGCCTTGAAAACTGAGATCATAGAATTGAAGAATAAGGATAAATCGCCAAAGCAATATTCCCTGGAGACAATATTCCCATTTCCATTTGACAAGAATCTATACATGCCTCCATTTCCTTCACGAATTGAAATCCCAAAATTTGACAAATATGATGGTATCTCAGATCCCCAAGATCATGTCAAAGAGTTTTGTGCTACCTATATGGAATTCATGCATGATCACACCTATCTCATGCATCTTTTCCCGAGGAGTCTAGGAGGACAAGCCATGGAATTATTCTCAAGTCTACCTCAAGGAATAAAATCATTTGAAGAATTAGTCCAACTATTCTTGCAACAATACTCATACAACATTCGACATCCTATGACTATGATCGATCTTTGCAATACTAAATAGAAGACGAGAGAACCTTTTCTCACTTTCCTCTAGTGTTGGAGAAGGATGTTCTCTAGGTATCCACGACCTATCCCAGACTCTGAGAAAATGGATATATTTGTCAATAACTTGGTCCCAGAACTGAAATATAGTATCCCAATGAAAGTACATTCATCATTTAATAGGATGGTAGACAACGCCATTCGAATGGAAGATGTGCTCATCAAAAAAGGGGATATTTCACCTTGGAAGGAAACACAACTAGGATCTAGCTCTAAAGAGAAGAGCAAGTATTGGAAATTTGCAAAGGACAACAATAAGAATGTTGTTATGACAGAGTAGTAGATACTATTAAAACTACCTCACAGCCCACAATATTCAACTTGGCTAGTGGTACACAAGCACTCAAAGCTGCTGAAACTACAACAGAGAATACTCCTAAGAAAAAGGAATGGTTCAAAGAGAAACCTTGGCTCTCTAAACCTAACAATGATTTCACTCCTCTAGAAGAATCATATGAATCTTCTTTCAAGACTTTGTTGGAAAACAACCTGATAACGCTACCAGATAACTCCAGACCATACGATCCAGAAGTCAAACCAAGATGGTGGAGAGAAAATGAATATTGTGACTTTCATTGGAATAAGGGTCATAACATAAACAATTGCATGAAACTAAAACATGAGATTCAAGATCTCATAGAAACTGGTAAAATCATTGTCGGCAATCACCTAACCAACACTGATCACAAAGCATTCAAAAATCCTTTACCAATTTAGGAACAAGGTGATTCATCAAAAACCAAAGGAGGTGCTAAAGTCAACTATACTTATGCCAGCCAGGACAACGTTATTAACATGCTTGAACCTTCACACTCAAAATATTACAATGTGATTATAGTTCATGATAAACCAAATGAATCATGATATGCAAGAGCTCTAACCTGATCTCAAAAGAAAGTCACTCTCCAAGGGGCTAGTTCTTCCACTTCAGCTCAAGAAATATCAAACCCAACAACCTTACCAAACAAACAAAAAGAATCGACCTTGGAAAAATTTGAAAGGTTAACTTCTTCATCATCCTCTGGATACAACATAATTGAATAGTTAAAAAGGACAAATGGTCAAATTTCAATCTTTGAATTGCTACAACTCTCATCTACTCACAAGGAAATCATAGACAAAGCATTGCTCACTACCAATGTTCCAAAAGATTTAGACATTGATCAGTTTCATTCTATGGTGGGTCATCTGACTTCACCTCACTATTTGACCTTCTTTGAAGAAGATGACAATTCATTAAATCATCCACATAACCAGCCATTGCATATTGAGGCCATGATCCACAAACACAGAGTCAAACGTGTTTTGATAGATGGGGGTGCGGGGTTGAATATCTGTACTTACCATCTGCTTACACAACTAGGATTCTCTAAAAATGTCATTGATCCAGGCAAGAAAATAACAATTAAAGCCTATGATGAGGAAGAGAAGACCTCAAAAGGTCTGGTATCATTACCAATCAGAGTAGGACTGGTAGAGAGAGATGTCCTTTTCCAGGTTCTTGATATTCCATTGTCATACAATATTTTACTGGGCAGGCCGTGGATTCATGAAATGAAGGCAGTACCATCAACATATCACCAATGCTTAAAGTTTCCTTATAACAGAGCTGAAGTCAGTATTCCTACTGATATAAATGTCATCTGTAATGCATTGACAAAAGGTGTAGATACTTTTGTGCCTCATAATAGGGCAACCTCTCCAAATGAAGATACAAAAACATTGATGAAAGACTTAGAAAAGAGACTGAAGATTACAGATACCAGCATGGATGGCTACAAGATAGAACTGATGCTATCATTAGTTTCTCTCCCTCCATCACTAAAATAGTTGGGCAAACCATCAGAGGCTATGAGAACACAAACTTCACCTCCGAATACCATATATGATGGTCTCTTTGTACAGTCTTCTACCTCCTTGGCTGATGAAATAGAAGAAGATGTTGTGCTTAACCGACTCTTTAAGGGGGACAGTCAAAATGAGGAGGTATGACACTGTGAGATTTCCTCAAAACAATATGGTCCTGGCTATAAAATGATGCAACGTATGGGATACTCAAGTACTAGTCCTCTAGGTAAAAAAAAGGAAGGTATTATTGAACCAATTCAGCTACAAACCAAATCCACAAATGATAAGGCTGGACTAGGATATAATCTGAAAAAGACATTAGACCAAAAACATGTTTCTAAGTCTAAGTGCTCGAAAAAGATTTCGCCTTTAACATTACACGAAGCAAACAATCAACAAACAAAAGTAGAGTGTAGAAAAGAGAAAGAGGAATCAATAGTCAAGAAGGAAGAAATGGTTAGTGCTCAGGCTTTGATGGTATCAGCTATGATAATACAAGAAGTTGATGTTCCTGAGGATATAAGAGATGAAGTGGTAAGAATTAGAGAATTGTTTGCACCATTAAAAGTTCCAGTCACATATACTAGCAGGCAACAAGTAAATGATTCGGAGACTGATTCAAATGAGTATGAATGGGGTCTTGACTATCTTTTAGACACATCTGCTACAGAAACTCCAGAAGAATCTAGTGGTGTCATAGATGATACTCAAGAGCTGATGCACATAAAAATAGAGAGGGAAATACAAGAAATTAGACAAAAGAGGCAAGCAAATTATGAACAAGGACTAAAAGAAGGAAGAATACTAGAAAGCTTCTCATCTATGTGCCCGTATCCTAAAATAGAACAAATCAGCTATAGCACTACACAGGAAGAGTTGGAAACTACACAACAAGAACCAGTTATTAGTCCAAAAGAAGTTGAATGGAGTAGACGACAATAAATTACAGAAATAATGAGATCATGTCAACAGGTGTGTCAGATATAAATGACAAATGAACCACAACATGAAGGAACTTGTAGCATTAAAGATGTTGGCATTGATACCATACATATGATTACTAAATCACCTAAATGAGACTTGGAAACCTTATCTGATGACTTTGATGAATCTGATGACAGTCCTATTCATAATGATATCCACTCAGACTCAAAATTGGAATCATCTGATATAAACAATGAAAAGTTGCCTACTAGTCTTATTGTTGTTAAACCACGATACGAAGTCCAGTCTGGCATAGTAAATGACATTACAAGTATGCCTATTGGATTAGATCGATTAAATATTAACATGAATTTTAATAATCATGATCTAATTCTTCCTGGTCTCAAGACACTTACGCAGGGTATACTTCTAGAACTCGACTTCTCGATCCGCAGCTGTGATAACAATACTGTGAATGCTCTCGAACCTATCAAAAATTTATCCTTAGTACATCTTGAATTGATTGACTGTACTTTATAGAACCAACCCATGAATATACCTACTTTCGCCAATGACTATACATTATCCTATTATCTCAATGCAGTTGAACCTGTAGACTCTTCCACCAGTGAACAGAGTGAAAATATGACTGAAGCAGATGTCAAGTATCTTAGTCGCAAAAATAGGCAAAATAAAAATAAAAGATCTGATGGCGAAAACCACATTGTGGCAGTGTTAGAATCTAAAAAGGAGAAAATAAAGGATGTACCTAAAGGTGAAAACCTCTCTGAGGCGCCTAAAGGTGAGATACTTGATATACTACCAAGTCATTTTCTGGAAAGGTCCTCCATATTGATCAAGCCAACTCAACCAATGAACATTGGGAGTCAAGAGACACCACATATCATTCATGTAGCTCAATCACTATCAGCAAAAGAATTGAAAGAGTTCACCCAACTATTCTTAGAAAAGAAAATAAACTTTGCATGGGCATACTCTAATATGTCGGGCTTGGATCCTAATCTCATTATGCACCATCTTTCAATCACACTAGGAGTAAAACCAGTTAAGCAAAAACTCTGTAAGATACACCCGCATGTAGCATTATTGGTCAAGGCTGAACCACAAAAACTACTCAAAGCTAGATTCATTAGAGCTATAGATTATGCCGAATGGATTTCAAACATAGTACCTGTATCAAAGGCAGACAAATCTATCAGAGTTTGCACTGACTTCAGAGATCTTAACAAAGCATGTCCAAAGGATGATTTTCCATTACCAAATATTGATATGATAGTCGACATGACCGCAGGGTATGAAATGTACTCACTAATGGACGGATTCTCTGGATACAATCAAATCAAAATAGCTCTTGGAGATCAAGAAAAGATAGCTTTCACCTGTGCATGGGGAACCTTTTGCTGGAATGTCATGCCATTTGGGCTAAAGAACGTAGGAGCAACCTATCAAAGAGCAGTCACTACAATTTTTCATGATATGATGCACAAGAATATGGAAGACTACGTTCATGATACTTTAGTGAAAACTATGAAAAGATCAACACATATTCAAGAGTTAGGTCCTATCCTCGATAGAATGGAAAAGTTCAAACTCCGGTTAAACCCAAAGAAGTGTGCATTCAGAGTGACATCTAGTAAGCTACTTGGATACATTATTTCTAAAAATGGAATCAAAGTTGATCCTAAGAAAGTCCAAGCCATAATGGAAATGCCGCCTCCAAAGAATATCAGTCAAATGAGAAGTCTACAATGACATCTCCAGTCTATCAGAAGGTTCATTTCTTAGCTAGCAGACAAGGCTCAACCTTTCACGAAGGTACTAAGGAAAGGCGTATTATACAATTGGGATCAAGAATGTGAGCAAAATCTTCAGCAAATCAAAGAGTATCTATCAAATCCACCAATCTTAATGCCACCTATTCAAGGTAAACCACTAATCTTATATATATCAGCAATAGATTCATCACTGGGGGCACTTTTGGTGCAACAAGATGACAACAAAAAGGAAAGAGCTATCTATTACATCAGTAGGACATTGGTGTCTTATGAAATGAATTATACTATAATAGAAAAAGCATGCTTAGCATTGGTCTTTGCATCAAAAAAACTAAGACACTACATGCTAGCACATTCAGTCAAGTTGGTGGCTAAAATTGATCCACTCAAGTATCTTCTTAATAAAGCGACACTCACAAGAAGATTGGCAAAATGGGTCATGATCCTTACAGAATTTGACATTGAATATGTGGAACGTAAAGCCATAAAAGGATAGGTAATTGTTGATCAACTTGCTGAAGCTCTACTTGAGGGTACTCAACCGCTACACATCAAGTTCCAAGATGAATCAATAATGCATCTTACTCAACAACCCTGGAAGATGTTCTTTGATGGGTCCTTTACTCAAAATGGTTCAGGTGCTGGCATATTATTCTTTACTCCTCAAAAGTACTCCATCCCAAAATCTTACAAGATTTTATTTCCCTGCACAAACAATATTGCAAAATATGAAGCCTTGGTAAATGGGATAAAGCTAGCCATTGAATGGAAGGTTGTTGAATTACATATTTATGGAGATTCTTAGTTGGACGTCAATCAAATCAATGATACATATCAGACTCGAGATGAGAAGTTGATGCCTTACAAGAGAATGGTGGATGATCTCAAGAAGTACTTTGCTTTTGTGTCATTCTAGCAGATCCCAAGGTCCGCTAACAGAGCAGCAGATGCTATGGCCACTCTGGCATCCATACCTAAGTTACAAGAGTTCAATGCTCACTTTGAATTCCTGGTGGAAGAGTTACATTACCCAGCTTATGATTCCCCTGAAACCCAAATAGTTTGTTCTATTATTGGACATGACTCATCCAGATATAGCCACATCTACTCCTATCTATGTGACCAAGTTATTTATGAAAATCTTGCCCGAAATGAGAAAATAAACCTAAGTCGAAATGTTTCATGGTATGTTATCATAGCTAACGATTTATTTAGATGAGGTTTGGATGGTACATTGCTTAGATGTCTAGAAATTAAAGAGTCTAAATGTGCATTATCGGAAGTCCATGAAGGTATTTGTGGATCTCATTCGAATGGTTTTACTTTAGCTCGGAAACTATTACGGGCTGGCTACTACTGGCCTTATATGGAAAAAGACACCATAAAATTTGCTAAGACTTGTGAGAAATGTCAGCTTCATGGAAATCTCATAGACACCCCGGTGAGGGATCTCATACCATTCATTACACACTGGCCTTTTCAGCAATGGGCCTTTGATCTCATTGGTTAGATATATCTTGCATCATTCAACGGACATAAATTCATCATAATGGCCATTGAGTATTTCACCAAGTGGGTAGAGGCAATTCCGCTCATCAAAGCAACTGGTAAACAAGTCGCCTTATTCATCCTAAACTATATAATTTGCAGGTATGGGATACCTTTGTCCATCGTGACTGATAATGGAGGACAGTTCAAGAATAAAGACCTGGATGAAATTTGTGAGAAATTCAAAATAAAGAAACATTGGTCATCAGTATATTACCCTCAAGGTAATGGACAAGCCGAGGCATCTAACAAAAACCTACTAACTATCTTGCACAGAACAGTGAACAAATCTAGGAAGGATTGGCATCTGCAACTCAATCCTGCACTATGGGCTTACAGAACAAGTATCAAAACACCTACTGGGGCTACACCTTTCTCTTTGGTGTATGGGTCTAAAGTAGTATTACCTATTGAAGTAGAAATACCATCTCTAAGAGTTTCATTGCAAGGTCTTGTTACTGATAAAGATCACACAATATCCAGATTGCAAGAACTCGAATTATTGGATGAACATCGGCAAGTGCCGTTTGATCATCTCAGAGTGTACCAAAAGAGAATGTTCAGAGGATATAACAAGAAGGTTAGACAAAGAGAATTTCAGGTTGGAGACCTAGTACTAAGAAAAAATCCAAAAAATCAACAGTTTCGAGACAACAAAGGGAAGTTTGAACCTAACTGGCTGGGTCCCTATATCGTTACTGCAGTCTTCGGCTCTGGTGCCTATCAACTCTCAACATCAGAAGGAGAACAGCTTCGAGAACTGATTAATGCCATCCACCTAAAAATATTCTTTACTTAGCATTCTCTGCTCCAGCAAACTGTATAGCTGAAAAAGTCCTGAAAAAATCCTAAAAATTGGAAAAGTCTTTAAAAAAGTTAAAAAAAATAAAATGGAAAAATCATAAAATACAAAAAAAAAAGAAAAAAAAAGAAAAAAAAAATGTAAAAGAGAAAATGCTTCAGTGAAAACCTGGTAAATAGGCACCTTGGTAAAAAAGAATGATTCTCTGCCAAGCAGGTGAAAACCTGGTAAATAGGCGCCTCTTGTACTCAAGCGCTCCATCTATCAATGCAACATTGGCATTTCCCACTTTCATGCATCTTTGCTTTCGCTTGTACATATTTTGTAGTCACTTTCGTGACACCCTGGTTCGTTGGAACCCACATGACTTGAAACTGATCAATACCCTAGTCTTAGGAAAATCGACAGAGCACATCCCATGTCCTAAGCAGTATCAAACAAGTCATTTTCCCGTTAGTGAAAACTAGTCATCCACTCCGAGTCAGTCATCTATCTCCTGACTACTATAGAGTTTTTATCACTGAGTTAACAAGCAAAACAACATAACAGAAAACAGTCACTAAACAGTTTGAGCTTTGCATGAAAATTTTCTTTGTATGCTGTCTTTTATATTGATTTTTGATTATTGTCCCTCTGAGTAACTCGAGGAAGTCTATTATGACTAAGAGGAGCAAGGATTGGGGGCATAATATTTTCTTTGTTTTCTGCTTGTAGGATTGATCCCGATGATCTAGAAACATATAAATTAGCTAGGTGTCTATGATAAGAGCCTTCACATTAAGGTGAAATCACCTCACATACCTCAACTCCGCTTATTTGTATGCTACAGGGAGGTCCATATCATTTCTTTGTTTGTTTTGAGGGAATTTCTTTATGATGCAATTTGGGTCCCTGCGAAATTTGTCCAAGGATATGAATGAAAAAAGGGTCATTGCAGACAAGATAATTAATATTGCACATTGAAAAAGAAAGGAACTCTAACCTGCCTCTTGTGTTCGTTATGCTCAATGATGAATCTTAAGCATTTTAAATCCAGTGACTAGGTTTAGGTTGCATTTCGCATATCATTTTGCATTTCATTTTACATTTTGTGACTTTAGAGTGATTTTGGTGTAATAATAATGATCTCTTCATTTGCTGAATTAGAGTTAGAAGCTTCACCATTTCTTCGCTAAGTGGTCTCTTCTTCATCATTTCTTCGATCGAGTACTTATGTTTTGAGATGTTAGCTGCATACATAAACATCTTATATAGATTCATTCATTTCATTATTACTCATTTGCATTCATTTATTTGCATATGAAAAGAAACAAAAACATAGACATCCATAATCATTTGCAATACATACATTCATGCTGAAAAAGAAATGCATATATATAGAATAAAGCATATAGAATTGTAGACACCTAAAAATGGTCAACGCTCGCGGAGTTGTACTCTAACATTTGCACATTGCCTCATTTTAGGTTTTTGCGTCACATTAACATTTCTCCTATGTCACGCACTTGGTTTTTATCATTTGCGAGCATTGAGTCATTCTTCTACATTCTTCATTCATCTTGCCTTTGAATTTGGTCTTGTCGACAACAATCTTCAATCATGATTTTGGTCGATCTTATCCTATCGCATCAATGTGCGTGCTCATTTGTCATCATTTTGGACATCATCAATCCTAATTAGGGTTTTGTCCTCTTATCAATCTTGTCATCTGGCGATCAATTTATCATCAATCTTTATCATTTTCAATCTTGGCGTTTTAAGGATCGATTTGTCATCGATCGTTGTCATTTTTGCGATCGATTTGTCATTGATCATGGTCATTTTCAATATTGTCGTTTTACAATCTATTTTGTCATCAATCGTCATCCTTTTCAATCATGTCAATTTGGATCAATTAGTCATTGTTCCTCATCAATTGGCACATTTATCAATCAAATCATTTATCACATTGGTCCTTTATCAATTCAAAATCATGATCAATATCAATTATCTTCAATCAAGACCTAATTGTCATTCTAGCATTGCTAATTTGTCTTCTAGGGTTTTATGATTTAATCATTTAACCTTGTGTGTCATTTCTCCCTTTAGGATTAATAAATTATTTATTTATCCTAAGTCTTCTCATCACAATTAAATGTTCATTTAATTGGCTAATTATTCCTCTTTGTGAATTAATTAATAAATGATAAATTATTAATTAATTTACCTAATTTCTAATTTCCATCAATTTCTTAATTCCTAAATTCTTAATTCTCTAATTTCCTAATTTTCTAATTCCTAATTTCAATTTCCTCCTATTTCTCTCCTAAATTCATGGAAATGACATAGAAATTTGTCATAATTTGTCATAATTGACAATCAATCAATTTTTGACATAGAAGTTGTCATAATTTGTCATAAATCATCAATCAACAAATTTTGCATAGAAAGTGCATAATTTGTCATAATTTGTCATAATTGACATAATTGATTTGCAATTTCCATTTGGATTGAATCATGCTAATCTTGTCATCTCTCCAATTTTTCTATAAATTGGATGAATTTCTTCAATCAAATCCCTAATCAGATTATCGAATTTCTAATCACTTTGTCAAATCACACTTCGAGTACTCTTGCGCCAATATCTTATTTACTTGCTTTCATATCATGATCATGCACTAGTAGGTGAGATCCACAACAAAACTATTTGGAGAAGAAAGAAGAACAATGGAGCCGCATGAAGGAAGCATTTAGATCTACATTTGGTTTGCATAATCTTTAGTTTTGAATGTTTCATTTTCATGTCTCTATTGAGTGTGTTAGGATAGATCATGGCAATTTGCTTTCGTGATTGAGCAATTATTAATATTACTTGCTTTGATGATTTCCACATTTCCTAGATACATTAATTGGTGAACCTGATGTGAACACTAACCATCTAACCCCTTTACTGTGTTTTTGAGTGCTTTTGAGTTGATTTGCAGGTCAAACAAACCAAAAACAGGGCAGTGCAGGGTTTTCTGGGGACTTTTGCGCCTGTGTCAGACAACCTACACCTGTGTTATGCATTCTATGCTTGTGTTAGAGACATTCTGCACTTGTGTTATGAGTTCTGCGCCTGTGTCATGGGTTTTGCGCCTGTGTAAAGTCCAGAAACAGAGGTGAAAATGCAGTGTTTTACTTGAAAATTGTTTGTTTTTGCATTCTATTTTCTGTGTTTTGGTTTTTGGTACTAATTATCTGTGCAACATCTTGGCATACGCATGGTAAAGACAACAAATTAAACTACTAACATGTTTTATGCAGAATCGATAGTCAAAGAATAAACATCTCAAACTTCTAACTTGGGTTTTGCAGGTTGCCTTGGAGAAACAACTAAACTTGGTGTTTGTCATTAGTGTTTTAGGCACCTAGTGATTTCTAAATAGGTTGGAATGAATATGTTTTTTCTTTGATTGTTGAGTGTGACATTGGAGTAGGAGAGTATGCTCTCATCCTTCTTAGGGTGATCAGAAATCCAGATCTTCGATACCATGCTCGTGTCTTTGATTGTTTGTCACCTTTAGAGGGCTTACCTTCCCGACCACTTTGCTTTTGCAAGCAAGTGATAATCATGAGAAGGGAATGACCCAAAGTGAGTATGGCTAGAATACCTTGGCATTCTAACTCACTATAAACAAATACCTGATGGGCGAAAGCTTTGAAGGAAGGGTTACGTGGGAATTGCAGTTACTTGGGAAGTGATGACCCTTGAACTCTTTCTCATATCAACATCTAAGTAGGGCCTTTTGGTCTAAATCATGCTTGCACAACTACATTTGTTTGTTATCTTGATGGGCTTAATGTCTCAATCACGCTTGCATGACATCAAGGAGTAACACTTAACAGAAATCCTTACTACACACCTTGTTTTAGAGGCCAAAAAACCCTTTTAGTTGCTTGAGAAGGAGAAGTTTGGATACTTGGAAGAGATACTAAGTTTGCCATGGGGAGATTTCCATGGGGACTGATGCTTGGCTACCCTGAGAAGTGAGTGCCGTGGAGGGGAGCCCGTGGGGTCAAGCATCTATGTATTCTCCTTGAATCCCATAACAAGTCTACCTCTCAAGTACCTAATGTCCTTGCTTACCATAAGAAATGTGGGAATGAGTATGATTGTCTTGAGTCTATGTTAAAATATCTTGTCTTCTTTACTTGTCAAAAGTTGAATTGCATCTCATTTCAAAAGCAAGACAAATTGATTCAAAACAAGGTTAAACATAAGAGCATTTCATCCAACAAACTTCAAAACACTTTCAAACATGGTTGTCAAACATTGTTCAAAATCTTGTCTTAACATTCATGTCATTTACATTTAGGTTCGTCCTAGGTTGCATTTTGCAAAGTTCATTGTCAACTACCAAGGTTAGGTTTCACCTAAGTCTTACTCCTTTGCATATCAATAAGGGTCATCCATTTGCATGTGTCCTCTTGCATTAGAGTAATACCATAGTCATACTTTGCATACCCTAAGTCTCTTCATTAAGTTTAGGTTATTAGCATATCATATTAAGGTCACTTCCATATTAATTGTCGCTTTGCATATAGTCTCAAAAACTAGGTTTTGTCATACTTGAGTAATCCAAATCTTTGATAAACCCTAAGTTATTGTTAGGAAGTCTAGACCTTATCAAACCTTTTGTCCTTTTGTCATTGTAGCATCGTAAATTGTACGCACTTGCTAGGGTGGTACAATTTCACACCTAGTTTAGCACCCGCCTTGGCGCATTTTGCATTTTGCATTGCATTTCCCCTGTAGCACTTAATTAATTAAATTAATTAGGTCTAAGGTTCTATTTTATCATCTCCTATATCATAAAGTTGGGCCCTTTTCATTAAAGTGTGCCCCTTTCATTTTATTCTTCCAATACATCATTTAATCAAAAACCCTAATTAGGTCCTATTTTGAACTTGGGGGCTTGATTTCAGGGGTCAAAACATCTCGAAATCAGCTGTAACTTTGGGATTCTCTCCAAAATCATCATATCCGACGGCCCTAAAAATTGGTTGAAAAGTTGTCGGGACCATGGCGCCCGGCGTGCACATGGTCCCGGACATTTTTCCCGAAATTTTAAGAGCACGACCCAATCATAAAATAAAGCTTAACCCCAAGAAATTGGCAGGAGATTCAATCTCTAGGATAGCCAAAAGTTGGAATTAAGACCTAGGGTTTCATATATAAGAGCTCTCTTTCTTCATTTGAAAGGATCCAAATTTTTGGCTTTCGAGGAACTTCTATGCAGCGAAAGAGCAGATCTTTGAAGACTTCAATAACATTCAACATCCATCCATCAACCATTCATCAATTTCATTCATTTAGGGCTTGGGAGACATTGAGGAACAATAGGAGATTACCGACTAAAGATTGGCTTGTACTCCTCCCTTAAGGGTTGGGTATGATTTCATGTTGTTTTCATGTCTTTGCATAAGCTTCAATATATCCTTTATTCATGCTTTAGATCACTTTGCATCTTGATTTAGAGCATTTACATTATCATTTACAAGCAATTAGGGTTTACTTTCTAGGTTGCTCTAGTTTGCTTTCTTGCATTTAAGGACCTTGCACACACACTAGGTCTGCACACACAATACATTTTACAATACAACTTGGCTATTCGTGGAGGTGGAAATCACCAAAGCAGAGGTTTGACTAAGGCAAAACCCTATATAGCCGCCCATACCCTTTTCAGATATAAGTGCAGGTTTCGGGACTCGGACGACACTACAGGTGACAGATCCGGGAAAAGCAGGTCAAGATAGCACTCCACACCAAATTGCAGAGCAAAAGACCAGGACAGGGGTGTGGGGCACCCTGGTCCTGCCAGGATAGGGGCCCTGGGAACCCTGGTCCCTGGGACAGGGGCGCTGGGCGCCCTGGTCCTCCTGATAGACAACATTTTCAGCATTTTTGACAGCTTTTTCCAGAGTGCAAAACAACAGTTTCTGGAGCAGTTTCAGGAGCAGAATCAGGACAGTGGCGCCCGCGCCCCCATCCCGAACATTTTCAGTCAGATTTTAACTCTGGGTACGCATTTACATTCTTGTCTTGTCCTTGTGTTTACAGCTTTCCATTGTTTAAGTTCAATTCTGCAATCTTGTTAGTAGTTCATACTTGCACTTTGGGGTTAGGAATTGAACTTGCATCATTCTATCTATCATTTGCAACAAAGGAATAGAAATCCTAATAGGTAGCCCATGGCTCTCTCTCTTCCACAAAAAGAAGTATCCAATTGTGTGATACCTCTAGGCTCTTTCGTATTCCACAAATGTGTGATTGAAGGTGAGATTAGGGCATGTTTGCTTAGTGTCACTTTTTCCCCCACACATTTTGGTGAACCCGACGTGAATCTATCATTGCTTCTTCTTGCATTGCATTTGTTAGATCTAGATCTAGATTTAGTGTGTTTTCATTTCGTTTTCATTAAAAAGAAAAAAAAAAAAAGTGTGTTTCTTTGCATTGTGTGTTTAAAATTTTATGCAATTTCAAAATGTCAGATTTTTATTTGCAAGATGTTCATATTTGTGATGATTATGAGTTAGATGAAGCTTTAGATGAATTTTTGAAACCTAAATATACCAAACCTTCATTTTACCAAAAACTCATAAACATTGTTACTATGCCATTTCGTTGTGATGAGAAAGATAAGTTGAATGATTCCTCTCAAGGGTACATTCCTATCAGCTCTTCCACTAAATCTAGTAACATGGTTGTTTTCAATGATCCCCTCTATGAAGAGATATCTCCTTTTGAATCAAAAGATAAACCTTTTAATAGATATGATCATGCTTTGTTGAATGATGCCCTTGATGCCTTTGTGTCCCCTAAAAAACACTCCCTTCATGAGGATCCTTTTGTGCAAGAAGATGACATTATCCCTACATTTCCTAGTGATGGCCTTTCCTTTTCCAACAAAATTCCCACTAGAGATGATGAATTAATGGTAAATTCTTACCCTTCTCCTAAAGTTGGTCTTACCCATAAGCATCCCTTAGAGAAAGAAGATGAAATAATAAGCAATTTCCTTAATTCTCTCTCCCCTATTGAGCATATTTTGAGGAAAGAGGATGAGTTTAACACATCTATTGATGCTCTCCCTCCTAAGGATGCAGAATTAATAAACAATGTTATCTCCTCTCCCGAAATTGACAACACTTCAAACATTCCTTTCAACAACCTCACTATTTGGGATGAACCATTAGAAGAAGGTATAGATTATTCTCTACCCCTAGCCAAAGGGGATGAAATCAAGATTGGAAACTCCCTTGATAGTTTCTCTCCTTCCTTGAATCTCAATTATTCTCCCTCTAAAAATAAAGCATCTCCCTCTCCTCAACTTGGTTCTACTCATAAGGAAACCCTAGCTCAAAGTAAAATGGTTAACATCTCTTTCAAAGATCTCCCTCTCAAAAGTGAGACTTTAGAGAGTAATGTTGATCCTTCTCCTAGAGAGTTTATTCCCCATGTAGATCCTTTGATGATAGAGGATGATATGACCTTTCCTAGTATTACTCTTCCTACTAGAACATCAATGCCTACCCCTTGTCTCTCTCCTAAAATTGATTTAATCTATGATAAGATTTTAGTGCAAGAGAAGACTATCAAAAATTATTCCAACACTTTTGTTCATTCCTCTAAACCATCCTCAATCAATTTGATACATGTGAATGAAACACCTAACAAACCTCTCTTCACTGTCCAAGGTGCTTGTCCTTCTCAAAATTCTCAACCTTTAAATAAGCCTATCTTAGTGGTTCAAGGTGGTTATGCTAATGATTCTTTTTGCACTCCTAAGAAACCGGTTATTACTGTCCAAGGAGGTTATTCCTCTAAGAGCCCTTATGAGTATGCTAAGCAATTGACTAGAGAGAGTTATCATGCGGTTGCCCATACTTATAATACTAGAAACAATAGGCAACCTAATCCTCCTCCAGTTATCCCAACTTCACTTCCTCCTTCCCAACCTATTCTTCCCCAAGCTCCACGTATTTCACAAGTTCTTGGTAAGGAATATGATCTCATAGAACAACTTAAAGCTACCCCTGCTAAGATATCCCTTTGGGATTTGATCCAAACTTCTTCCACTCATCATGGAATGTTACAAGATGCCTTGAAAGATTTGAATGTTCCTCCACCTAATGCATCTAGTAATATAGTGTCTTTGGTTAACTCTATGATGAATCCTAAAGCTCAAATTGTGTTTACTCAAGATGAGTTGCCTACTAGTGAAATTCAACATCAATATGATCCCTTGATGATTGTGGTTATCATAAATGACACTGCTATAAGACGAACACTGGTAGATAATGGCTCTGGCCTTAATGTGTGTAGCATTAATCTATTGCATAAGATGAATGTGGATACACCCCTTATTGAGCCTGACTCTCATCCCATTCGAGGCTTTGATAATGTGGCTAAGTCTTCATTAGGTATTATCACCTTACCCATCACAGTGGGACCCATTACTTTGCCTACTCCTATCCATGTTATGTCAGGAAATCTAACATACAACTTGTTATTAGGGAGACCTTGGATTCACGGTATGCGAGCTGTCCCCTCTACATTGCATAGACAAGTTAAATTCATTTATAACAATAAGACATATACCTTGATAGGTGATACTAATTTTCAAGCTTGTTTGCAAACATCTAAGCCTTCCTCTTCTAGTAATGACTCTTTGAACAAGATACCTATGGATGAATCCTTACCCTCTGATAATCAAAATTCTTTGGATGAGTCTGAAGCTCCTGAAGAAGATCCTTCTCGACTTGAATATACGCATAAAAAGGCTTTTGATCCTGAGAAGGTTCTCGCAGATGACGATTGGGGATCTCTTGACTTTAATCCCACCTTTGTAGGTGAGTATAGGGTTCCTCCTAGAGAGTTTTAAGTTAAAAAGAAGGAAGAAACTAAAAATCAATCAATCTTACTTGAACCTATGAGCAATAATTTTGTGGCCGCTTCTCAAACTTCTTCTCCTCACACCTCTAATTATGAAGAGTTTGATTCTTTGTCTTATGAAAAACCACCTTCTCTTCCTGAAATGGCTGATCGTTATGGTCGTGGTTTTCGCATTTTTGCTAAGCATGGGTATCATGGAAATGGTTGTGGCGCTCATGAACAAGGGATAAAAGTTCCTCTAGAGACTAATTTTCACAATTATGCCTTTGGACTCGGCTATAATCCCTGCAAATGTACCAAAGCATCTAAAAGACCATCTCTCAATGTGAATGCTATATTTAGTAGTGATGATGATCTCACTTCAACTAAATAATCTTCTACTTCTATCAACTCTCATTCCCCTCATAAGGAAATCTTGGCGATGAACAAATCTCTTTATGAATCCCCTGAAATTTCTAAATCCACTTATGAATCTTTATCTCCTATTCATCATAAAGTCCTTTCCTCTAGGGATAAGGCTCTAATAAATTACACTCATCCCTCTTCTAAGATTTCATGTGACTTTTCTTCTTCAATTTTTATCATTTTATACATGTTTTTGATCTCACTTATAGTTGAGCATTCAGCATGTCATATTCAAATACCTCATTCAATCTATCATATCTTTAAATAACATTAATGGCTATTATGTTGCTCATCATTATGTGACATTGGTAGCTCATTTACTGGGGGCTCATTGTCATTCATGATGGTACAATTTCAAGTGCAATGATATTTTTTTGAAGCAACATAATAGCCTAATTTTCTTGTTCCTATGGGGACAAGAATGATTTCATACATCTCTTCTTTTGCTTATGTCCAAATCTCTCCCTAGAAGATTGTGTAAGTCCTTCTCATTGTCCTTATCCTTGGGAGGCAATGATCTTTCCTTATTTTTATCTAAGGATCCACTTTTTCCTATTTTGTGGATGGTGTGGACTTTATTACTTGATGTTATGCCTTGTACGCATTTGTTGTTGTTTGTTCAAGGGTTCTCTCTTACAAGAGGTGTAAGTCCTTGACTACAACCTCTTTTGCACTTGGTAAAATACATCCATAGTGAATTCACTCTCCTAATTGGGTTAAAAAGAGCGTCATCCTTCATTAAGAATCACTTTCACCTCGCAAAAGAAGGAAGTATTGCATTCTTATTCTCTTCTTTGTCTTATTCTAGAAGATGTTATATTTGTCTAAGACAATTTCTCTCAGGGATAGGTGTCTTTTGTACAAATATCTCTTCTCCTTTAAGGATCTCCTTTACACATACTACAAGATATCCCTTTTCAACTATCTTATCCTTGCTTAAGGAGTGCAGAACTCTCTTGCTTGGATCTATGACATTGTTGCATTTTTGGGGTATCTTCTTGTGTGATGAAGGTAGGTATCCTTGTTCTACTTTTCTTATGACATAAAACTTACACTTTTTGAGCAATGGGTCATTCTCGAAACTAGAGCACAGACTCTTAGAGCGAGATGTCACGCTTTTGTACTATACATATATAGGTTGTAGCATACTCAGGCATAGACTCGTATGAGGTTCTTCTAACCTCCCTTACACACACATGCACGAGGTTGAGTGGAACTAGCAGCATAAGGCTAGACTTTCTCACTCTCCTCCCTTACATGGATCACCTAGACAGACTCTAGGGGCTAGTTTTCCATGTCCTTTTTCACATGGATCACCTAGACAAGATCTAGGGGTGAGAAGTCCGTGTTTTTTCTCTCTCACTATTCTTCTCATGGATCACCAATGTGTGTATTCATGCTTTTTTCCTTTCTTTTCTTCTCTTTGCATTTTGTTTCCATTTACATCCTTCATCTTGTGTTAGAGAACTCTCAAATCCTCACACTCTTTGTTGTGTTGGAATTGAGATTTAGTCCTCTTTCTTACCAAATGATTCTCCATTAGTTTTTGATCTCATATCAAATCTTCTTGTGAGCATTTGTCATCAATATTCTTTAACAATTTGAAGTGGTAAACATGATACCCTGTTTCAACTCACTAAAATTAGCAAGCCGAAACAAGGGGGGGCATATAGCTACCCTCAAATTTTCATCACCTTCCTTAGTAAGCATTAGATGATTTTGTGATCTAACGTGTGTTTTGTAGGGTGAGGTTCCTAATTGTGTACTGCAGATACCGCTGGGGGCTTCGTCCGACGACTTATGGATATATCATTTTTCAAATAATGTTTACTTTTTTGTACTTTAGCTTGCATATGCACGTAGTGTTCATATGATCGCTAAAGTGGGGGCTAAATGTAGTGTCGTAAATTGTACGCACTTGCTAGGGTGGTACAATTTCACACCTAGTTTAGCACCCGCCTTGGTGCATTTTGCATTTTGCATTGCATTTCCCCTGTAGCACTTAATTAATTAAATTAATTAGGTCTAAGGTTCTATTTTATCATCTCCTATATCATAAAGTTGGGCCCTTTTCATTAAAGTGTGCCCCTTTCATTTTATTCTTCCAATACATCATTTAATCAAAAACCCTAATTAGGTCCTATTTTGAACTTGGGGGCTTGATTTCGGGGGTCAAAACATCTCGAAATTAGCTGTAACTTCGGGATTCTCTCTAAAATCATCATATCCGACGCCCCTGAAAATTGGGTGAAAAGTTGTCGGGACCATGGCGCCCGACGTGCACATGGTCCCGGACATTTTTCCTGAAATTTTAGGACCACGACCCAATCATAAAATAAAGCTTAACCCCAAGAAATTGGCGGGAGATTCAATCTCTAGGTCAGCCAAAAGTTGGAATTAAGACCTAGGGTTTCATATATAAGAGCTCTCTTTCTTCATTTGAAAGGATCTGAATTTTTGGCTTTCGAGGACCTTCTATGCAGTGAAAGAGCAGATCTTTGAAGACTTCAATAACATTCAACATCCATCCATCAAGCATTCATCAATTTCATTCATTTAGGGCTTGGGAGACATTGAAGAACAATAGGAGATTACCGACTGAAGATTGGCTTGTACTCCTCCCTTAAGGGTTGGGTATGATTTCATGTTGTTTTCATGTCTTTGCATAAACTTCAATATATCCTTTATTCATGCTTTAGATCACTTTGCATCTTGATTTAGAGCATTTACATTATCATTTACAAGCAATTAGTGTTTACTTTCTAGGTTGCTCTAGTTTGCTTTCTTGCATTTAAGGACCTTGCACACACACTAGGTCTGCACACACAATAAATTTTACAATACAACTTGGCTATTCGTGGAGGTGGAAATCACCAAAGAGGGGGTTTGACTAAGGCAAAACCCTATATAGCCGCCCATACCCTTTTCAGATATAAGTGCAGGTTTCGGGACTCGGACGACGCCGCAGGTGACAAATCCAGGAAAAGCAGGTCAAGATAGCACTCCACACCAAATTGCAGAGAAAAAGACCAGGACAGGGGCATGGGGTGCCTTGGTCCTGCCAGGACAGGGGTGCTAGGCACCCTGGTCCCTGGGACAGGGGCGCTGGGCGCCCTGGTCCTCCTGATAGACAGCATTTTCAACATTTTTGACAGCTTTTTCCAGAGTGCAAAACAACAGTTTCTGGAGCAGTTTCAGGGGTAGAATCAGGACAGTGGCGCCCACGCCCCCATCCCGAACATTTTCAGTCAGATTTTAACTCTGGGTACGCATTTACATTCTTGTCTTGTCCTTGTGTTTACAGCTTTCCATTGTTTAAGTTCAATTCTGCAATCTTGTTAGTAGTTCATACTTGCACTTTGGGGTTAGGAATTGAACTTGCATCATTCTATCTATCATTTGCAACAAAGGAATAGAAATCCTAATAGGTAGCCCGTGGCTCTCTCTTTTCCACAAAAAGAAGTAGCCAATTGTGTGATACCTCTAGGCTCTTTCGTATTCCACAAATGTGTGATTGAAGGTGAGATTAGGGCATGTTTGCTTAGTGTCACTTTTTCCCCCACACAGTCATCAATGTCATTTCGTCAAACCTAGCTTAGTATCCAAGCATATAGGGGAGACATTGTCACCTTGTCCTTTGTCACTTAGTCCTTTTGTCCTTTGAGGTCTAGACATCATTCCAATTTCCCAAGGATCTCTCTCTTAGATTTGCATTCATAAGTTTGTCAAAATCTTCAAACCAACCAAAAACATAGATTGCATTTTCATCTATTCAAGTTTGCATTTAGTTGCATAGCATATATTGCCCTTGAAAAATTCCAAAAAACATTGCATTTTCATAAGTGACATGCTTGTTGAGACAAGATCAAAATCTAAAAAGATGGGCGAACCAACGTATCAACCCATTGACAACATAGCAAATTCGCAGGTTCAAACTAGTCAAATAGTGCAAATTGGAGGTTCATCAAACACATCTCTACCACCATATGGAATGGTTCAACTTGGACCACCTCCATTATATGAACCAGTGTTTGTGCCTATGAAACCAGGACATGGGAGTATTCCACCAACTCCAAGAGGAAGTGCACCTTTCAATTTGAATCAACCACACCTGCAACATGACATTCAAACTCAAACATTATATGAAGAACAAACTCTCTCACAAGGATTTGGTTCAGATCAAGGCTTTCACCAAGAAACGAATCCAAATATCCAACCAGATTCTTCATCCGATTCCGATGCTTCTGATGATGTTGACATGTTCCTTCAAGATCCAAAGATAACAAAAAAGATGGATAAGTTCTTGAACAAGGTTTTTAAGATGTTTCCACAAAAGTATCTTAACATGATGAGTAATGTGACCTCTTCAAGTGACCAAATCAATGTGCAAGAACAACAAAGCGGTGAGTTGTTAAGTTTCTCTCCGCATCCAAATGAAGAAAATGCACAACAAGCAACTCAACCTACATTGATGAGTAAACATGCTTCAAAGGCATTGACAGTGACTATTCCTCAAAAGTCACCATTTGAGACAATATATAATCCATTATTCAACAGAACACCTGTAACACAAGATGAAATGAAGACCACACCAATATTGACAGCTATCCCTCAACAAGAAGTGGTTCCTTACATGCATAAAATTGGATCAAAATCTAAGATGCAGGAAAGCTTCACAACTGGAATGCCTAATATCACCAATGTCCAAAACAATTCCATGATGCAACAAAGTTCTTATGTCCCATTAAGCTCAATATATTTGGCAAACACTATTGCGACAGATCCTTTGATAATGGTGACACAAAGAGCTACGGATAGTGGTTTGCATCAACAACAATTGTTGCAACAATTGAGTAATACGCAAAAGGTACAATCAAATGTGCAAACTAGCAATGTGCAACAACAATAATTTCACATTCGACAACAAATTGCAGCACCTTCGGCACCATTACAAGTTAATGCAAACTTGCAACCATCACAATGGATTGGGCAAACAACACAGTAAGTTAATGCAAGTGCTATACCCCATCATAAGGAGAAGCAACAAAAACCACCTAAACAAAGTTTTTTACAAATGATGGTATATACACCACGACAACAATTGGCACAAAGTCAACAAATTCTGATCCGTCAGCCTCAACACCAACATGTGCCACAATATGTGCCAAGGCAAACAAGCTATCATACTTCACAACCACAATTGGCACCTGTGCAATATCAACAACCTACTCACTTGCAATATCAACCTCGGCTCCAAGAAGCACAACAACAAGGTCGATATCAAGGCATAGCACAACCGCAACAACAAGAGATGTACCAAGAACTTTATATGCCGGAGACACCAAAAATGACCATTTCAGAGTATCAACAACCAATCGGAAATGCGATTTATCGACAAAGAATACCAACCGGGATTAATGATGGACCTCCAAAATCTAATACAATTGCGCAACAACTTGAAAAGTTGCAACAAAAAGTTGACGCATTAGAAACTAAAGGAACAAAGAAATTGTATACAGATCAAGATTTATGTCCTAATCCTTTTGACAAGAGTGTATACATGCCTCCATTCCCTAAGCATTTTGAGGCACCTAACTTTGAGAAATATAAAGGGAATTGCAATCCAAAAGATCACATTCGAGCATTTTTCGCGGCATGTACTGAAGTAAGCTATGAAGAGACGTATTTAATGTGATTATTTGCACGAAGTCTCATGGGACAAGCCATGGATTGGTATTCACATCTGCCAAGAAATATAAAGACTTGGTCAAAATTGGCTCAAAAGTTTTTATCTCATTTCACGTTCAACATCGATAGTGATGTGACCATGTCAGATTTATGCAACACCAAGCAAAAGCAAGGTGAACCATTAGTGACTTTCTTGCAATGATGGCGAAGCTTGTATAGTCATTCTTCTCTCGATATACTCAAAGAACAACAAGTGAATCTGTTTATCCAGAATTTGGTCCCAGAAATGATGTATGAGCTAAAATTGAAAAGTCCCAATACTATAGAGAAACTCATTAAGAAAGGAATGAGCATTGAAACGGCTCTTGTAGCTAAAGGAATTATCAAGCTCAATAAAGATAGTGACAACACCAATTATTTGGGGGATAGAAATAGATTTTGGTATAAGAACAAGAATGTCACTAATGATGGAGTTGTTGATGCAAGAGCGGTGAATGCAAATCAACCCCCATTCATGATCAAGAAATTGAGTGTTCCTAATATGTCAACTATGGAACAAAATCAAGCACCAATGAGCAATGTTACTCAACAGCCGCAATACCAACAACATGCTCAACAATATAATCAACAACAAGGCCAACAACAAAACCAACAGCACAAACCTTTCCGATCAAGGGATGGGCCTCCTCGAAAATTTACACCATTGGGAGAGCCTATTGAGTCGGTAATGAAGCAATTAATACAAACAAAATTTATTAAGCTACCAGATATCAAGGCAGAACCAGTGGTAAAACCGCATTGGTGGAATGATAATGCATACTGTGAGTATCATCGGTCTAAAGGACATAAAACTGCGTCATGTTTTCAATTGAAACATATGATTCAAGATTTATTAGAGCAAGGAGTAATTGAGGTAGATCCACCCCATGCGACTTCTAACACAGATCATACTATTTTCAAAACTCCTTTGCTTGATCATGACAAGGGTAAAGCGTCTTCTTCCAACTCGGCCCAAACAACAAATTATGCAAATACTGGTTA
This sequence comes from Cryptomeria japonica, assembly GCF_030272615.1. Taxonomy (NCBI): domain Eukaryota; kingdom Viridiplantae; phylum Streptophyta; class Pinopsida; order Cupressales; family Cupressaceae; genus Cryptomeria; species Cryptomeria japonica. Next base: position 606,330,246 of record NC_081410.1, read on the forward strand.
TAACAATGTCATTAATTGTTTTCATGTGTCAAATGAGTATGTTTCCACCTTGAGAATAAAGGGACAAGATCCTTCTTGTGTAGTCACCACTTGTCGATCCAAAATAGTCCTGAAAGGAGCTCCTGCAGCTCCTCCCAAGCCAACTCCTGCAAGTCAGTATAATCTTTTGGATCATCTAGGAAAGACACCTGCACAAATATCAATCCTTGAGTTATTAAAAATGTCCCCCATGCATCGTGGAGTCCTAGATAAAGCTTTAATTGAGTCCATTGTCTCGACAGATATTGATGTTGACCAGTTTCAAGCCCGGATTGGACATCTAGCTATTTCCCAAAATGTCGCATTTTATGACAATGATATCTCACCTGATAAGCTCCCTCACAATGATCCTTTACACCTTGAAGTCTTTGTTCATAACTGCAAAATCCAATGAGCCTTGATAGATGGCAGAGTGGGTCTTAATATTTGCACCTTGAGAGTGGTCATTCGCCTTGGATATACAGAAAATGACATTGACGCTTCCAAAAGAATAAAAATCAAAGCATATGATGATGCTGAGCGCCCATCCAAAGGGATAATAACATTGCCTATCAGAGTTGGTCTAGTGATAGAAAACACTTTCCTACAGGTCCTAGACCTTGTTCTCCCTTATAATATGATCCTTGGCCATCCATGGATCCATGCAATGAAAGCAGTTCCATCCACCTATCATCAATGTTTAAAATATCCTTACAATGGAACTGAGATAAAAATTCCAGGAGATCCTAATCCATTCCAGTTTTGTGCTACTCTAAAGGATACCCCTTAGCATCAAGTCCCAGTCAATAGAGAGGCCAAATCACATAGATATGTGGATCCTAATCAATTGTTAGATGTTGTCAAGGGAAAATTGAAGATACAAGACCAAGGATGCAGAGAATATTCAATGGATCAAACATTCCTCATCAGGAATTTGCCAATATCTCCAAAAACCTATGGCAAACCGCATTTATTGCAAAAGGAGCCTAAGGTCATTATTCAATATCAGCCTCCCACTACATTTACAAGATGGGGTGAACTTGACAAAGAAACTGTAGATGATGATGTCATAGAATGGATTTATAAAGATCCAACTGAGACCCCACCTATCAGATTGCCAGTGGAACGATATGGCAAAGGATTTACTATGTTGCAAAAGAAAGGATATGATGGTTGCAGTGGCTTAGGCCTGAACAACAATGGAAGGCTAGAACTTGTCATACCCAAGAGGCAACCTCCAACTTTAGGGTTAGGTTTTGTACCATTGTGAATTGGATCTACATCTACCAAAGTGCCCACATGTAGAAAAGGGCATGATTCTGACGATGAAATAACACCTAAGGATACCTGACCTGAAACTGATTCCAATGAATGGGAGTGGAGTTCTTTTTCTTCTAGCTCCTATGCCCTACACAATATTTTCATTGACCCTGATAATTTGCCTATGGAAGACAAACATGAAATAACTCCTCTTCCTAAAACATGTCCCCATGCTTGGATAGAGTCATTCTGGGATCCAATCTCTGAATCTGATACAAGCAGTTCGGATAGTGATACCACAGATGTTCATATCTTTACTATATCAGCCCCCTCTCTCCTTACAATCGATGACAACATGCCCCTCATCTATCCCTAGCTTATCCAACAGGACCAACAAGAACTGCTCACATTGGACTATTTTCAAAATGACGAAGCAATTGCAGAATTCCTTGGACTACGGGAAGGCATACCACAAGGTGATCATAAGGCAGGATTTTCTATTGACCTGGATTCCACGGCATATTTTGGGGAGTCAACTCCCTCTTCCAGTCATCAAAATGAAAAAAGAAAAGAAAAAGTAAAAAATCAAAAGAATAGATCTTTGAGTGAAAACCGGAAGGCACTCTCTGATCATACAAAAGTAAAAATAAAAGACGTACCTACGGGTGAAAACCTCTCCGAGGCACCCAAAGGTGGAAGAGTGGACATACCCCTATCAAGTCAGGACAAATCAACATTTCTAGTGGAAATGACCGAGGAAATCAATTTGGGTACACCTGACAACCCTAAGGTCATTTATTTTGCTGCTTCTCTATCACAACAGGAAAAGATAGACTTTGTCAATTTCTTTCTTGAGAAGAAGATCAGCTTTGCATGGTCCTATGCAGATATGCCTGGCCTCGATCCAGAATTAGTCCTTCATCATTTGCCATTGAAAGCCGATGCCAAGCCTGTCAAACAGAAACTTCGAAAGATGCATCCCCAAGTGGCTCTTTTGGTCAAGGTGGAACTGAAAAAAATACTAGATGTGGGCTTCATTAGACCCATTGATTATGCAGACTAGATTTCAAATTTAGTACCAATTAGCAAGGTAACTAGGGGCATCAGAATCTACACAGATTTTAGGGATCTCAATAAAGCATGCCCTAAGGATGATTTTCCATTGCCAAACATAGATATCATAGTTGACATGACTGTTGGATATGAGATGCTTTCATTAATGGATGGTTTCTCCGGTTATAACCAAATTCGCATTGCTCCTGAAGATCAGCATAAGACAGCATTCACCTGTGCTTGGGGTACCTACTGTTGGAATGTGATGCCCTTCGGTCTTAAAAATGCAGGCACAACATATCAAAGAGCAATGACGACAATTTTTCATGATTTCATGCACACTTTGATGGAGGACTATGTTGATGACTTGTTATGCAAATCTGTCACCAGAGATAGTCATCTAGCCATCCTGGGCCTGATCTTTGACCGACTAGAGACATATAAGCTCAGACTCAATCCAAAGAAGTGCGTCTTTGGTGTCACAGCTGGCAAGTTACTAGGGTACATTGTTTCTCATAGAGGCATTAAGGTCGACCCTGCCAAGGTTAAAGCAATAGTTGATATGCCTCCACCTTCAAACCTCTGGCAATTAAGAAGTTTGCAAGGAAAGCTCCAGTCAATCCGCCGCTTCATAGCTCAGTTGGCTGACAAATGTCATCCATTCCAACATCTACTACACAAAGGTGTCGCTTTCAAATGGATTGAGCAATGTCAATCAACCTTTCAAGCTCTCAAAGACTATTTGTTGTCGCCGCCTATTCTAATGCCTCCAATAGAAGGAAAGCCATTTTTATTGTATATTTCTGCAACTGAAACAGCATTAGGAGTTCTCTTGGCCCAACAGGATGAGAACGAAAAAGAGCGAGCTATTTATTATATCAGCCGGACACTGGTAGGTTATGAGCTAAATTATTCAACTATTGAAAGGGCATGCTTAGTGGTGGTATTTGCAACACAAAAGCTTCAACATTATATGTTAAGCCACCAAACATTGTTGGTTGCAAAAATTGATCCCTTAAAATACTTGCTTAGTCGAGCACCTTTGACAGGTCGCCTAGCAAAGTGGGTCATGATCCTCAGTGAATTTGATATTGAGTATATGGAGCGAAAGGCGATAAAAGGACAAGTCATAGCAGATCAACTTGTAGAGGCTCCTATTTCTGATGATCATCCCATGTTGACCGATTTTCTAGATGAATCAGTCTTTGCTCTCACATCCTCTAATGAATGGAAGTTATACTTTGATGGATCCCATACCAAGTTCGGGTCCAGAGCCGACATTCTGTTTGTCACCCCTCAAGGTGATACTATTCCGAAGTCCTACAAAATAACTTTTCATTGTACCAATAACATTGTAGAGTATGAAGCACTGGTTATAGGACTCCGAGTAGCAGTCCACTGGAACATCACGCATTTGCAAGTCTATGGAGATTCTCAATTAGTCATCCGACAAGTGAATGATGACTACAAAACAAAAGATGAAAAGCTTATTCCCTATAAGCACATGGTAGATTTCTTCAAGACCAAATTCACGGCTATCCATTTCAATCAAGTTCCAAGAATGCAAAACAAGTTAGTAGATGCGATGGCTATGATTGCTTCCATGTTGAATATGCCCCACAATATGGACAAATGTGAATTTTTAGTCGAACAATTGCTGGATCCTTCTTTTGACATTCTGACGATGGATGTGATGTGCGTTCTTGTTGGTCCCAACTCCCCGTGGAACAATGACGTATATCAATATTTAAAATCCCAAACCTTACCACCTAACCTTTCCACTAACCAACACCGAGCCTTTATCCGACAAACAACCAAATATGTCATCATTGCTGACACCCTTTACCGACGCTCCTTTGACCATACCCTCCTCAGGTGTTTGGATTCTGACGAAGCACAAATGGCTTTACATGAGGTTCACGATGGTATATGTGGAGGCCATTTCAATGGTCTGAGCTTAGCCAAAAAGTTGATTCGTGTTGGGTATTATTGGCCCACTTTGGAAAAAGATGTTCATGTTTTTGTTAAGAAGTGATACAAATGCCAGATTCATGCAAACTACATTCATGCACCAGCCCAAGAGCTTCATTCTGTCATATCTCCATGGCCCTTTTCTCAATGGGGATTGGATCTTATTGGCAAGATTCACCCGACATCTGCAAATGGACACAAGTTCATCATTACAGCCACAGAGTATTTTACAAAATGGATCATGGCTATCCCCATGACTTATATCACTGGTGTCCAAATTTCAAAATTCTTGCTGAATTATATCATATGCCGGTATGGGGTTCCCTTTGCCATAGTCACAGATAATGGTCATCCCTTCAAGAATAAAGATGTTAAAGAACTCTATGAAAAGTTTCATATCCAACACCGTTTCTCCAGTCCATACTATCCACAGGGGAATGGTCAAGCCGAAGCATCAAATAAAACCATTATCAAGATCCTGAAGAAGGTTGTCAATGACGCTGGTTGAGATTGGCATGTACAGTTGAATCCAGCACTATGGACCTATCGCACTTCTATCCACACACCTACTAGCGCAACACCTTATTCCTTGGTGTATGGTGCAGAAGCCATTTTACCTTTGGAAGTGGAGATTCCTTCCTTGCATGTTTCCTTGCAACATCTGATAGATGATGAGACACATAGAGTCTCTCGGTTGCATAAGCTTGAGATGTTAGATGAGAAACGTCAGACAGCTCTGACACATTTGCAAGCCTATCAAAATCGTCTCCATCGCTCTTATAATAAAAAGGTCAAAGGGCGACACTTTGAAGTGGGAGATCTGGTTTTAAAGGCAAACCCTAAGAATGCACAGTCTACTGACATCATCAAAGGTAAGTTTGAACCTAATTGGGTTGGGCCTTTCATAGTGACTGCAGCCTATGGCTTGGGGGCATATCAGCTTGCCACTCCAGAAGGTGAACCTTTGTCTAATCCTATCAACAGCATGCATCTTTGCAAGTACTGGGCATAATTTTCTATTAGTACTTCTTCAAATATGATCTTGAAAAAAAACAAAAAAAATGAAAAAAGCAAAAAGCAAAAAAATACAAAAAAAATGAAAAAAGCAAAATACAAAAAAAAAGTGAAAAAAAGAGCAAAAAAAGTAAAGAAAAATGATTCGCCCTCTAGTGAAAACCTAGCAAACAGGCGCTTGGGGCAAGTACCTTGGTGAAAACCTGGCAAACAGGCGCCATGTGTAACATGAGATTGTTGATCCGTCATCTATCATGACCTCTAAGCTATGCTTTCTCTTGGCCGGTTTCTCACGTCTATCTTTTTCTTGACCCAATGTTCTATTCCAGGCCTGTTATTGGTCAACATCATTGTCTTGCATACTCCGGTTTCTTGTTTTGGTCCCAGTCTATGTATATCTTTCAGATGTGCATTGGGTGCATTTCCCTTGTCATGATCAATCGCTGGAACTTTGGCATTGAAAAAATCTCATAAAAAATGGAATAATGTCCTGAAAAAAATCATAAAAATTGAAAAATGTCCTGAAAAAATCATAAAAATTAAAAAATGTCCTAAAAAAATCCCATAAAAATTGTAAAATGTCCTGAAAAAATCTCATAAAAATTGAAAAATGTCCTGAAAAAACAAACAAAAAAAATTGAAAAAATCGAAAAGCAAAACAAAAAATAAAGGGTCCCTTTTGTGCATAGACAGATCCCTGAGCATCCCTCCAATGACACACAATCACACATTGTGCTTTAATGAAATCACACTTCAACAGATGAACTTTTCAATCAAACCAGACATTCAAACTGATCAACATTGTCATATCAATCAACATCAAAATCATTTGTCCTTGTCACACTATCATGAGTCTTATATAAGGTGTGGTATACTCGAAACCAGACTGTGTCCTGTCTTAGACAGGGTACCGCATTCCCTGAAACCAGACAGCATGATCATTCTATCAGCACTTTCAACTTTTGACAATGAAGATCAAGATATTTGTTTGATTTGTTGGAATTTGTGCATCTTATCTTTTTATTGATTTATCTTTGGCTTCAGTCATGTTCCTATGTTGCTCGATGATGTCACTGAGTGATTTAGAGTGACTGGGATGGTTCATGGTCCCTTTCTTTTTTGTTGTGATTGTTGTTTGTCTATGATGTGTCTATCTTTTGCAATAAGGGTTGCATTTCAGCTCTGGCCTTCCATGCCATGATGCTACGCATCCATTTTGCTACATTAAAATAAAGGTTCTCACCTATAAAGTGCATTACTAAAAGCAAGTTTTTCTTCGTCTCTAACTGTCCTCTGTCTCATTTTCTTCTTACTAACATTTCTTCCATCCGTTCGGATAGTCAGTTCGGTCTAGTGCTCTGATCTCCAAACATACATACTGCATCCTGCATCCATTTGGTTAGTACATTTGCATTATATCAAACATCACATCGAGCATCACATCAAGCATTTTATCCATTTCATATTATAAATGTATCAAAAACACATAAAAATGCATCCATACATGTTCCACATTAAACAATACATAAGTCATCCATACATAGAAAATGACATAAGTCATAACATATTGCATCCCATCATATCGATTCATATCATATCATATGTCACAAAAATATTGGAGTACAAAACTGGACTGTCTGTCCTCAGTATGGCCCGCAGGCTGACTACAAAATGTCAAACTACATAATGTCCACTGCCTGTCATAAGGAGAACATGCCAATATGCCATACATCCTCTAGTGTCACAGTCGCCTCTCCAGTCGCCAGATGGAATGAGGAGGTCTCTGAATGCCATCGCTCTGCTAATGCAGTAAGCAGTCCTGTGTTTGCCCTAATCTCGGGCATGAATGTAACATAGTATATCCCCAGTCCTGCTAAGGTATCTCTGTCTGTGCTCCTAAGTCTATGTCATAGCATGAAGCAATCTGGTCGGTTCTCTCACGTGATCAATGGATACTGTCGACTTTGCATCACAATAGGGGCATATTTTTTTTCAGTATTAGGGTTTGCTCCTATGGGTTGCATTTCCTCATTTTCATGTCCAAATCAGGGTGTTGTTCATCTAATCTGACCTATCCTACCCTTATCCCCCCTTTTCGGATCATTTGCATGTTGTTTTGACCAAAATTAGGGTTTCCAATGCACAATTGCGCCTGTGTCAAGGAACCTGCGCTTGTGTCATGTAACCTGTGCCTGTGTCTCCCTAAACAAGTGCAAAAGACCCTACACAAGCACATGATTCGCCCTACACAAGCGCTGGAGTCCTTTTCTGCATCCCCTGTGGGCCCCGCAATGTCCCGCAAGCAATCAAAATTCATGAAATTGAAAACAAGGGTTTTTGAGATACATACTGCTGCTCCTGCATCGTCCGGTCGTCTGAATGTGCATACACGTTCTCTGAGGTGATCAACCATTGGAATGTTCACCATCTCTCTGCAAGTGTCCTTATCCAGAGCAATAAATCCTCCTCTTTGTCTAGTACAAATGAGCAATTTTCACTCTCTTGGTCCCATTTATAGATCTTTGTCAGTGCATAGATGGACGTGAACCCTCTCCATCTTATGTTGGTCGCAGTCTTTTGCCCCATAAATTGCTTGTCCTTCATGCATCCGATCTCTGATTGTCAATCCGTTCAATCCTATCATTTTTATTGATCAATTGGCCTCTTTTCTGCATGTTTCCGGCCAATTCCTTGAGAGGGCATGCATATGTCATTATCATTGTCTGGGGCATTTTTTATTATTGTTCTTTGAAACAATGCTTAAAATCACATTGTCTCAAAGAGGGGCAAAATGTAGACACCTAAAAATGGTCAACGCTTGCGGAGTCGTACTCTAACATTTGCGCATTGCCTCATTTTAGGTTTTTGCGTCACATTAACATTTCTCCTATGTCACGCACTTGGTTTTTATCATTTGCAAGCATTGAGTCATTCTTCTACATTCTTCATTCATCTCGCCTTCGAATTTGGTCTTGTCGACAACAATCTTCAATCATGATTTTGGTCGATCTTATCCTATCGCATCAATGTGCGTGCTCATTTGTCATCATTTTGGACATCGTCAATCCTAATTAGGGTTTTATCCTCTTATCAATCTTATCATCTGGCGATCGATTTATCATCAATCCTTATAATTTTCAATCTTGTTGTTTTAACGATCGATTTGTCATCGATCGTTGTCATTTTTGCGATCGATTTGTCATTGATCATGGTCATTTTCAATATTGTCGTTTTACAATCTATTTTGTCATCAATCGTCGTTCTTTTCAATCATGTCAATTTGGATCAATTAGTCATTGTTCCTCATCAATTGGCACATTTATCAATCAAATCATTTATCACATTGGTCCTTTATCAATTCAAAATCATGATCAACCTAATTGTCATTCTAGCATTGCTAATTTGTCTTCTAGGGTTTTATGATTTAATCATTTAACCTTGTGTGTCATTTCTCCCTTTAGGATTAATAAATTATTTATTTATCCTAAGTCTTCTCATCACAATTAAATGTTCATTTAATTGGCTAATTATTCCTCTTTGTGAATTAATTAATAAATGATAAATTATTAATTAATTTACCTAATTTCTAATTTCCATCAATTTCTTAATTCCTAAATTCTTAATTCTCTAATTTCCTAATTTTCTAATTCCTAATTTCAATTTCCCCCTATTTCTCTCCTAAATTCATGGAAATGACATATAAATTTGTCATAATTTGTCATAATTGACAATCAATAAATTTTTGACATAGAAGTTGTCATAATTTGTCATAAATCATAAATCAACAAATTTTGCATAGAAAGTGCATAATTTGTCATAATTTGTCATAATTGACATAATTGATTTGCAATTTCCATTTGGATTGAATCATGCTAATCTTGTCATCTCTCCAATTTTTCTATAAATTGGATGAATTTCTTCAATCAAATCCCTAATCAGATTATCAAATTTCTAATCACTTTGTCAAATCACACTTCGAGTACTCTTGCGCCAATATCTTATTTACTTGCTTTCATATCATGATCATGCACTAGTAGGTGAGATCCACAACAAAACTATTTGGAGAAGAAAAAAGAACAATGGAGCCACATGAAGGAAGCATTTAGATCTACATTTGGTTTGCATAATCTTTAGTTTTGAATGTTTCATTTTCATGTCTCTATTGAGTGTGTTAGGATAGATCATGGCAATTTGCTTTCGTGATTGAGCAATTATTAATATTACTTGCTTTGATGATTTCCACATTTCCTAGCTACAAGAATCATCTCATAACCAATTGACACAAATACAATGAAGTCAAATCAGATCTCGTATATATATATCATCTCAAGTCTAAGAGTACAAAATGACGTCTAATGACATGTACAAACTCCCATTGGAGCAAGAATCGTATAGGCTACAAAAATATGGGTGTCTCTACAAAAAAATATTTGAGCTACAAATGAAAAATCTAGCTAGCACCCTCTCCCTCATCGCCTGGTGGAGGAGGAGGAGCTTGGTGCCCGAGATCCTATTGAGGTGCTCGTGCTCCCTCTGATCGAACCATATACTACGAATAGGGTTGCACCTGCTGTGCAACAGGAACTACAGCAATATACGCTACTACATAATAAGATGCCCTACTACTCTGGAGAAGGACCTCCTGTCGTAGAGACTCTATCTCTGCTCTTGACTCTGCTCTCAAAGCCGCAATCTGGTGATCACGCTCATTCCTCACCTTGGCCAGCTATTGGTCTCACTCTACCAGCTGAGTCTATGCCACTATCAACTATGACTGCAGCTCTGCAAAATGTGCCCTCATCGACCTATCAGCATCCTGTACCTGCTCTCTCGCAGGTCCCCCATCTCCACCCTCATCTCCACCGCCACCACCACCTCCACTCTGCTCCTCTCTCCGCTGTCATACCTGTCTAGGAGCTGCTCTCTCCTCCTCAACCTCACCCACTCCCCCTAGGGATCCACCCTCACTCCTCTGCTACCTACCCTGAGCTGGTACCCTGCTACTGCTAGCACCTGGATCACCACTACCTTGTCACGGAGCCTCAGCTCTCTGTACCTGACCCTTCCTCTAGCCCTATCTCTGGCCCTGTCCCTATGCCGGTGTGGGGGCATCCTCCTCAATATCCTCAATCTGAGGAGCCTGCTCACCTAGGTTTGTAAACTATGGGAAAGGATGCTGCTGAAAATAATCTCTATACTAGGGCAATACCCCTGCATTTGCTATATCATCCAGGTAATCCCACCTCAATCAGTGTAAACCTATCAGCTCCTGCATCGCTAAAGCATAGGATAGCCTAGGTGACCATCCCTATCTCTCCTCGTCAGCATATCGAGCATACGCTATATACTCTTGCGACATCCCCTGAGGCTGGTCGTACTGCCTCATCACTCATGAAATGACAAATCGCTCCACAATAGTCTGTGATCTCCCAATCAATGGGCGTGTAACAAAAAGGTCCCTGCAAATCACCCGCCAGTCATCCCATGACTCCAACCCTCTGTATGGTCTCCATAAGACAGCTATCAGATCATTGAGTTGCCATCTCTAGAAGTCTGTCCTGCCCAAATGGGGCTGCGTAATATATCTAGCATACCTATAAATGATCGGCTACCCTAGCTCTCTGCTATCATCAACTATCGGCCGACAAACGGGAAGGTTCTCCCAAGCCCACACCTGTAAAATGTACACCTCGGTAGCCATGCTCCACCCATCTCTATAAACAATCTCATGCATCTCTCGATACATGTGGGCTAATAAACAAGAGCCCCAGCCAAGTCTCTGAGGGGTCTCTATCAACCTCTCTAACATCCATCCCCATCTGCTCTGGAAACCCTGCTGCCCTCTGTCCAACATCAAAAAGAAACTGATGAACCCTGCTAGAACACATGCCAACGGATACTCCTCATTGTACCTACTCATCAATATATCCCAACTCATGGAACAAGTCAAGATATTTGGATCCCTGAAAATGTTCCTCAGTGCCTGTAGTCCAGGTAACAATGCGGTATCACAATCCACCTTACCCCTAGCAAAAGGGATACAAAGGATCCTGTACACATCCTCGGGAGTAATAGTCAGCTCCCCAACTAGAAAATGAAAGGTATTATGCTCTGAATGAAATCGCTCTACCAATGCTGTGAGCATCCCGTGGTTCACATGGATATCAAGTAACCTCATCAGGTGGGTAAAGCCACACATATCAATATGAGCCTACTCAACCTCAAACAAATCATGAACTAAAGCCATAGTGGGAGGATATATGCATCTAAGGAGCACAGGAGGTAATCGAACCTGCACAATCCAACAATGAAGCATCAGAAAACATTCCAAATGAGTCTACAAGAGAAGTTAAACATCATGCAAATCCAACTAAGTCCAATGCAAAACCAAAATTTCATGTTTACACTTTCAAAAATGGTCACTATTTTTTGAATGACAAAACACAGTTAAGCAACATCTCGTATGAGTAATAAATGGCTCTCGTACGAGAAAACAACCTCAAATGACAAAGTTTTATATAACGCACGACAAAATGGTCTTTTAACCGACCTCTTGTATGACATAAGGGAGGGCTCCGTACGACAATTCTAATGGGTTTAAATGATAAAAGAAAATTTGCCAGTTTCTCGTATGAGACAGGATCCTGTCTTGCACAATAAACCACGACACTTGACCCAAAACCCATGAAAAACGTGAAAAATGCATTAAAAAATTCAAAATTGGAAACATAAATAGGCTTAAGATCGATCACTTACTGCTGGTTCGTAGTTTTGGGGTCGATTATGTCTTCTTTGGCGCTTGAATCGATGCTGACAAGTAGGGATCACCATTTTCTTCATAGAAGGGTTTTTCAAATTTTCAAACTTGGAGGGTTAAAATGAATTGAAAATGACACTTTTGTCCCATATATAGCCAAAAACCTAATTTTTCAACTTGCTCTGATGGACATGAAAATTGTACTCTTAGCTAATGTGCCTACTCTGATTTCATTTTCGGGATTGAAATCAAAATTCAAGATCATCTTGCTAGTCAATTTCACAATTTGGACCACTTAGCGTTCTTTTCATCAAATTCTTCTTCTTTCTTCAAGTTACGCTCAATTTCTCAACAATCAATATTGAATATCAATTTCAATTCTACCAGTCAACTTTGTGATCAATTTAATCTTAAAGATTTTTCAAAATCAATTTGTGCTCAATTGACTTATGATCGCTCAAAATTGCCTTAATCATGTACCCTCACTATCTTTCGATTTCGCTCCCGAGGGGGCATACTCACGACCTTATGACCTCATATCTCAAAGTCAAGAAATTTTTAAATCTTTATCAAAAGTCGAGCAAAATATTTTCAATCAAAGAAAATCAAGACCTTATTTCTAAGGGGCATCTCATTTTCATTGCTTTAAATCAACCTGGTATCTCTCAATCATCTGAATTAAACTCTTAACATTAATCAATTTCATCGCTTTAAATCAAGCTGATTATTTGTTTAAACTCAATCAAAAGTTTAAAGAGTATCTTTGATCACACTCAATCTAAGCAGGTGTTCAGTATTTGTTTCTTGATCAAGCTAGACAAGTTTTATCTTCATTCATCATGTCTTGATCAATCAAGTTCAAGATCAATTTTTTTTTTTTTATCATCACTCACTGCATCTAATTTCAATGAAGTTCTAGATCAGTAAGATCCTCTTCTTGATTAATCAAGTTCAAGTTCGGTATCTTTGTTTTCTATCGTTCCTCAGTTCAATCAAGTTCGAGATCGGTATCACTTTAATCAAACTTCATTTAGTTTTGTCTCTTCGAATCAAGCTAACACCTTGCTTTCATCTAGTTCGTGATCAATCAAGATCAGAACTGACATCTCCTCGACATCACACATTCTTTGAACCAATGCGCTGCTCGCACATTAATTCAAAGAGGGGCAAATGTAATACCCTAAAAATGGTCATCTAAACCATGGACCCCTAATCTCGACAACATCACCAAGGTCCTAACCAAAAGGCAATTAAATCAATCTTGAGCACATAATTAATTCTTTAATTATCAAATATCACATGGCAAAATCAATTACCCAATATTAATTAAATATTTATTTAATTAATTGAATCATTCCAAGAATATTCATTTTGATCAATTATCCTATTTTAATTTATTAAATATCTTTGCATAATTAATTAATTAATAAATTTGCCATTCAATCATGCAAAAAAGAATTAATTTGCTACAAAAAGAAGAATTTATTACAAAACAAAGAGTTGAATTGAAAATTAAATAAAAGAATTGAATTGAGAGAGAAATCAAACTTGAGATATTATTTCTTTTTCTAAATTGAGAATTTGAAATCAGAAAAGCAATTAATTGAATTGTTAATTATTCTCTTAAATTGAAACTCAAAGCTTTTCAGAAAAAGAAGTTTAGTTGCATTAAAAAGACTCTTCTCTTGATTAAATTGAAGAATTGTCTATTTTTATCACAAATGCATGGAATTGATTTATTATGTTTTTCCAATGCAACTTGGACTTCTAATTCGAATGCATTTCAATTGAACTATAATTGGAATCTATCTCAAGGTTAACTCAGCCTGATTTCTCAATTATTTCAATTAATCCTAAATTGAGATTTTTCATCATCTCTCTGTAATTCTCTATAAATTCAGTCATCAGCTCTCATTCCAATTCACCCCAGAGATTTTTGAGAATACGTCATTATTATGCTGATTTTTCTCTGGAGTCATTGATTGATTATTATTGCTTTTTTTAGATTACTTACATCCATTATTGCTTGCATCCATTATTGCTTGAAGTGATTTTTTGCTTGAATTATTCATCCATTTTTTGCATCCATATAACTTAATATCATATAGATTAAATCCTTAGTCTTGGTGTAGTCTAGTCACTAGTATTGCTTATAACAAACTGAGAGCAATCCTATACTCGCATCTTGTAGAAGGCAATGGGTCACTTTGCTATGGTTTATTTTTATTGATTATTGATTACTAACCATGCATATAATGACTGAATTGAAGTGTTGTTCTTGCAGCTACAGGTTCACTTTTTCACACACATAGGCATTACTGCAAGGTTCCAAAAAAGTCCAAGAGAATCCCACTTGGTTGCAGTCAAGAGGATTCTTAGGCATCTGAAGGGAACTATTGATTATGGATTTTGGTATCCATATAGCAAGGATTTCAACTTGAAAGTATTCACAGATGTTGATTGGGCAGGTAATGTGGACGATCGGAAGAGCACAACCTGTGGTGCATTCTTTCTCTGTGGTAGACTGGTCTCATAGTCATGGATGAGTAAGAAGCAGAGTATGTTGCAGCTTTCATGAACTACACTCAGACAATTTGGATGAAGCATGTATTAAATGGCTTCAAAATTCCAATGTCTGAACCGGTAAGTATATTTTGTGATAATACTAGTGCAATTAACATCTCCAAGAATCTGGTTTTACATTCAATAACCAAGCACTTTGAGCTTAAGTATCATTTCTTGAGGGAAAAGGTTCAGAACAAAGAGATTGCATTGGAACATGTTTCTAGTAAGGAGCAGTTAGTAGACATATTCACCAAGCCTCTCCCAAAGGCTACATTTATGTACTTAAGAGGTGGATTAGGGGTGCTACCCCTTCAGGAGGTGAACTAAGGGTATATGCTCCACATCATTCAAGTATTGCATAGTCAATTTTTTTTGGATTGATGTGTTGAAGGATGCTACTCCTTAGGAGGAGCAACATAATGGATCAAGGAAGCTTTTGTCTCCACTTTGGCATTGTTATCAAAGGGGGAGAAGAAGAGAAGCGGAGAAGATATTTGCAGAAATTGGGTGAGAAGATGTGAAGCGGAGAGATATCTTTGTATATTGCCATCAATGCCAAAGGGGGAGATTGTTGGCATTATGTGAACCGATATGAAGACATGATGACATTGTATGTTGTCATTGATGTCAATATGCTGAAGAGGAGAGAACCGGTATATGTGAGAACCAGTATAACACTGTGAACCGACATTTGTGCCAAAGTGAAGCAGTGTGTTTGTTCAAGGTGAACCGGCATGTGGTAATGGGAACCGACACATGGAATCTTTGTATGACTACCGGTTGGTAGTCTCAACTTCAGGGTTTCCCGTTGAAGTGCTTCAAGCCTCTATGGCTCAACCGGTGACTTTGTGTGATGAGTTATCATTGTAACGAAGAACAGATCATGTTGCCATGTCAGCCTTGTGCGTGTGAAGGATCTTGCATGAAGGAGATTGTTCCCATCTACCTCTGAAATGTGCAAAGCCTGCAAATGGTGATAATGCGTGATGGGTTATCAACCACCATGAAATCGGTGAAAAACAAATGATGGAGAATGTCTTGAGATTGGATCAAGATTGTTGCATTTAATGCAATATGCTCAACGATCAGGATTGAACCATTTGAATTCCTTAACCTAATAGGTTTAGGGTTTAGGTTTTAAGCTATCGACCTACCTATTTTCTATAAGGTCGATGTTGTGTTTCTTTCTAAGGTTGTTGGAAAAAGTTGTGTGTGTATCCAAGAGAAGAGATATGTGATTCTTGCTAGACTAGAAGAGAGAAGTGATACCTGCAAAGTGTAAATGCAGAAGGTGAAGAGGAGCTAAAACGGATCTGCATTGGCATTAAGTGTTGCTACCAGATCATTATAATACCTGTTGATCTCTAACCACTTCAACAATTGGGAAATCCCTTAATAGGGTAGATTTAACCGGCTTGCTATAAATCCTTTAACAGGGTGACTCAAAACCATTGAGTTCTTGAAATCCTCTAACAAGGTAAGTTCCTCTAACAAGGTTTAACCCTTAACCAAGTATTCTAGCCATCTCTTAACCGGGTGATCCCTAACAAGATCGGTTCCTAACATAACCTATTGTATCAGTCTTTAACCAAACAAGGCTCCTAATAGAGCGGACTTCTAAAGAGTTCACAAACATCTTGTGGGTATTCATCCCCATTGTGGTTTTTCCCAGTTGGGTTTCCACATGAAAAATCTCAGTGTCATGTGTGGTGATATTCTTGTGGTGGTTTGAGTGATTTACATCTGAAGGTAAATCATGTTGATCTAGCTTCTTATATATATTTTGATGATAGATTACCTATTCATGCACTAGGGTGAAATGGAAATGAAGTATTAGAATGTATGAAAAGATAAGTGTTAACTGGTTTATGCTTGTCTCAGTTATTCTGTGTTCTACCGGTTGTACTCTATTTAAGACCAGTGTTACTGTTTGTCTATCAAAGCACAGTGTCTATTGACAAACCGGTTTAGGATTATGTTTTTGTCTGTATTGATTCACCCTCCCTCTTAGTACTGGTTTAGTACTATCCGTTCATCATTGAGTTATCATCATTTTCTTTGTTGGAGGCTTTATTGCCTGTTATTTTTGTCTGGTTCTTTTTGGTGTAGGAGAGGGTGCCGGTGTGGGTTTTCTTTTCCCTTCTATCATTTTAAATACTACCGGTATATCACTCTCAAAAGAAGTTCCAACAGGTGAAAGATGAGTTTCTGGTTGAGGTGCTTCCAACTCACTTTCACTTATACCAATTTGTCTCAACACATCTTTCTTGATTGCTTTAGCCTGTCGGGTTCCTTTCCTTATGGTTGCTTCAACTTTCTTAACCCTTTTCCTTGATTGAATTCCACTTTCTATTGTTTCAGCATTTCCAAAAACTTCCTCAAAAGGTTCCTTGGGTGCTTCAAAGAGGGCTTTTGCATAAGTTTCAATGATATTGTAATATGTTTCATAGCCCATTTTAGTTACCCACATAGTTCTAGGGACAACTGCCTCCATCCAGATTTCATCTTTCTTGATTACAAAACAAATTTCCTTCTGATATTTATCAACAATAGTTTGTGACAGTCTTACTCTAGTTTTCATTCAAGCCTTTAATGCTTGAAAATGTTCATTTAGGTTTTTCCCTCAGTTTTCTCCCATATTGTTCAATAGATCCAATAGTTGTTTTCCTACCGAAATGTCAAAACCAAAATCTCTAGGACCAATACTGGGTACTTGTTTTGTTATGTACAGCATCAGACAAACAAGCAAATTTCCAAATCTGAATGTTCTTTTCTTATCTCTTTTAATATTTCCTAGATTGTCTATCAACTCATCTTTGAGCCATTCACATACATCTATCCTTGCATTATCATTAACCATATCATAGGTACTTTTGATATATAGGCTAGAAAATGAGATGAACCTATTTGCATGTGTATCCTTATAACCTAAGATCATACTAATAAATCTGACATTTATGTCTTTTACATCATTTACCCTTAGAGACCTTTTATCAAATGTTGCACTGGTTAGGTTTATCACTATGTCATTTGAGACCTTCTTTCTGTCAGGTCTGTTACCGGTGGAAGGTAACTCTGTTACAGCTTTTATTGGTTCTTTTTTGATTTTATGAATTGAATCAAACTATAAAAATTCACCATGTACTCTGCTTAACACAATCCTTATGATATCCTTGGGAAAATCTGGGATACTAAGGATTTCAGTAAAACCTAGGGTTTCCACTATTTTATGTTTCGGCTTGACATTTCCAAACTCATCACAAATCACCATCCTATTCATATTCTTGATCTCATCATCACCTAATTCCTCAATATGACAATGTATATACATCCTAGGGTCTTCAACATATACTACTCCCTTAGGAATTTGAGAAAATGCACCTATGCTATCATCTTTCTTTGCAATTTTGGGAACCAGTTGGAATATGGGTCTAGGATGCTTAACAACCTCAACAATAGTAGGGTTTGCAATAAATTCAGGAGTGGATGAAGATTCCATAGCTATAAATACCTCAATCTTCCTTAAGGATGAATGCTTTGATGGATTGCTTCACTTCTTCGCTTAGAATGCCTTCGCTCAGGAATTTTTGCACTCTCAAAGATTTGAATGCTCGGTGAATGAAAAAGGAGCCAAAATGTTTTCTTTATAATGTTATTTTCTCTAACTACCACATTTAATGCTCGCTGGTTAAGTCACAACTTAACTCATCTGCCAGTATAGAAGTAATTTCAACTTCTCACCATCAATCGAGGGAATAATAGCATGTTTTTCATTTTGTTGCTAAACCCCCCAAAAAATTTCCTTTAGCTAGATGAAGAGTCTCCTGTCGGTGGAGTGTTACTCTATTCTTCCAGTGGAGGGGTATTCACTTCAACATTCTGATCTGACTTTCTAATCCATTGTTTTGAGAATTCTTGATTTACCTCTTCAACCTTTTCTTTACCTTTCAAACTAGGACCTTTGGTATTTGCCGGTGATGCCTTACTTCTACAAAATTTTGCAATATGTCCAATTTTGTTACAGGCATAAAAAGTCACATTGTTTTTCTGAATAGATTTCCCATATCCTATGCCAGTATGTGTTCTGCATTGATTAGATAAGTGTCCAAATCTTCCACAAATATAACATCTTACATTCATTCTACAATTTTCTGAATTATGACCAACTTTGTTGCATTTAGAACATTGACCAGTGGGTGTATTAGTGGTCTGATGATTTCTAGATCTACATTGATTTTCTCTATGACCATACTTGTTATAGCTAAAGCATTTCCCATTGAACTTGTAAGTATTAGGTTGTCTTATCAGTTTGCTATGATCATGATTATTTGCAGTACGGGAGCTTTCACCAACTTCAAAGCCAAGGCCATTTGTATCACCATTAGGTTTCTAATTCTTTAGCATGTCAACAAGTTCTTTTGAACTTTTCTTGGATTTCTCCTTGTGTTGATTTGTAACAGTCAGTTCATTCTCCAAGATTCCTTTCTATCTCATGAGTTCAGTTTTGTCATTTTGTGTATGCATCGGATCTGTCTTCAACATATCATTTTCATGATTAAGTCTTGTGTTTTCATTTCCAGCATCATTTAGTCTTCTAACCAAGTCTTCTTCATTCTTCTTTCTGTCTTCAATTTCTTTATAGAATCTCATAGCCATATCTTGCATCTCATTCTTCGTTGTACTATTTTCTTGTCTTAGCTTGTTTACCAAATCATTAAGAGTTTCCTTTTCATTTTCCTCATTCTGCATCTTTTCACAAAGTTCTCTCCTCTTGTTCCTTGCAATAGTAAAATTATCTTGAAGTGCTTGAATGATATCTTGAGTAGCATTCAAATCATCTTCAAGTTTCATATTCTTCACTTTTTCTGCATCATAGCCTAAAAGAGCTATTTCCAATTGCTTTCTCAAGTTTTCCATCTCTACCGGTGACAAGATCTTCCTCAAGCTGTTAGGCTTTTGAAAATAGAGGACCAAGCTCTGATACCAATTGTTAGGATTCCCAAAGATACTGAGAGGGGGGGGGTGAATTAGTATCTAACCGGTATGTCAAATTACTTGATTTAAAACATGAAAAGCATATTAAAACTGAGTACTGATAAACTAGAAATAATGTAGCAAATAAGAGCAAGAACCACAA
This sequence comes from Cryptomeria japonica, assembly GCF_030272615.1. Classification (NCBI taxonomy): domain Eukaryota; kingdom Viridiplantae; phylum Streptophyta; class Pinopsida; order Cupressales; family Cupressaceae; genus Cryptomeria; species Cryptomeria japonica. Next base: position 606,350,021 of record NC_081410.1, read on the forward strand.
CATGAAAAGAACACCATAACACAATGATTTAATGAGGAAACCTAGTATGGGAAAAACCTCGGTGGGATTTGTGACCCATAATATTCGCTTACTGGCCAATAAGGGAATATTACTCTTACAATAGGGGCATGCACATGCAAGAAGGCCAAGTGCCTAGAGCTCACTGCTCAATTACAAAAGAAGTCACACTGACTTACAAAAATGGATTATACTAATTCAATATCTTGTACTGCTTCAGATTAGCATCTTCTATGCCAGATTCAGTACCGATTTAAGCTCTGCTACAACATAAACCTTTAACCAATAATTTGCATATTAGGTCTGATATTACTTTTCCATACTTCGCATCCTATCTCTTCTACAAAAATGATCTACAATGATCTCATACATATATGAGTCATATTACAATCTGCCATGTCGGCATACAAAATACTTTATAATTAATTACAAAATGCATTAATACAAAATTATTGTCACCCAAGATGTCGGTATTCTTCATTTTTGCTGCCGGTGTAGATTCTGTCAGTGCCGGTGCCTCTATCTGCCTGCCAGTATCACATGATTGCAAGGTTGCCATCAATGACAATACCTTCAATCACCTACAATTTCTCATTAGAGTGTGCATTTTCCAACAACATCCTCAAGGTTGACCGTCATCTCCCCCAAAGGTAGTGAGAACATTGAGGTGTCTGCATCCCACCTCTCCATCAGTGCCATCATCATTGCAGAATAGAATCCAATGGCCGGCATGTTCATCGCATCCCACAAACACATTGCATGTAGAAAATCAATATCTCTCTCCCATTGTCAACCTTGGGATCTTCTCCTGAAGGTTTCGAAAGGTGAGACCGGTGGTATGCTTGCGGATGTATGGTAGTGTCTACAAAATGCAAAGCAATCTATCATCAATAATCACTCAATCCTATCATCATCTAATTAATGCAATCATTTTATCAATTCTAGAATTCATTGCCTGATCCTACGTCATCGTTGGTCACCCCAAATAGGGACTAGGGCACCCTGAGTGGACCAAGGCACCCTTCTAGGACCATGGCACACTAGGACCCCTAGGTGTCCAAAGGGAGTGCCCCAGCCCGGACTAGGGGATGACATTATCACTTCTAAAAACTTTGAAATCATGAAAAAGTCAAATGCAGCCAATGGAAGGTCAACTCACCTCGTTGAGCAGTCGACCGACGAGTATGGGTTGGCCGAGGATCTCCATCCTCATACGTCGCTTAGGTCGACGTTGATGCATTATGGCTTGTATGTGGGCTCATGTATAGTGAATAGTGCCAAAAGCTAGAAAGTGACAAATGAAGGTTTCACTTTCATATTTATGTGTTATGCACTTTATGACTATGCTTTAAAGTTAAAACCCTAATTTATGCACTTTTTCTTCAATCTATCATATCTTGAGCTAGGAAGCTCAGATTCTCATACTGTCAGTGGTGTTGGAATCATGAATTCTCCCTCTCGATTTGAATTAGTTCCATAATGTGCTTGGATGAGTAATAAAGCTTTATCATGAACTTGCTTCATCATAATATTTATCACAATTCACCATGGAAAACATGATACCCTGTTTCACCTCACTAATAAGCAAGTCAAAACAGGGGCGCATATAGCTACTTGCAAATTTCATCACCTTCCTTAGTAAGAATTAGGTGATTTTTTGATCTAACATATGGTTTTGTAAGGTGTGGTTCCTAACCATGTACAACAGATATCGTCAGGGGATTCATTCGATAACTTATGGATATATCCTTTTTCAAATGATATTTATTTTTTTATACTTTAGATTGAATATGCACGTAGTGTCATATGACCACTAAATCGGGGGCTAAATGTAATCTGTTAAATTGTACACCCTTGCTAGGGTGGTACAATTTAACACTTAGGTTAGCATCTGCCTTATTGTGTCTTGCATCTTGCATTTCTAATTCCTCTTTAAGAATTTAATTAATTAATTTAATTAAATCTAAGGTCATGTTTCATCACTTTACACATTATAAATTTGGGCCCTTTACCCTAAGCGTTCTCATTTTCATTTTATTCCTCCAATGAATCATTTAATCATAAACCCTAATTAAGTCTTATTTTGAGCATTTAGGCCCTATTTCACATATCAAAACATCTCAAAATCAGTTGTAACTTTGGGATGTGGTCTAATATCATCATATCTAACAGCGTCAAAAATTTGGTGAAAAGTTAGTCAGAATGTGGCGGGAATGCACATGGTCTATGACTTTTCTCCCAAAATTTCAAGAGGACAATCTTATGATATAATAATGCTTAACCCCAAAATATCAGCTAGAAATTCAAATCCTAGGTTGGCCTTAACATGAAATTAAGATCTAGGATTTCATACTTAAGAGCTCTCTTTCTTCATTTCAAGGGGTCTTCTTCTAAGAATCTAAGAGCGGGTTTTTGGAGTATTAGAGCCTTCTTTGCAGTGAAAGAGTAGATCTTTGAAATCTTCAACAACATTCAACATTCATCCATCAAACATTCATCAAGCATCATTTATATCAATTGGGGGATTTTGAAGATGTAGAAGAACAATAAGAGATCACCGACTGACGATTGGCTTGTACCTCTCCCTTGGGATTGGGTATGGTTTTATGTTATTTTTCATGTCTTTGCATAAGCTTCATTTTGATCCATATTCATGTTTTAGATCACTTTGCATTGTGGATTTAGAGCATTTACTTTGTCAATTATAAGCAATTAGGGTTTACTCTTTACAATTGCTCTAGGTTGTTTACTTTCATTCTTAGGATCTTGCATACACACAAGGTTCTTGCAAACACATTTTCACTATATTATCAGCTATTCATGGATGTGGAAATCACCAACATGGAGGTTTAACTAAGGCAAAACCCTATATAGCCACACCAAACCCTCTTTTTCATCTTCAGGTATATGTTTGGATCCAAGCATCGCTGGATGTTTCAGGACCAGAAGAGCACACAAGGATAGTACTGGGTTGTAGATCTTGGCAGAAGCCCCAAGGATAGGGTTGTGCTGCCCTGGTCCATCCCAAGATAGTGGTGTGGTGTCATGGTCCTTTCCTCTGTTAGCAGGACTTGGTAGAACAATACTTTGCATTTTTCAGAATCCCTCTTGTCAATTGCAGCTCCAAAATTTTAGAATCAGGGCATTGGTGTGGCACCTTGGTCCTAGACATTTCTGCTCAGATTTCAAAAATAGGTGTACCTGTTATTTTTCCTTCTAATCTATACTTTTCATTAGTGTATTAGTTCTTCTTTGATCTACATTCTTAGATTAGGGTTTGCTTGCTTATGTGCTTTCTAGGTTAGATTCCATTTTGCATCATTCCTCTCTCTCACTTATAGAAAAGGAATAGAAAACCTAAGAGGTAAACCATGGCTATCTCTTTCTCATAAGAAGTATTCAATGTGTGTTACCTCCCTAGGGTATTTTGTACTCCATGAGTGTGTATAAGATTGGGATTAGGGTTTCTATACTTAGTGAACAGGATAAAAGATTTGTGAGGTGGATTAGATAACAAATATGTAGATCAAACATATAATCACATGAAATCCAAAGACATAATTTGAAATTCTCAAAACAAGAATGAAATGCATATACCTCACAAACCAATACCTTCTCCTTTGGATGGAGCTTGATGAAGTGAAGGTGCCCCTAGATGATGCTCCACTTGATGTGCTCCTCATGCTTTCTTGATGTGGATGGCTCTCCAATGTTGTGCACAAATGAGATGGATCTTGGAGGATGATGGAGATGAGATAATTAAGTGTGGATGTACAATGATTTTGACATGATAAGGATGCTAAAATGATTTTCCCAGGCTCAAAAGGGTGTTCAGTGTGGATCCTGATCAGTCTCCGAGTGGGAGATTGTTGAAATGTGGCAATTGATCAGAAAAGTACTATACACTCATCACGTATCCTTAGCGGGGGTTTGGGGGCGGCAGCCCCCAAAGTGGACGAAGCCTACTACGAGGTTTAGGGGGTAGCAACCCCCAACAAAAAAAAAATTTGCCATTTTGTTTTTGTTGATGAAAACCGATATTGTAATAAAACCCTAAAAAGGTCGACTTTGTTTGTTGCCCTGAAAACACATGTTATAAGCGGCTGGGATGCTTAAGGCATTGTAATGTTGATGTACTATTTTTGCTGGATAATAAGAAAGATTGGACGACTATGTATGGTGGATGTAACCCATTCTGGGTGAACCACATTAAATCTTTATGTTATCTGACTCCTATTTTATTCCTTTATCTTTTGTATTTAAATCTGCATATAATTGTTAGTTCATATTTTCTTTGGATCTGCTTGAAACCCTAACAATTGGTATCAGAGCAAGGTTTTCTATAAATTGGCAGGACTTTCAGATTTGAGTGGGAGCAATGGAGGATTCCAACTTCAAGGTCGAAAAGTTTAACGACCAGAACTATCAATTATGGAAAATGTAGATGGAGGATTACCTGTATCAAAAGGATTTATGGCGGCCATTAAAAGGAAAGGTAAAGAAAGTGACCACAATGTCAGATGAAGAATGGGACATTTTAGATACAAAGGCACTAGGATCCATTCGATTGTGCCTTGCACCATCTATAGGTTTCAATATAATAGAAGCAAAAACGGCTATAGATTTGATGGCGAAATTGGCTAAGCTGTATGAGAAACCCTCAGCTTCGACTAAGGTATTTCTTATGAAGCGTTTGTTTAATTTGAAAATGAGTGAGGGAGGATATGTAGCAGAGCAATTAAATTAATTTAATACAATTACCAATCAATTGTCTTCGGTAAAAATTACTTTTGCAGAAGAGGTTAGGGCTCTCTTGATTTTATGTTCTTTGCCAGAAAGCTGGAATAGCTTGGTTATGGCTGTAACTCTATCTCTAGAAAAAATACTTTGGTATTTGATGATATTGTTGGTGTTATCCTAAGCAAAGAAATGCGAAGGAAAAGCACAGGTGAGACTCCAACATCATCAAGTAGTGTTTTAAATGTGGAGAATAGAGGAAGATCAAAAGAAAGAGGAAAAGGCCCTTGGAATGAGAAGTCATGAGGGAAGTCAAAGAAAGGATGCTCTCAATCTAGAGGAAAGAAAGATTGGTGGTACTGCGGAAAGTCTGGTCATCTAAAGAAAGACTATTGGTCTTAGAAAAACAAAAAAGGAGACAAAAATGAAAATGACAGTAAAGAGGCTAATATTGCAAGTAATACTTTACAAAATGCTTTAATCTTATGTTTGGATAATGTTAATGATTCCTGGGTAATAGATTTTGGGGCTTCATTTCATGCTACACCCCATAGAAAATATTTTCTAGATTATGTTCAAGGTGATTTTGGATAAGTATATTTGGGTGATGATGAGCCCTGTCAAATTGTTGGAAAAGGAAAGATAAAGATCAAGTTGCAGAATGGTAATGACTGGTTTCTGCAAGAGGTAAGACATGTTCCTAACTTAAGAAGAAATTTAATTTCTGCAAGGCAACTAGGTAGTGAAGGTTGCATAGTTACCATCTCAGACAGTATCTGGAAGGTCAGTAAAGGATCATTAATAGTAGCTAAAGGTGAGAAGGTAGGCACATTATATTTGTGTACTGGTAACACTTACTCTACCTTAGCTGCTACAGATAAAGTTACTGCAGGGACAACAACAATAGATGTTGCAAGAACATATTCAATAATGTGGCACCATAGGCTTGGGCACATGAGTGAGAAAGGGATGAAAATCCTTCACTCCAAAAATCTATTGCCAGGACTAAAGAAAATTGATTTAGAGTTCTGTGAAAACCGTGTTTATGGCAAACAAAAAAGAGTCAGATTTCTCAAGGTTGGGAAAGAGAAGAAGAGTGAGAAGTTAGAGCTTGTGCATTTAGATGTATGGGGACCAGCTCAGGTATCATCTCTTGGTGGCTCTTGTTATTATGTTATTTTTATTGATGACTCAACCAAAAAAACATGGGTATATTTCCTAAAACAAAAATCAGATGTTTTTGAAACTTTTAAGAAATGGAAAGCTTTGGTTGAGAATGAGACAGAAAAAAGGTTGAAGTGTCTCAGATCGGATAATGGAGGTGAGTATTGTAGCAAGGCATTTGAAGATTACTAATCCTTAAATAGGATTAGAAAGAAAAAGACGGTTCCAGGAACTCCACAGAAAAATGGTGTGTCAGAAAGAATGAATAGGACTATCATGGAATGCGCGAGGAGCATGAGATTGCATGTTGGATTGCCCTTACATTTTTGGGTAGATGTTGTACATACTGTTGTTTATTTGATAAATAGAGGACCTTAAACCCCTTTGGATGGTGGTATTCTAGAGGAGGCATGCACTAGTAAAAAGGTAAATTATTCTTTTCTGAAAATATTTGGTTGTGAAGCTTTTGGATATGGGATAGATGAATATGGCTATCGGTTAGGGGATTTTGAAAATAAAAAAATAACTAGAAGTAGAGATGTTATATTCAATGATAAGGTTATGTATAAAGAACAGATGTAGGAAAAGAAGCATGAACAGGACAAACAAGAATATGTGGTGTTGGATGAGATTCCTGAAAAATGAAATGCCACAGGTACCTGATGCTCAGCAACAAAAAAATGTCCCACAAACTCCTGCAAGTGTTAGATGTTCTACAAGGTCAAGTGGACCCCCTGAAAGATTTTCTCCTTCTTTGTATTCTATATTATTAACTGATTCTGGTGAACCAGAAGAATATGAAGAAGCAATGTAGGTGGATGCCAAACAATAGTGGGAGCTAGGCATGAAAAAGGAGATGGACTCCTTGATGAAAAATAAGACTTGAGACTTAGTCCCTTTACCTGTAGAAAATAGAGCCTTGCCTAAAAAATGGGTTTATCAACTGAAGGAGGAGGAAGGAAGTCAGAAAAGGTATAAGGCCAGACTTGTGGTAAAAAGTTTTGCACAGAAAAAGGGTATAGATTATGATGAAATATTTTTTCCAGTTGTAAAAATGACTTCAATTAGAACTATACTTAGTCTTGTGGTTGCAGATGATTTACATCTTGAATAATTAGATGTGAAAACAACTTTTCTCCATGGAGATTTGGAGGAGGAAATTTACATGTTGCAACCACAGGGATATGAGGTCAAAGGTAAGGAGAACTTGGTGTGCAGGTTGAAGAAAAGTTTGTATGGTCTAAAGCAAGCACCCCGACAATGGTATTTAAAATTTGATAGCTTCATGGATGAACACGGTTGTCATAGATGTCATTCTGATCATTGTGTATATTTTAAGAGATTGGATAATGACAGTTATATTATCCTGTTGCTTTATGTTGATGACATGCTTATTGTTGGGTCTAACATGGAACACATAAATGATCTTAAACATAAATTAGCCAAGTCATTTGCTATGAAGGATTTGGGTGCAGCTAAGCAAATTCTGGGTATGAGGATTACACAAGACAGAAAAAATAGAACCTTGAATTTTTCCCAAAGTGAGTATATAAAGAAGGTGTTGAAAAGATTTAACATGCAGGATGCAAAAGCAGTTAGTATACCTTTGGCTAGTCATTTCAAATTGACTAAGGAGATGTGTCCAAAGGCACACGAAGAGGTAAAGAAAATGTCTAACATCCCGTATTCATCAGCTGTTGGCAGTCTGATGTATGCAATGGTATGCACAAGGCCAGATATTGCACATGTAGTGGGAGTTGTGAGCAGGTTTATGAGTAATCCGGGTATGGAACATTGGAATGCTATGAAATGGATCCTTTGGTATTTGAAATGAACCACTATGAAGGAATTATGTTTCAAAGGATCTAATGTTGCTCTGAGTGGATTTGTTGACTCTGATCTGCCAGGTGATATTAATTCACGGAGGAGCACTATAGGGTATGTTTTTACTATAGGGGGAATTGCAGTCAGTTGGATTTCTAGGCTACAAAAGGTTGTTGCACTTTTAACCATTGAAGCTGAGTATGTTGCTGCTACAGAAGCCAGCAAGGGGATGATTTGGTTACAATGTTTTCTGGAGGAATTGCGCCAGATATAGGAGGATCACCCATTGTATAGTGATAGCCAGAGTGCCATTCATCTTGCGAAGAACTCTATTTTTCATTCAAGGACAAAGCACATTTAGCTCAGGTACCACTTCATCAGGACTGTTTTGGAGGAGGGTCAATTACGGCTTGAGAAGATTCACACAAGTGAGAATCATGCTGATATGTTCACGAAGGCAATTCCATAGGAGAAGCTAATTTCTTCATCAGTTTCTGTTGGTCTTCTTGATTGATAATTGTGGAATTTATACTAGTCAAGTCCTAGTATTTTATCTAGTGGATGTTGCATGTACAGTGGTGTTGTGTAGTATCAGTCTCCAAGTGGGAGATTGTTCAGTGTGGAGCCTAATTAGTCTCCAAGTGGGAGATTGTTGAAATGTGGCGACTGGTCAGCAAAGTGCTGTACACTCAGCACATATCCTTGGTGTGGTTTGGGGCTAGGTCAGGCCTCGGGCAGGGGTTTGGGGGCGGCAGCCCCCAAAGTGGGTGAAGCCCGCTTCGGGGGTTCGGGGGTGGTAGCCCCCAAGAAAAAAAAAATTTGCTATTTTTTTTGTTGATGAAAATCGACATTGTAATAAAACCCTAAAAAGGATGACTTTGTCTGTTGCCCTAAAAACACATGTTATAAGCAGCTAGGATGCTTAAGGCATTGTAATATTGATGTACTATTTTTGTTGGATAGTAAGAAAGATTGGATGGCTGTGTATGGTGGACATAACCCATTATGGGTGAACCACGTTAAATCTATGTGTTATCTATGTCCTATTTTATTCCTTTATCTTTTGTATTTAAATCTGCATATAATTGTTAGTTCATATTTTCTTTGGATCTGCTTGAAACGCTAACAAAGGGCAACATAAGATTACTAAACTTGGAGATGAAAAATGAAGGGATGGAGTTCTTAATTTATAAGAGGAGGAGAGGAAGAATGGACGGCTGAGATGGATTCAAGATGAAGGGCTAGGATTTCTTGTGAGCTCACACAAGGTCCAAGAGAGGGTGTGGAGACCAAGAAATATGCCTTAAAGACATTTATTGTCTCCACACTCCTTAAGGTACATTGGGAAGACTTCCCAAGGTACCTTGAGAAGAGCAAAGTGCATTGGGAAGACTTCCCAATGTGCCTTGAGAGGAGAAAGGGACATGACATTCCTTGAAGAATGGAGAGGAGGAATTTAAAATTCTCCAAAAAGGGATAATCATGGGGATTGGAGGAATAAGAAGGAATTAAAAATTTCTTGGAAGAGGAGATGCCTAGAGGATTGTGAGATTTTGAAAATCTCACATTCACCTAGGAAAAGAACATTAAAAGTTGGTGGTTGGATGGAAGGGACAAGGGGTTGACTTTGTGGCTAATCATGATGATTAGCCACTAGCAACTCATTAGGAGAGGATTAGAGGAAATGTTAGGTGGGATTAGGATTTGTAGGAGGATTTGACTAGGAGAGAGAATGAGTGGGGGAATTAAAAATTAAAAGAATAATGTTAAGTGGGTTCAGGGGGATTCTAGAAGACTTTATTAGGTTAATGATGAATTAAGAAGATGGTTTGTAGAAATCATGTGGGTTAACTAATTAATTGAAATTAATTAGCCAAGAGGAAGATTTGTGAGGATTTAATCTTTTAGAAGAATAAAGAAAGGGATTGATTTATTAAATAAATCAGTCACATACTATAGTGACAATATTAATTATATTTAATTAATATTGAAGAGAATTTGAATTAACATAATTAATTAATTAATTATGTGAGGAATTAAAAGTAATTAAAAATAATTACTTTAAGGTGTCTACATTTTGCCCCTCTTTGAAGCGAGGTGTAATGACGCATTGATTCAAAGAATAATCTTGTTTTATTCGATTAATAAGGTCTAGATTCAGTCTAATTTCAGGAAGGTGTCATCCTGTATAAGACATGATCAGAGCGTCTAGTTTCAGGAAGGATACATCATATATAAGACATGATTGATCACAATGTCTGGTTTAAGGATGGATTCATCCTATATAAGACATGATCAAATCACAATGTCTTGTTTCAGGAAGGATTCATCTTGTATAAGACATGATCAGATCACAACGTCTGGTTTTAGGAAGGATTCATCCTATATAAGACATGATCAGATCATAACGTCTAGTTTCAGGAAGTATTCATCTTGTATAAGACATGATCAGAGTGTCTGGTTTCAGGAAGGATACATCCTTTATAAGACATGATTGATCACAACGTCTGGTTTCAGGAAGGATTCATCCTGTATAAGACATGATCAGATCACAACGTCTAGTTTCAGGAAGGATTCATCCTATATAAGACATGATCAGATCACAACATCTGGTTTCAGTAAGGATTCATCCTATATAAGACATGATTAGATCACAATGTCAGGTTTTAGGAAGGATTCATCCTGTATAAGACATGATCAGATCACAACGTCTGGTTTCAGAAAGGATACATCCTATATAGGACATGATTGATTACAACATCTTGTTTCAGGAAGGATTCATCCTGTATAAGACATGATTTATCATAGCATCTGGTTTCAGGAAGGATTTATCCTGTATAAGACATGATCAGATTGTCTGGTTTCAGGAAGGATACATCCTATATAAGATATGATCAGAATCAAAATTAATTATGTGAGGAATTAAAAATAACTAAGATAATTATTTTTAAGTGTCTACATTTTGGTGATGTGTAGAAGATAGAAAAAGAAAAGGATGCCCCAGCATAAAGCATGGAAGGTGTATGCCCCCTCAAGAATTTTTTTGAAAAAAGGACAAAAAATTCTTGAAAAAAGAGGAAGAAGAATCAAGGTGGAAGGGATAAATGAGGAAGAAATATGAAGTAGTCGTGAAGAATTTGGAAAGAAGAATAGGATAGGTGAGACCGCGAGGGAAGATGGGCCCTCACGGGGGCCCATATACACCACAATGGACCCAATGAAGGGTCATTGTATCATGACGGACATATTTTCCTCTTTAAATATATATGTATACATGATTCGATTGGTGATAGATGTTGTGTAGCATTTATTGTGATGGATTATTTTTGTTTGTCTTATGATGTCCTATATGGATGCAATCATGGGTGTGCTATGATAACCTATTTTGTGATGTAGAGTGGATTCTTATATATGTATGTTTATAATGGGGTGCTGACATAGTTTTTGGATGTAGGATGAGTTTTTTTTATGCTTTATGTATAAATACACATGTGTGAATGATTTATGATGTAGTCTAAATGTAATGCTATAAGGATGAGTGTATCTTTTATTGATGCAATCTTATATGGTAAATGTTTTGTGGAAAAAAATGACTATCTAAGAAATGCACTCTACATGATGTGAATGAATTAATAAAAAGAGGGAATATGCCAATAATAACACTATGATCTTAGATAGAAGAATATGGAATAGATGGGAAGTGGGGGAAATTGAGAACTCCATGGGATTATTGAGTTTAGGATTTGATGGAATGATGGTGAGATTTTGTGCACAACAAATGTGGAAAGCCAACCTAGTTTGGTGTTGCCCTGAGTGGCTTGCACCATTGTTTATAGAAATCAGGATGCCATGAGAAACCCAGGGTGTGGACTGACTTTGTAGACAAATGAGAATTTCTTGCACACAACAATGCAAGTGTTAAGAAACACTAATACAAAGTTGTGGGTTCGTGCAAGGAAACCCTCAAACACACCGATATCTCTTGTACACGAGAAGGTAAGTGTTGATAAACACTAGTACTAGATCACCGGTTTATACAAGAGGGATCCAAAATATGCCATACTATGAAATATGCGCCTATCATAACATGCCTGGATATGGAAAAACCTAGGCAGTCATAAATAGTGGCAGTGATAGGGAAAAAAATGCAAGTCTATATGAAAAGATCTAACAAAATCTAACAAGTCACTTCCTTGTGACCAAATGATGCCTCTTTCCATGAGTAGAATTAGGATGAAGGATTAGGTTGCCAGGCGAGGGAAGGAGTCATCCCTAGGGCAAAGTGGGCTTTTGGATTAGGCAAGCGATGTAATGGTTTTGGAAAGTGACCTGTGGACTTGGGATTGTTTCTCAAGACTTCTTAAAGCTTACACACAGGAATAAAAGCTCAGTTTTAATGGGACATTCTTTGTTCATGACTCAGGTGAAGACTCATTATCATACGCATGTTTTATTGGGAGGTGGAAAAGAAGGAATGTTGTGCATGGGTGGGCTGGATGGTGGATGATTTATAGTATCAACATGATAGATAGTGGATCTGGTTATTTACCTTGGCGCCTGCATAGAGGTTTTCACCAAGGTACTTGTTTGTAGCGCCACCAAGTGGTTTTCACTAATGGATGAATTATTTTTATTTCTTTTTCTTTCTTTTTTAATTTTTTTGTGTCATAAGGTGCCTATTTGCCAGGTTTTCACCAACATGACGATTTTTTCAAAATCTTTTTCTTATATTTTTATTTTTATTTTTTATTTTTTTCTTGATTTTTTTGACAATTTAAGACTTTCTAACTAACCATAAAATCTTTCGAGGTGCATGATATTCATTGGATCATCCAAAGGATCGCCTTCAGGAGTAGCCAACTGATAAGCTCGTGATCCATATTTTTCTCTGATTACATATGGTCCAAGCCAATTAGGCTCGAACTTGCCTTTCTTTTCTCTTTCTTGTAGATTTTTTTGATTCTCCATGAGGACAAGATCACCAACTTGGAATTCTCAAGTTCTGACTTTTTTGTGATAACTCATACGCAAGTAGTTCTGATATACCCAGAAATGGTTCAAGGCCTTGAGGGGCCTTTCATCTAACAATTCCAGCTCTTGTAAGCGGGCAATTTTGTATTCTTCCTCTGGTAGGATGTCTTGCAGTGATACTCTTAGAGAGGGGATCTTGATCTCAAGGGAAAGGATGGCTTCGGAGCCAAAGACTAGGGAATAAGGGGTGGCACCTATGAGGGTGTGGATGGAGGTGTGGTAGGCCCACAAAGCAGGATGGAGTTGGAGGTGCCAATTGCGACTAGCTTCATTGACTGTCTTTTTGAGGATTTTGATTAAGGTTTTATTAGAAGCCTCAGCTTGGCTGTTGCCTTGGGGATAATATGGGGTGGAGAAGCGATGTTGGATGTTGAATTTTTGGCAGAGTTCTTTGACATCCTAGTTTTTAAATTGTTTGCCATTATCTGTGATAATAACTTTTGGAATGCCATATCGGCAGATTAGGTAGTTTAGGATGAATTTGGATATTTGCTTGTCGGTGGTGAAAGTAAGAGGGATAGCCTCTACCCACTTGGTGAAGTATTCGGTGGTGGTGATAATGAATTTATGTCTATTGTAAGATGAAGGGTGGATTTTCCCAATGAGATCAAGCCCCTATTGTGAGAAGGGCCATGATGTTATAATTGGTTGCAATTCTTATGACGGTGCATGAATTTTGTCGCCATGTTGTTGGCAAGGGATGCATTTCTTCACATAATTATATGCATCTACCTCCATTTTAGGCCAATAGTATCCTATTCTCAAAAGCTTTTTAGCCAATGTGATCCCACTTGAGTGTGCCCCATAGATGCCCTCGTGTACTTTGCACAATGCCCATTCTGCTTCTTGTTTATCTAAACACCTTAGGAGGGAACCATCAAAATACCTTCTGAATAGGGTGTCTCTGAGGATGGTGTAACAAGCACATCGACAGATGAAGGTTTGTTGTTGGGTTTTTGTGAGATGTGGGGGAATGGTGTTGTCTTTGAGGAAAGCGAAGGTTTCTTGGTACCAAGGGGACTTGGGACCAACAAGAACATACACCATTTCAAACTCTGGTAGGTCATATGCTAGTATAAATAATTGCTCAACCAAGAACTCGCACTTCTGACTATGTGCAGGTATTTGAAGGAGGGAGCCAATGGTGGCCATTGCATCTGTAACCCTATTGTTCGTTCATGGAATTTGATCAAAACTTAAGATCTTCAACCATGGTACGGTAGGGAAGGAGTTTATCATCTTTTGTCTGGTATCCATCATTAACTTGTTTTATGACGAGTTGGGAATCACCATAGACTTGTAATTCTTTTATTTTCCAGTGGATAGCCAAGCGCAAACTTGTTCTGAGTGCTTCGTATTCTGCTATGTTATTGGTACATGCAAAGGCTATTTTGTATGATTTGGGGATGGCATCTCCTTGAGGTGTAACCAATAATATTCCTACCCCTGATCCATTTTGAGTGCAATAGCCATCAAAGTATAATTGCCATGTGGGGGATGTGGTAACAACCATAATGAACTCATCTAGTAATTCTATGAGAAGAGGATGGTCACCTGGAAGTGGAGCTTCAGCTAGCTGATTTGCAATAACTTGTCCCTTGATTGCCTTTTTGTCCACATATTCAATGTCAAACTCACTTAAGAGCATGACCCATTTAGTGGTTCTGCTAGTGAGAGCGGCTTTAGACAAGAGATATTTAAGTGGGTCTATCTTGGCAATCAACTTTGTTTTGTTGTTCAGCATATAGTGTCGAAGTTTCTATGTGCTAAATACTAATGCCAAACATGCTCTTTCAATGGGGGTGTAATTGAGTTCATATCCTACCAATGTCTGACTGATATAGTAAATAGGGTGTTCCTTCCCTTGATCATCTGTTTGCGCCAGTAATGCCCCCAATGCCACTGTAGTAGCACATATGTACAAAATGAGGGGTTTTCTAGGGGTAGGTGGCATCAAAACTGGAGGTGATGCTAGATATTCTTTTAATTTCTCAAAGGCCTTTTGACATAAGCAATCCCATTTGAATTTTGTGTCTTTATGCAGCAGGTGTGCAAATGGATAGCACTTGTCTGCTAGCTATGAAATGAAATGCCTGATAGACTGGAGTTTTCCCTAGAGACTGCATAGTTGTCTGAGAGTTTTTGGCGGAGGCATTTCCATAATAGCTTTTACCTTTGCGGGAAACAATGAATCCTAGTAGTTTTCCCGATGTGACGCCAAACACACACTTTTTGGGATTTAGGCGCAACTTGTATTTTTCCAATCTTTCGAAGATCTATTTTAGAATAGGGATGTGCTCTTGTCTTGTCTTGGATTTTCCTAGCAGATCATCCACGTAGTCTATAATTTTGTGCAAGAGGTCATGAAAAATTGTTGTCATTGCATGTTGATATGTAGCTGCAGCATTTTTAAGGCCAAAAGGCATGACCCAGTAACAGAAAGTACCCCATGGTGTTGTGAATGCGGTTTTATGCTGATCCTCATTTGCTATCTTGATTTGGTTGTATCTAGAAAACCCATCCATTAGTGATAGCATTTCATGTCCTACTGTAAGGTCCCCAATCATGTCTATATTGGGGAGAGGGAAATAATCTTTAGGATAAGCTCTATTTAGATCTCAGAAATCTGTGCAGATGCAGATGCCCCCGACAAGTTTGCCAAAAGGTACAATGTTAGAGACCCATTCAACGTAGTCTATGGGTTTGATGAATTCTGCATCTAACATCTTTTGGAGTTCTGCCTTGACTAGGAGAGCAATATGCAGCTGCATTTTGTGCAGTTTTTATTTTATAGGTTTTGCATCTGGGCGGACAGCAAGATTGTGAACCACCAAGGCAGGATCCAACCCTGGCATATGGGCATAGGACCATGCAAAATTAATTTTTACCTCTGTAAGGAAGTAGATGAAATCTTGTTTATCTTTTTCTGTGAGGGACTTGGCAATGAGCACATTTTTTGGAATGACTTCGGTGCCCATGTTTATGTTGTCTGTTTCTTCTATCAGTAAATTTGATTTGTTCTGTGGAAGGTAACCAATGGTAGGGAGGTCAAATCCCTCATCGTCAAGTGCCTTTTCCATGTTTTCACTTTCGGATACGCCCTTTGTTTTTATTTTTTGTTCATCCAAAGGTGCCTCGGGGAGGTTTTCACCTAGGGAATCATGTCTTTTCCTTTTATTATCTTTTTTGTGGCTGAGGGCCTTGACCTAACTACCTTTTCATGTAGTTGAATACCCTCGATTTTGTTACAATATTCCAGGTTTCGTGCCATCAGGAGAGTAATGAGAGCATTATCGTCGATGCAGATACCTAAAGTGGGTTTTTCTCGTTGGCCCTAGTCAATGAGTTCAGAATGGACAAGATGTAGCTCGCATCAAGTGGGAGGGGTTATGGGGGTGATGGTATTGATGTAAGTGTCAAAGAAGATATCTTTCTCATATTCATAAGGCATTTCGTGGAATTCCTCTTCATCAGCGCTTTCGATATCCGAAGAAGGACTAGAAGGGGCACCAGCGATAGTAATCTTAGGCACCGGGGTTTACCCCAAGCCTCTGTTGTATCTATAGGAGATAGGATTTATGGGTGCTTTTGTTCCTTTCTCTTCTGGTCCCAGGCCATGTCCTTTGTAACCCATTCTTTCAACTATGGCAGATGCTTTTGGGTACATTTTTTTGGATATTTTTGCTGGATCATCATCCTCTTCCCGGTACAACTAGGAAGAGACATCTGCTTCAAGGCTCTCCTCATTAAGTGTGCCCCATTGCTGGAAGGTGGTATTTTGGCATTGCATGACTAGTTTCAGGTCCTTTTTGAGCTCCTTTGGTTTGACAAATGACTTAGGAGAGAGAGGGAGGTTGCCTATTAATAAGACATCCTCCAATTTGTATTCTCGAGAGCCATTGTCCAAGATCTTGATTTGATTATCTAGTTGGGATGAAGTGGAGGCAACATTTGATGTGTCAAATGGAGGCATTGGTGAGGGTCTATTTAGTGGACAATGATATGGATGATTCCCCTCTAATAGTTTGCAATATTGAAAAGGTTGGGGATCACCTTTGATAGTGATCTCTCTTCCATTATAGGGGAATTTGATGCATTGGTGATAGGTGGAGGGTATGGCTTGCAAGGAATGAATCCATGGCCGCTCGAGGAGAATGTTGTAGGGGAGATCAAGATCTAGTACTTGGCAAGGGGTTTCAATTGTAATGGGGCCCACTTGAAGACGTAAGCTGATCATGCCCTTTGAAATTCTTTCCACATCATCATATGCCTTTATTCTGATCCTTCTTGATGTGTCTATCAGATCCTCAGAAAGTCCCAATTGTTTTATTAATTTGTATATACACATATTAAGCCCGGATCCACTATCTATCAAGATACGTTTGACCTTATGCTTGTGGATAAGAGCTTTGATGTGCAAAGGTTTGTTATGGTATTCATCGGTAGGAGCATCTTTGGAGGTAAATACCAGGTACTGCTGGGCAGCAAGGTTTCCAATGAGGGCTTGGAATTGGGTGGCGTTGATGTTATCAAGAATGTGTGATTCAAGAAAGGCTTGTTCCAAAATTTCTTTATGGATCGGGGAAGTCTTAAGAAGTTCCAAAATGGAGATCTGTGTGGGGGTCTTCCCAAGTTGGTCAAGGAGATCATATCGGTGGGTGGAAGACATGGGCGGGGGGTTTGGTGGGGGAGGGACTCCTTGGATGGTGATTTTACCTTGGTGAGTAGTTACATTGTAGTTGTTCTAAGAATGGGAGGCAAAAGGTGTGGCGCCTTGAATGACTATCCTAGCAGGATTTGGTTTGCATTCAGAAGAAGGAGGATTAACTCCTTGGATGGTTATGACATTGACATGAGTGTCTGCAGGTTCAATGCGACCTACTAAAAAATCAAAGCCGGTTATGTGATTAGCGTAGTCATAATCCATTGCGTTAGATGATGAGCCTTTTCCTTTATCATGCTTCGGGAAGGGTTCCTAGTACATTTTGAGTTTGTCATTGTTATTACTAGGTTTTGCATTGGTTACTTCAATCTCACCACTATTAATGAGATCTTGTATGTAGATCTTCAGTTTCATACACTTTCATGTATCATGTCCCTTGATATGATGGTATTCACAATACTCATTTTCATTATACCATATTGGTTTAGGTTGATTGGGGTCAAACGGGCGAGTGATTGGAAAAACCACTACACCTTCTTGGACAAGTTTTTGAAACACCATTTCAATAGGCTCAGCCAGAGGAGTGAAGTTTCTTAGAGTCCGATTATTTGATCGGGGTGGTCATCCCTAGATTGAGACATTGTTGTGAGGTTTTTGGGATTGATTTTGATTATTTTGATTATTGAATTGATGATTATTGGTGGTGGATTTTGGGGGAGCAACCACAGTTTGGACCCACTTTGCATCAATTACACCATCATTGACCATGTTTCTATTTTTAGACCAAAATTTTGGCTTGTTGTTATGATAATAGGGAGAACTTTGTGTTGACTTCTGGTAATGTTTCAGGGTTCCTTCCTCCATCAAGACACGTTTGAGGGCAAGGCCCTTATCGGTTAATTTTTGGAAGGATTTGATACATTGGGATATTAAGGGTCTCAAAAGTTCAGGTACCAAGTTCTTTTGAAATAGTTCAATTTGATGTTTTTCTGGCATGTTCCATTGGAATTTCTTGATAAGATGTCACCATCTTTGTAGGAGATTGGCGAAGGTTTCTCTAGGCCTTTGTTTTGTATTGCATAGGTCCATCATAGAAACATCATTAACCATGTTGTAAGCATAGTGGGCCACAAATTTTTCTGCCAAGTCTGGAAAGGGCACAATGGAACCTCATGGTAGAGATGAGAACCATGCCAGGGCGTCTCCCATGAGATTCTTGGGAAGAGTCTGCAAAGATAAAGGTAACTATAGGAGACTTCTTGGCATAAGATGTGGAATTCTCGGACGTGGTCACAGGGGTCTCCTTTGCCTTCATACTTGGTGAATTTGGGGATCTCAAATCCTGAGGGGTAGGGTGCAACTGATATAGATGGGTGGTAAGGACAAGGGAAAAACTCTTCAGACGAGTAAGTTTTTCTTTTATTAGTCCTTTCTTTCATGTCCTTGATGATATTTTTCATGTCTTGAATTTCCTTGATGAGGTCTTGTTGTGGACTTTGATAATGAATTGTATTTGCCCCAAGAATTGGATGAGCCAAAGAAGGTGCACCACCACCAATATATTGATATGATGAGGAGGCAGGAACATAGGATGTGAAGACCAATGTTGCAGGGATTTGTGTGATAGTTGGTTGTGGTCTGCAAACTGTTGTGATGGGATTGAGTAAGACCCAGATAAAACTTGCGACATTGTTGGTGGGAAGGGAAGTTTGTGGAATAGAAATAGGTGGTTGAATGGAAGGAGGTGGTATAGAAGTGTGTTGGAGAATAGATGAGATCAGATGTGATAGTGGTATAGATGGTAAGGAGGAAGAAGGTGGGATGGAGACCATGGTAGGAGGTGTCGCGGGTGGCATTGATTGAGATTGGATGATTGATGGGGCTACAATTGATTGAGTCTGAATAATAGGTGAAACACTTTTTGTAGGAGCAAGGTCTCCTTGTGGTTGTTGGGCGAGAGTGGATCTATTAAATTCAAGAAGAAGTTGAGCTCCACTCTCAAGGAGAGTTTTCAAAAGTGCAGTAGGATTGTGTTGAATAAAATTTTCCATCATCTCTTGGTTATAAGAATCCGCTAGGAAAGTTTGCACTTCTGGAGATTGTTCATCTTGGCTAACCATGTTAGGATTTTGGCTTTGATCTTTGTTTCTAGGTTGCCCACTTTGTGTAGGATCTTGTGTGGGATCTTCATATAGGGCACTAATTTCTGGCATGCCATATTGTTGTTTAGCCATATTTCTCTTTTGGGATCGAGTTGTGACCATACATGAATAACCTTGGAAAAGTTTGGAGGGGGAAATTTATGATGAAAGGACTTAGCAAGATATTTGTGGAATTTTGGATTTTGTCTTTGATGACAAGGGATTTTGTTGATTGGTGGGGTTCTCGGATTTGATTAGGATTTGACACCTTAGTCCTTGGATGAGGATTTTAGGTGGTGGATGAAACCACAAGCAAGGTAATGACCAAGTTGGGTAGAATTTAGATGTCGGAATGATGATTAAAAAGCCTCTCTTACACCAAGGGTTGACTAATGACCCTAAGCAAAGTAAAGATGTGAGTTAAGAGTCTTGATCGACTCAAAAAGGATTAGGCAAAAGGTACTTGGAGAGGATTCTTCTTCAAGCACGAGAGCCAATTGATTAATGATAAGGTCTAAATGGAATTTCACAAGGCATGTAACCTTAACGTGAGGTTTAGAGGATGATTGGATTTGAATTTTGATAATTGATTTGATAGTGGAGGGAGATTGATTTGATGTGCTAAGTCCTTGGGAAATTTGAGGATGATTGATGGAGGAGGTATGGTAGTGATGGCTTAGAAGAAACTTGATGACTAGGTTGTCTTTGGCATGAACATGACTTAATGGAGGATTGATTCGAATGGCAAGTTGTATGAAGGGATACAACCACCCTGATTTGGATGATAGTAGGTGTTTCAAAGGACAAACTTGAATGTTGATGGAGAGAATGAATTCTTAGCTTCTCTCTTGGGCTTATGAAACATGGGACGGATGAAGTTTTCACACAATTTTGGACTTTGTGTGGGTAATGACTTGGACAATTGTTTGTGTCTTGACAAGTGTTTTTTGCAAAGTGTTTGGGGATAGTGATGTGTTTTTAGTCTTCTCTTGGCAAGTATGTATCAAACAAAGAAAACACAATGATCAAATGCATATTATCTCAAAGACACTCATGCTCATATACAACATTCTTAAGGCTGGCAAGGACAATAGTCATTGGATCCCAATTGGTTTCCTAGCTATGCTTACCCAGAGCAGATACTTAGATGCTTGACCCCATTGGCTCCCCTCCACGACACTCACTTCTTGGGGCAGCCAAGCATCAATTCCCATGAAAACTCCTCTTGGAAAACTTTGTGTCTTTACTAAGGGCCATAAAAATATGGGTAGCTTCGGATGTCCGACCTCCTGCACCAATGGCTAGAAGGTTTTTGGCCACTATGAACAAGGTGTTTAGTAAGTCTTCCCGTTAGGAGCTACCCTTTGAAGTTGCGCAAGCACAATTAAGGCCTATAGCCCAATGAAGCACCAAGAACTTAGTAGTCATGCAAGCATGATTGAGATCTCTAGGATCCTACTAAGCACCCAATGTGAGAGTGAACTCTCATATAGCCCCAACCATTGACCCTTTCATAGTCAATGGCCTATTTATTATAGTGAGTTGGGAACCCTAGGTTCGGGTGTACTCACTTGGGTCGTTCCCCTCTTACCTTCTCAAAGAACAAGTTGGGAGGGCAGGCCCACTAGAGGTAAACACGCAATCAAACAAGAAAAGGTTGGAGGGTCTGGATTTCTGATCATCTAGTAAGATGAGAGCATACTCTCCTACCTTTATGCTTTTATTAAAAACACATAAGACAATGGTTCATTCTATTTTAATTAATATCTAGGTGCCTAATTTAAATAAATGCACAATATTTGGTTGAATCAGCTAGGCAACCTGCAAAACAACTTGATTAGTAGTTTGAAAAATGGAGTCTTCAACAAGCGTCCTGCAAAAGACAACAAAATGACAAAAATATTAATTTTTTTGAACTTCTGGGAATAAGTAGAAAAACATGAATAAAAGCTTTTTTACTAATGACAAATGTGGATTTGGAGGAAGCTTTGATGGGTAAATGGGGTTTGGCTAGGTTTTTGCCACTTTCCAAGGGATAGGCAAGCATAAAATGAGGATTTTGGAGAAGAGGTGAAGGAATGGAAAAATTTGTCCAACAGGAACAAAGAAGAAAAAGTTGGAGATAGAGAATGTGGGAAAATGTGGAGGTGATTGGATAAAAGTGGAAGGAGTTACAGCAAACCCTAAAAATAGAGGAATGTGGGATTTTGGGCTTCAAAAAGTGGATTTTGAGATAAGGTCCCCTAGGAAGGAAATGTGCAAAATGGCAATGTGAGGGATCTAGTGAAGTTTGGAAAAAAATGGAGTGAAGATAAAGCATGATGTCGGTATTCTTCCTTTTTGCTGCCAGTGTTCTGTGTGCCGGTGCAGAGTCTGTCGGTGCCGGTGCCTGTGTCTGCCTGCCGGTATCACATGATTACAAGGTTGTCATCAGTGACAATACCTTCAATCACCTACAATTTGTCATTAGAGTGTGTATTTTCCAACAACATCCTCAAGGGTGACCATCATCTCCCCCACAAGTAGTAAGAACATCGAGGTGTCTGAATCCCACCTTTCCATCAGTGCCATCAGCATCACAGAATGGAATCAGATGGCCGACATGTTCATCGCATCCCACAAGCACACTGCATGTAGAAAATCAATCTCTCTCTCCCATTGTCAACCTTGGGATCTTCTCCCCAAGGTTTTGAAAGGTGAGAATGATGGTATGCTTGCGGATGTACGGTAGTGTCTGCAAAATGCAAAGCAATCTATCATCAAAAATCAATCAATCATCTATCACCATCTAATTAATGCAATCATTCTATCAGTTCTAGCATTCATCGCCTGATCCTGTGTCATTGTTGGTCACCCTAACAGGGACTAGGGCACCTTGAGTGGACCAGGGTGCCCTACTAGGACCATGGCACCCTAGGGCCCCTAGGTGTCCAAAGGGAGGGCCCCAACCCAGACTAGGGGATGACATTGTCACTTCTAAAAACTTTAAAATCATGAAAAAGTCAAATACAGTCAACGGAAGGTCAACACACCTCATTGAGAAGTCGACCAATGAGTATGAACTCGCTAAGGATCTCCATCCTCATAGGTTTCTTAGGTCGACATCGATGCATGATGGCTTATATGTGGGCTCCTCTATAGTGAATAGTGCCAAAAGCTAGAAAGTGACAACTGAAGGTGTCACTTTCATATTTATGTGTTATGCACTTTATGACTATATATTTAAGTTAAAACCATAACTTTTGCACTTTTTCTTCAATCTATCATATCTTGAGCTAGGAAGCTCAGATTCTCATACTGTCACTGGTGTTGGAATCATGAGTTCTCTCTCTCGCTTTGCATTAGTTCCATAATGTGCTTGGATGAGTAATAAAGCTTTTTCATGAACTTGCTTCATCATAATATTTATCACAATTCACCGTGGAAAACATGATACCCTGTTTCACCTCACTAATAAGAAAGTCAAAACAGGGGGGGCATATAGCTACTTGCAAATTTCATCACCTTCCTTAGTAAGAATTAGGTGATTTTTTGATCTAACATGTGGTTTTGTAGGGTGTGGTTCCTAACCGTGTACTGCAGATACCATCAAGGGATTCGTTTGATAACTTATCGATATATCCTTTTTCAAATGATATTTATTTTTTTATACTTTAGCTTGAATATGCATGTAGTGTCATATGACCACTAAAGTGGGAGCTAAATGTAATGTCTTAAATTGTACACCCTTTCTAGGGTGGTACAATTTCACACTTAGGTTAGCATCCACCTTAGTGTGTCTTGCATCTTGCATTTCTAATTCCACTTTAAGAATTTAATTAATTAATTTAATTAAATCTAAGTTCATGTTTCATCACTTTACACATTATAAAGTTGGGCCCTTTACCCTAAGCATGCACATTTTCATTCCATTCCTCCAGTGAATCATTTAATCATAAGCCCTAATTAAGTCTTATTTTGACCGTATAGGCCCTATTTTGCATATCAAAACATCTTGAAATCAGTTGTAATTTTGGGATGTGGTCTAATATCATCATATCTAATAGCCTCAAAAATTTCATGAAAAGTTAGTTGGACCATGGCGGGAATGCACATGGTCCGCGACTTTTTTCCCAAAATTTCGGGAGGACAATATTATGATATAATAATGCTTAACCCCAAAATATCAGCAGGAAATTCAAATCCTAGGTTGGCCTTAACATGAAATTAAGATCTAGGGTTTCATAGTTAAGAGCTCTCTTTCTTCATTTGAAGGGGTCTTCTTCTAAGAATCTAAGAGCGGGATTTTGGAGTATTAGAGCCTTTTTTGCAACAAAAGAGTAGATCTTTGAAGTCTTCCACAACATTCAACATTCATCCATCAAACATTCGTCAAGCATCATTTTTATCAATTGGGGGATTTTGAAGATGTAGAAGAACAATAAGAGATCACCGACTGATGATTGGCTTGTACCTCTCGCTTCGGATTGGGTATGGTTGTTAGGCCCAATATGGAAAGCTAATGTACTGAGAGGGGAGGGGTGAATCAGTACTTCAAAACATTTCTTCAACAATATCTTTACTGTTATGCATAAATCAAATAGTGCAGTAACATAATATAAAACTAAAACAAATAGATAACAATCATACATGATTCACTCCATAACACATATATTTTGATTACACAGAAACTCTTGGTTAGAGAGAAAAATTGTGGTGGGGATGGCACCCACAACTTCACTACTGCATTAATAAACAGTGCTCGGTTAGAGCTACATGTTTAGCTATTTCTGATAGCTTACCCTATTAGGAGTAACAAGATCTGTTAGATCTACCTTGCTAAAGGATTTTACAACACTTCATCTAAATGCTGCACCTGGTTAGAGGCTTTACAATTTATAGACTTGATTAGAGTCTTTTACCCTGTTAAAGGTTTCTCTTACAACTTCACAATATTACAATAAAATCATTACAAATATCTACAACTTTACATCTGGAATGTTATAGCAGATTCTATGAGCTCAGAATTGATTACCTTGCTTATAGTATACCTCGGTAACCCATATAGTAACTCGGTAAACCCTTTTGTTTACTTTGTTCTTCGATTGTTCTCTGAAAAACTTCTTGGTGACCTCTGTGTCTCTGTAACAGTCTTCTTACATGCATGCACACACCTTTAACTCTTTAACTCATGTTGTATAAATAGATCTCTTATGACAGTGATCCAATTCATTTCTTCAATCTTACAAACATGATTTATTGAATGAATAACCATGCAAAATATTTCATTGGTTAGATGACCTCAAAATCATACACAATCTTTAAGTGCAATTTCCAATGTGATAATGGTTAGATGTGCCTCGATCTTGTAACACATTTTCATATGCATGTCCAAGTTCAATGAATCTGGTAACACGTTTCACTCGGTGTAAATCAACTCGGTGTGTCATCTTTGCTGCTCGGTAGACATGTAAAGATACTCGGTATATAGCTTGATGTATACTACATTTTGTGATTGCTTTCTTCTATAACCGACTAGACTGTACATACCGACTGAATATCTCAATAATAGATAACCAACTAGAGTATATAGTATAACTTTGACATAAAACTAATGGCAATATGATAAGTAGTAACAATCTCCCCTTTTGACATTAGTTGAGATGTTTGACAAAAACTAATTTCAAAGTTATAACTCAATAATCTATGTACTTGCAAAATTTGACTATACTGACAGTATATACAATAGTCAATAAAATAATATATCAAATATACTCCCCTTATCGATATACTGTACATAACTCTAATTTTGCATGCTTGGTGATCCATTCTTGTACTTTTCTTACTATTCTGTATACTGCTCACTATACTACTCGGTATACTCCCCTTGTATACTATACTCCAAAAACTATACCATTCTCCCAAAACTATATTAATACTATATCACTCCCCTAGTACTTTAACATATTACTCCCCAAATATAGTATCACTCCCCCTTTTTGACAAACATCAAAAACTTAATTTCCATTCGGGGGCGGTAACTGGTCAAAAATGGATTTGTACTTGGTCCGGGCATCGGTGAGAGCAATAGAGAGTGCATCCTTTACACTGTCCATTAAAGAATTTTGTGTTTGAATATCAGCCAATAGTGATATTAAGCCATCTAGAGTGCTTCCCTCTTGAGTAGTAGATAAGTATGTGGCTTGGTTGATCTGTTTTTGGACTGATGAAAGACGTGGAAGGAATAATGTCTGAAGGGTCATTATGTCCATCTGGATCTTGTGTTTGTCATTTCTTAAGTCCAATTGTTGAGCCATGAGCTGTTGTAAGTTTGTATAAAAATTCTGAACTGATTTTGGCTCGGTGGTCAGCTTATTTGAGAGATCAGTGATCTCTTTCTCAATTGCCTCTTTTTTATTCTTAATGTCTTTAATGAATAAAGAAAATGTGTAGAGTTCCTAAAATAAATAATGAATATGCTTGAGTTGAGGAGTCAACTCAGCAATAAATTTGACAAGTTTAACTTTGCTAATAGCTATAGCTTTTTGTACCTCTTCTATCATTTTGGCAGTGAGCTCTTTGTCTTTCAGCTTGCTCAAATACTCCAATGCATCTACTCCAGATGTCTATATCTTTGTTAGGAGTTCATCCAGTTGAATGTGGATGGCTGCATCAGTTGATACTGTAGCTTCAGGTAGCATATCTATTAAAAGTGCTTTTACCTTCTGAAGTACTTTATTTTTCTTTTGAATGGCCATTTGCTTCTCTTGTTTGGCCTTTACTTTGTATAGTTCACCCAAATCAATGAGTACTTGCCCCTTTAATTTTGCTATTTCTACATCGGGCAACACTATGGGTTTTGACAAATCAACTTTAAAACTATGCTTCTTCACTTTCTTTTCTTTACCTTTCACCGATGGAACTAAGACAATAGCTTGTGAGGCTTGATTACCCTCGGTAGGTTGCTTGGTAGAGGCAACACTTTGATCGGTTCCTTTAGCCTCTTTAGAGTCCTTCGGTGTCTCGGTACTTGGTGTCTCAGTTGCAACATTCTTAGTGCCAGAAGGTGCTTGAGATGTCTTTTCTTGAGTAGTAGCTTCTCTTGTTGCAGACTTGTGACCTTCAGTGTCTTGATCTATATCCTAAGCAGTTTTGGTTGAGACAAGTTGCTTGACTGGTGGATAAGGCTGAACTTGTTCCAAAATGGATTCACTATATACAAGTTTTGCATATGCAGTCCCTTCTATCATTTCCTGTTCTGGTGCCTCTATATCCATGACATCTTCATCTATTTGAATGGTGTCAGTAGGATCTTGTTCAGTAGCATCAGGACCTTGCTCGGTGACATCAGGATCATGCTCAGTGACATCAACGATTTCAACTGTAGCTTTCTCACCGGCATCCTTGATTTTAAAGATTTCCTGCCACTTTGCTTTTGTCTCATTTTCTACTTCAATATATAGCCCATTCATCAGTTTTAAGGCTCTTTGTTTGACAAGAAACTTTGAATTATAGGTTGTCAGATGTTCCTTTATTTCAGCTACTGACATATCAGGAAAGAGATGGATGAGACTTCTTTCTTTGATTTGTTTCTCTGAGTCCATTGCATACTTCACCTATTATCAATATGTAGATACAATTCATTTGGAAGTGACCTAGCTAGTTCTAATGGAGCTGACTAGAAATTTAGAAGTGTGCAGATGACAGCTTCTTCAATTTGTCTCTTTTCATCATTGTTCCTAGTCTCATACTTGACATATCTAAATCCTCCAAATCCACCATATTCTTTTAGATCAGCATAGAAGTTTTCAACACTATGTATATTTACCTTCTTGCTCTTGACAATCTAAGAACTTGCTTGCCTCTTCTAATTCGGTATCACTAGACTCTTTTGCCAAAATGAGTCTTCGAGTAGATTTCTTGTATGTCTTTGTTACCTTGAGAACTGTAACACTCTTTGTCTTCTTACTCGGTGAAGCTGCAGATGCTCTAGTGTTAGGTCATTTTACTGGAGGGGGAATCGGTGAGACTTTTGATGTGTCCTGTTTCTTTCTCTTTAACACTTTACCCTTAGGAAATTCAGTGCTCAGTGTTATAGCTGCCTCTTGGGCTTCAGATTCCTCTTTGGCAATGGCAATGGTGCCTTTGACAGGTGTAGAGGAAGAGTCTTCTCTAAATTTCTCTGACAATGCCTTAATCATCTTTGATGCTTTTCTTGTAGCTTTGGGTACTACAATATTCATCTTTACCTTTTCCTTTACTTCCTCATAGGTACCATACCTCAGCTCGGTAGCATGTCTGGGCAATGTAAGAAATGCATCAATTTGTTGTTTTGTGATGTCAAAATTAATCTCGTAACCCATTGGTGACAAAGATTGAGTCCTTGGTTCCACAACATTCACATAACAGTAATTGGTGTCAATTTCAAAACATATATCATTTTTGTATTTCTCTACTAGCTAGGGTGGAATCCTATATCTGTTATGCATTTTCTCTTGAAATTTACTAAAGTAATCATCCATGATATCATCGAAATTATCACCTAACTTCTTAATGAAGTCATTAATCTGATGGGTGATAGGTCGGTGTAACTCCCAAACAACTTTACCGACTGATGGAAATAATTTTTCAAAGTAGAAAAACCACAAGGATAGGTTAGGGCTTCAGTTAATCCCTTGATCTTGATGTGCTCATACTTGCTATTAAATATACCATTGGTACATAGCTCATCATAGGTGTCTCTGATTTCCACATGACCGAGTTCTTCAACGCGACATTTGGTGAAGAATCTCACATCTTCAACTAACAACACTTTGTCTGGGATGAGTGAAAAGGTAGTTTTGTCATCTGGTTCATAATCAACTTTGGGAGTCAAAGAGTATTTCAATGAGGGCTTCTCTACATTCTTGACAACTATGGGATCTTGGATCTTGGGCGCCATTGTAGATTTCAAATAAAAACTAGCAAAGAGTCCTTAGGGTTTTAGGATTTCAAACGACAGACACTTTATACTTAGCAGATAATGGCAACTAGATAAGATCCGTAAACCAGCTTAATAATGTGTTGAGATTTGATGTAAATACCTTGAATTTGCTTTGTAGGAGGTTTGATCACCTTTGAATCGCTTGCTCTACTTTCTCAAAAACTTGGTAAGCGTAAATGACTGTGAAAATGCTTTTAAGTAGACAAAATACCTTATCAGGCTCCGTGCGGGTTAGGTCAAAAACATTAAATGCACTCGGTAAATCTTTAACCGATTTACTCTCCTTTTTCATTTTAACCGAGTAACCAAACTTCCTTCATTTACTGACTTGATAGGCTTCCTATATTTACTGACTTGACAAGTTTGCTGTAAAGTGCTTCAAAAGACTTTCATAGAATTTCAAACTTACTATTACATCTTAACTATGCAGATTTTGAATTAAGTACATAATAGAATAGGAATTGTTAAGATTTTAACCTTTAGAGAATGCAGTCCCTTCATACCTTTACTGATTAATTTGGAATATGTGCACCTAACTTGGTAGGTAAGGTGCTTTCTTCATTTGACACAATTTCCTTCTTTTTCCAAATCATCTTTAATTTTTCTTTTATTTCTTCAGTGTCTTTTCTAGGTTGATCTCTGCAATCTCCAGCTAAGTGTCCAGCTTTGTGACAATGAAAACATGCCATACCAGGATTTCTCCATGATCTTCAGTTGTACATCCCAAACCTTATAAAACAGTTGGCACTTATATGTCCATATCTTCCACAACATTCACACCATATCCCTGTATTGTAATCCCATGGTACTACAAAATACTGTCGGTAAGGATCTGTGTGAGCTAGGTAACCTCTAGCATTTGCTCGGTGTGCATACCACATATAGTTCTTTTGCTTAAACTAGCACTTCTTGGTACTATGTCCATATCTATTGCAGCTTTTACAAAACCCTTTGAATTTTGCCTTCTGATAACTGTTAACAGACTTTGTCCTACATTGATTAGATGTGTGACCATATTTATTGCAATTGTAACAATAACCATTGGACTTAGTGGCATTCGGTTGCTTACCTTTTCTGATTTGGCATATGTTAGCAGTGTGACCTTGATTTCCATAGTAGTTGCAAATAGGCTTCTTTCTTTTGATGTTATTCTTGTTTCCTGCTTGCTTTGATGATTCTCCTCTCTCGGTAGTATGAATTCCTTTCTCGGTAGAGTCTTTTCTTTTGTAACCGAGTCCTGCATCTTTGTTGGGTCTTCTTGTATTGAGTTACTCATCCAACATCTTTGATGCTTCATAGCTCTTCTTTAGTGTTTCTTTGGATTTCTTCTCTATTTCAAGTTCATCGGTCAACCTTGATACTTCAAGTTTCAATGCTTGATTCTCATCATTTTTCAGAATTGCTTCATGATGTGCATAACCTAGTTGATCTGATAGGTTTTGCTGAATTCTAGTTAACCTTGTAATTTCATCATTCTTATCAAATACTAAGACTTCAAGTTGTTGCTACTCTCTTTCTAGATCTCTTACTTTATCCTGAGTTGTTCTCAATGCATCAAGATTTTCAGTCATCTGTGTGCTAAAATGTTCATGTTCTCTTTTAATTGCTTTCAGTTGATTAGCCAGTGCTTTGTTCATTTCTTTCAACACTCCAATCATTTCTACAATTTCTTTAGATATATTGTTCTCAGATGATGTCTCAATTTGTTCCAGTAACTCTTGAGAGTCCTACAAATCATCAGATAATCTTCTTCTCACTTTCAGAGATTTTTGCATTTGCCTTTGCATGTTTGCAATTACTTGATTAGCATGATCTAGCTCATCTTGTAGATACACAATCCTCTAAGTTAAATTATAGCCTTCCATTAATAAGATCTTTCTCTCTAGGTAGTTAAACCCTTTTCCAAGATTCAAGGTCTGATACCAATTGTTAAGACCAATATGGAAAGCTAATGTACTAAGAGGGGAGGGGTGAATCAGTACTTCAAAACATCTCTTCAACAATATCTTTACTGTTATGCATAAACCGAATAGTGCAGTAACATAATATAAAACTAAAACAAATATATAACAATCATACATGATTCACTCCCTAATGCATATATTTTGATTACGTAGAAACTCTTGGTTAGAGAGAAAAACTGCGATGGGGATGGCACCCACAATGTCACTACTACAATAATAAAGAGTTCTCGGATAGAGCTACATGTTTAGCTATTTCTGATAGCTTACCCTATTAGGAGTAACAAGATCTGTTAGATCTACCTTGCTAAAGGATTTTACAACACTTCATCTAAATGATGCACCTGGTTAGAGGCTTTACAATTTATAGACTTGATTAGAGTCTTTTACCCTATTAAAGGTTTCTCTTACAACTTCACAATATTACAATAAAATCATTACAAATATCTGCAACTTTACAGCTGGAATGTTGTAGCAGATTCTATGTGCTTAGAATAGATTACCTTGCTTATAGCATACCTTGGTAACCCATATAGTAACTTGATAAACCCTTCTATTTACTCTATTCTTTGAGTGTTCTCTGAAAACCTTCTCAGTGACCTCTGTGTCTCTATAACAGTCTTCTTACACTCATGCACACACCTTTAACTCTTTAACTCATGCTGTATAAATAGATCTCTTATGGCAGTGATCCAATTCATTGCTTCGATCTTACAAACATGATTTTTTGAATGAATAACCATGCA
This sequence comes from Cryptomeria japonica, assembly GCF_030272615.1. Taxonomy (NCBI): domain Eukaryota; kingdom Viridiplantae; phylum Streptophyta; class Pinopsida; order Cupressales; family Cupressaceae; genus Cryptomeria; species Cryptomeria japonica. The sequence goes on from NC_081410.1 coordinate 606,381,268, forward strand.
AAATATTTTATTGGTTAGATGACCTCAAAATCATACACAATATTTAAGTGCAATTTCCAATGTGATAACAGTTAGATGTGCCTCTATCTTGTAACACATTTTCATATGCATGTCTAGGTTCAATGAATCTGGTAACACATTTCACTCGGTGTAAATCAACTCGGTGTGTCATCTTTGCTGCTCGGTAGACATGTAAAGATACTCGGTAGATAACTCAGTGTATACTATGTTTTGTGACTACTTTCTTGTGTAACCGACTAGACTGTACATACCAACTGAATATTTCGGTAATAGATAACTGACAGAAGTATATAGTATAACTTTGACATAAAACTAATGGCAATCTAATAAGTAGTAACAATGGTTTTATGTTTTTATTCATGTCTTTGCATAAGCTTCATTTTGATCCATATTCATGCTTTAGATCACTTTGCATTGTGGATTTAGAGCATTTACTTTGTCAATTATAAGCAATTAGGGTTTACTCTTTACGATTGCTCTAGGTTGTTTACTTTCATTCTTAGGATCTTGCATACACACAAGGTTCTTGCAAACACATTTTCACTACATTATCAGCTATTCATGGATGTGGAAATTACGAACATGGAGGTTTAACTAAGGTAAAACCTTATATAGCCACACCAAACCCTCTTTTTCAGCTTCAGGTATAGGTTTGGATCCGAGCGTCGCTGGATGTTTCAGGACCAGAAGAGCATATAGGGATAGTATTAGGTTGCAGATCTTGGCAAAAGCCCCAAGGATAGGGCTGTGCTGCCCTGGTCCATCCCAAGATAGTGGTGTGGTGCCATGGTCCTTTCCTCTATTAGCAGGACTTGGTAGAACAATACTTTGTAGGTTTCAAAATCCCTCTTGTCAATTGCAACTCTAGAATTGCAGAATCGGGACAGTGGTGTGGCACCTTGGTCCTGGACATTTCTGCTCAAATTTCAGACATAGATGCACCTCTGATTTTTCCTTCTGATCTATACTTTTTATTAGTGTATCAGTTCTTCTTTGATCTGCATTCTTAGATTAGGGTTTGCTTGCTTATGTGCTTTCTAGGTTAGATTGCATTTTGCATCATTCCTCTCTCTCACTTATAGAAAAGGAATGAAAACCTAAGAGGTAAGCCATGGCTATCTCTTTCTCATAAGAAGTATTCAATATGTGTTACCTCCCTAGGGTATTTTGTATTCCATGAGTTTGTATGAGATTGGGATTAGGGTTTCTATACTTAGTGAAGAGGATAAAAGATTTGTGAGGTGGATTAGATAACAAATATGCAGATCAAACATATAATCACATGAAATCCAAAGACATAATTTGAAATTCTCAAAACAAGAATGAAATGCATATACCTCACAAACCAATACCTTCTCTTTTGGATGGAGCTTGATGAAGTGAAGGCACCCCTGGATGATGCTCCACTTGATGTGCTCCTCTTGTTTGCTTGATGTGGATGGCTCTCCAATGTTGTGCACAAATGAGATGGATCTTGGAGGATGTTGGAGATGAGATGATTAAGTGTGGATGTAGGATGATTTTGACATGATAAGGATGCTAAAATTATTTTCCCAGGCTCAAAAGCGTAGCATAAGATTACTAAACTTGGAGATGAAAAATGAAAGGATGGAGTCCTCAATTTATAAGAGGAGGAGAGGAAGAATGGATGGCTAATATGGATTCAAGATGAAGGGATAGGATTGCTTGTGAGCTCACACAAGGTCCAAGAGAGGGTGTGCAGACCAAGAGATATGCCTTAAAGGCATTTCTTGTCTCCACACTCCTCAAGGTACATTGGGAAGACTTCCCAAGGTACCTTGAGAAGAGCAAAGTACATTGGGAAGACTTCCCAATGTACCTTGAGAGGAGCAAGGGATGTGATATTCCTTGAAGAATGGGGAGGAGGAATTTAAAATTCTCCAAAAAGGGATAATCATGGGGACTAGAGGAATAAGAAGGAATTAAAAATTCCTTGGGAGAGGAGATGCCTAGAGGATTGTGAAATTTTGAAAATCTCACATTCACCTAGGAAAAGACCATTAAAAGCTGGTGGTTGGATGGAAGGGACAAGGGGTTGACTTTGTGGCTAATCATGATGATTATCCACTAGCAACTCATTAGGAGGGGATTAGAGGAAATGTTAGGTGGGATTAGGATTTGTAGGAGGAGTTGACTAGGAGAGAGAATGAGTGGGGGAATTAAAAATTAGAAGAGTAATGTTTAGTGGGTTTAGGGGGATTCTAGAAGACTTTATTACGTTAATGATGAATTAAGAAGATAGTTTGTAGGACTCATGTGGGTTAACTAATTAATTGAAATTAATTAGCCAAGAAGAAGATTTGTGAGGATTTAATCTTTTAGAAGAATAAAGAAAGGGATTGATTTATTAAATAAATCAGTCACATGCTATAGTGACAATATTAATTATATTTAATTAATATTGAGAAGAATTTGAATTAACATAATTATTTAATTAATTATGTGAGGAATTAAAAGTAATTAAAAATAATTACTTTTAGGTGTCTACACTTATTGTCACATTTTCCCCTACACATTACTAATGTCTTATTTTTAGCATGTGGTGGACATTATTCCAAGGAGTAAAAGATAATGTTCAGTCGAAGGCTAAAAACAAATAAAACTACTAATCTAGTGCTTTTGCAAGGATAGTGTAGGGGAGTGTCTATTATTTTTTAGATTAGCTCACCTTGTGTTTGGTACTTAAAATGAACAATTTGTTTGAAGTGTTTGGGGAGTTTGTCCATTTTTTTTAACCCCATTAGAAAGCCTATCTCTTAGTGTGTTACACTTGTTAGAGGGAATGACCTAACTAGTACTTTAATCTAGTCCACTATATAAAAACCGGTCAGACAAAAACCATAGCCCAACCTTTATTAGCTTCTGTCATTCTTGTCAATCTAAAAGAGGTTTCATATCCGAAGTAAGGTTGGCTTGGTGATCGCAAGGTGCTGGTGACCCCCTATTCTAACTAGAAACCCTTGTTTTTAGAGGCCAAAATCCCTACATCTAGTGATTAAGGGAGTGCATATTGTTTATGGTGAAAATGGATAACAATAATAACAATATTGAAAGGCTAAATGAATCCAACCACAAAACCCTAGCCTAACAACAACAAAGATCCACCATAACATATGAAGATTACCTAAGACAATGCAAATCAAATGAAATCACAAAGATTATACCATCACATGTCCAATAGGGTTTTGATCTCCATTCTTCCTATCTCCATTGATCTTGCTTGATATATTTGCTCTCAGATTTTATGTGCACAATAGCTCAATAAAGAACGGAATGTGGTTGCAAGTAGGATCATAGTGTAGTCAAGTCCTTAAGATGATTCATTAGAATGATTGATTAGGGTTTGATAATGAAGAAGGCATCTCCTTAAATAGAAGACACAATATGAAATGGAGGGATAAGATTGAGAGGTGTAAAAAGGAGGTCGGCTAGGATTAGAGGGTAGGTAGAGGAAATAATAAAATAATGAAAGGGGTAGGTAGTGTATGAATTAAGAGATGAATGACATGTGTCATGGGTAGAAAAAGCTAATGAATTAATTAAATAAATAAAGATTTATTTAATAAATAGAAGAAGTAGGATAATTAAATAAATATAAATATTTATTTAATTTAGGAAAAGGTAATTTAAATAAATAAATGTATTTATTTAAATGAGAAATAAGGCTAGAAGAGGATAAATGAATTAATTAAATAAATAAAGATTTATTTAATTAATAGAAGAATTAGGCTTAGATAATTAAATAAATAAAATATTTATTTAATTAGACATGACAATTTTGGGTGTCTACACATATCATACGTCATAGATACCCCTAATGTACCCTTCAAAGTGATATTGGCATTGTGTTGTCATTGATGTCAATCGGTATGGGATGACCACCAGTAGAAGAGATGTATGTGCAACACTATTGTGAAGGAGTATAGGATGTGATATCTTGGATATCACCTTGTGTTGTAGAATACCAGTAAAGGTAAGGAAGATGACCTCAGAAGTCATCAGTACACAAGTTAGTGCCTGACTTGTATGATGAGATAGAGAGGTGTTTGAGTGGTTGTTTGTGATGAAAAGGCAGAATGTTATCTAAATCACATCCACACTGGAAGAGAAGGTTGAACAGGTCACCAGTATGACATGAGGTTACAAAACAACATGATTCCCACTGGATGAAGATGCAGTCATCTTCAGAAGCAATGACCAATAGTGAGTGTGTCCACATCAGATCACATGTGCCTCTTTGAAGATATACTACAAAAATAGGGAACCCACATGAGCAAATGATAAGGTGTTACTCCACCAGCTAGGTGGAGCTTATCTCCTATATGCATTGAGTGCATTATAGTTTGGTGAGATAAGAGTAAAGAGATAAAGGCAAGTACTTGAAGGATCACACTAGATTTATTGATGAATTGAGGGAATGCCTTAAGTGCATGATATCAGGATTATGCACTAGACTGACACAGAAGGCATGCTAAAGAAGAGTAATGTGTTTTTCATTTAGACAAACTGGCTGAGTAGATATAGTTAGAGGAGAATGGTCTGACCGATGAAGGAGTCTAGTGAAGGTTGATGACTAGTGTCATCATGAGTGATAACCGGTATGTAAGACCATCGATAATATGAGCAAGGTGCAGATGTAGATGACTCTCCAGCTTGGGGAAATGAGCAAATGAGCTTGCCCAAGAAAGACATGTCTGACAAACGGTCAAGGTGATCCACCCACAGTTTAGCAGAATGCAAACATGATGAGGTTACCAGTATAATGTATGATACTGGCAGGGTTAGCAAACCAATAGGAAAGAGGAACTGGTAGAGTGGCTGGTCAGTGATCCTATCTAGACCAACATGAAGTGCCAAGCTGGCAGTTGGTCGATATGGATGCCACATGGATTCAATGTGGTGAACCTATGTTTGGATAAAGATGGACTGTACATCAACAGGGTTGTTGTAGGGTTGGTCGACTTTAATGAAAGGTCACACAAATCATGGGACATGCAACAGAGTTATTGCAGGGGTTTGAGGCTCGACGTCTGGAAGACAACTACAAGTCAGTTAAGAGAGTTTGAGAAGATCAAGGTGATAGAGGAAATAGCATGACAAATATTTCATGTTTGACCAAGAGATCAGCTATTAGGGTAAAATGAAAGTCACCAGAGATGAAAGGCGTGATCTAGGAGACGCATAAATGAAAGAGTCATGCAGATTGACAGTCTGAAAAATCAAATCAGACAAGATCCAATAAGATCTGATTGGATTTGGTTTACCTCGAGGATGGTAAGGAAACCCTATCCACCCCGATTTTGAATTGGGTTTTGGCAGGAAGTCTGAGTTATAAGTGTGAAGGCCAAAGAGATTATTTGTTGCTGGTGAATAGAAGAATATTGTGTGATTGTGAAGTAAAAGACTTCTGCAATTAAGAGAAAATCAACCAAGTTCTCAATGAGCATCTGTGAAGAGAGTGGGAGTGAGAGACAACCTAGTTGAAGCAGTCAACTGATTGGAGAGAAGAACCAGTAGAGTTCATACAAGCAGAGCAGAAGTGAAGGAGGTTGCAAAGAAGATAAATAGACAACCGACAGAGAGTAGAATCAATGAAGAGCAAAGTAGTGAGGAGGAGATTTGGTGAGAATAGTACAGAAGAGAGATAAAATGGTAGGGCTTAGCAACAATGAAGAAACATGTGAAGAGTAGCAGAGAAGTGAGTTGGTGAAGCAGAGAAGGTATCTCACCGATAGAGAAAGATATATATATATATAATGGTTGAAAGATTCACTTGTAATAGGATAACTACTTATGAATTTGATGTTTACATTGTGAACACTGAGTTTTAGCTTGGTGCAAGGGTTGTAGCTCATTGGGTTGGTTTCCTAAAGGCAGGGGTTGTATCTCCTTGGGTTGGTGCCCTAATGTCACGGGTTGGTGCCCTAAACTTTGTAATTGTGTTTTAGTGTGAGGTTGGATTGGAACAGTAGACTCCAACAACATTGCTCACCGAGGTTTTTCCCATCTTGGATTTTCGTCATATATACTGATGTTATGTGATGTACCCTTGTGAGTGTGTTTGCATTTAAGTTAGTCTCCTCCTTAACTGGTAAGTCTACATTGAGTTAAATCTATCAACTGGTATGCTCACATAGGATTGCAAAATGGAAAGAGATTTGAGAACCATTGATCCACCCCCTCCCCCTCTCAGTGGTGCAATGTGTCTAACAATTGGTATTAGAGCATAGGTTCATAGTTAGAAGAGTGTTCTCCAACTTAGGTAGATTCTGGCTTAAGGACACAATGGTTTGTTTAGTGTCAATCTCTGCTCCTGTATTTGATGGTTCAAATTTTCTTATTTGGAGTTGTAGAATGAAAGTTTTCCTATCCTCTTTAGGGTTTGATGTATGGATGTCAGTAGTTGATGGTCTACTTAGAAAGGTCAGTCTTCCTACCAGATTTGTAGAAGAAAGAAGAAACCAATGCAATGAAGAAGCCATGAAGGATATATTCACTAGACTCACTGGTGATGTCTCTTCATGGGTGGATAGGTGTAAAACAACAAAGAGCTTATGGGAAAGATTGAAGAAGCTCTATGGAAATGAACCCTTAACTGTAGAACCAGAAATTGAAGAAAATATGAGAAATACCTCTCATATTTATCTGGATGATGAAGATAGATTTGCTAGAAGCCATAGTAGTGATGAAGAAGGAGCTCAACTCTTCGTGGCTCTAGAATCTAAAAGTGGTTGGGCAAACAGTTCCCCTCAACAAGATGTGTTGAGCAATGATGATGATAAAGAGGAAGACATGACAGATAGATCTAGCCATCAAGACCCTTTTGATAATAAAGAAGAAGAGATCAGATGAAAGAGGTACTTAGAATGGACAAAAAATGATCCATTCTCAAAAAGGAAAAGATGGGGCCGAAAATCGGCAAGATGTCCTCATGCATGGAAAAGTAAATATGTAAGTCATATGTCATCTTTTACCGGTTACTGCTTTTCATGTAATTATTATGACCATAAGCTAAGGGAATGTAGAAAGAGATCTAGAAAAGATAATGTAGGATCTCATAGAAATCATGATTATGAGAAAGATGTATCTAGAAGTAGATACATGCATGTCCCTTCTCTTGGTTATACAAAGATTGTTTCCCATAACTACAATGGATCTGGCCATAAATAGTTTGAATGCAAGAAGAGAAACCTATGGTCACATGGATGTTGACAAAATGACCATGCTCTGCAGAAAAGTGAAAACAACGCATATGGAAGGCAGACAACTGCATGGAACCAAAGGAGAAATGTCCCTGTAGGAGTAAGAGGTCCACCGGTTCCGGTTTCTAGTCAAAGAAACATGACCAAGAGAAGATGGTCAAACTGGTATGTCAAGAGATTTCCCAATCATGAAGTTGAGATGGAGGTTGTGTGCTACTATAGCACTACTTTTGGCCATAATGAAGAATCTGGAAATGGGAAGAAGGATGAGACCAAGCAGGTATGGAGGAAGAGACCATGGACTGGCACCGTGCACTCAACGCACAAGTGATATCTCCTAAGGCCTAAAGGAGATGCAGGACCTTAGGGGGAGTAGCACATTGAATTTATCTTCCACCCCCTCAGTGAAGGAGGCAACATGAAAGAACATGATGTTGCTGGTATGAAGGATGAAAATGTAAAGATAAGTGTGTGTAGATGCTACCTTGACTACACACCTACAGATCAGTGATGGATCACCACTGCATATTTCAAAGAGTGAAGCTTAACAATTGGCATCAGATGTTAACTAATATGCGCATGATGTTACCAAAATGTATACTAACATGTGCTTGCAGGTTATGTAAGACAATACAGTTGGAGAGCATTGTATTAGCCTCGGTAGTATGGAGTGAAATTATGTCTCAGGAGGTGTTGATGAAGACCTGAAAGACATATGTTGACCCCAATTGTTGATCATGCAGGCTTGCACGTTTTTGGGCTAATCGGTTTGTCTGTTGGAATGATGATGTCATTGTATGGCATTGGGAAATTTCAGGATCATGTCATAGGACTGTGTTGGATACAATAGAGTTGAAGGATAATCAGATGATCACATATGAATAACTAAACCAGTATATGGAGAAGATTGGAGTCCCAGTAGTGTACTTGACCGGATATAAGAACCTGAGATGTATGATTCAAGGAGACTTCAAGTGCTCATGATGAAGATCTAGCTTAATTGAACTTGTGAGGATACTGACTGCCCAAACTGCAGGAGATGGAAATTGCAGAGGTGTTGCAGGTTGACCAGCAAGTGATTAGTATTCACTGACACATCAACAATTGGTATCAAAGTTGATGGTTAAGTTCCCCATCTCAAGTGCTATGACTTCAGAAGATGTAACAACTAGTGACAAGATAACAAGTGGTTTCAAAGGAAGTGTTACATCCAATGAAGACAAAGAGGGAGAAAGTATTCGGTCAGTGTTGATTAAGACAAGGAGGAATGACATCCTGAACGTGCCCTTCACCATTGTTCTCAAAGGGGGAGAAGGATTTTGTAGTATACCGCATACTACATGTGTGTGAATCCATGGATCATGGTAAGGGGAAGAAAGACTATGTAATATGTCAGATACTACATGTGTTGACATCAATACCAAAGGGGGAGATTATTGGCATTGTGTTCTCATTGATGTCAACCGATATGGGATGACCACCGATAGAAGAGATGTATGTGCAACACTATTATGAAGGAGTACAAGATGTGATATCTTGGATATCACCTTGTGTTGTAGAACATTGGTAAAGTTAAGGAAGATGACCTTAGAAGTCATCAATACACAAGTTAGTGCTTGACTTGTATAATGAGATAAAGAGGTGTTTGAGTGGTTGTTGGTGATGAAGAGGCAGAATGTTATCTGAATCACATCCACATCGGAAGAGAAGGTTGAATAGGTCACCGGTATGATGTGAGGTTACAGAATAGCAGGACTCCCACCAGATGAAGATGCAGTCATCTTCAGAAGTAATGACCAATAGTGAGTGTGTCCACACCAGATCACATGTGCCTGTTTGAAGAGATGCTACACAAATAGGGAACCCACATGAGAAGATGACAAGGTATTACTCCACCAAGTAAGTGGAGCTTATCTCCTATATGCATTGAGTTCATTATAGTTTGGTGAGATAAGAGTAAAGAGATAAAGGCAAGTACTTGAAGGATCACATTAGATCCACTGGTGAATTGAGGGAATACCTTAAGTGCATGAGATCAAGGTTATGCACTGGACCGATAGAGAAGGCATGCTAAAGAAGAGTTATGTGTTTGTCATTCAGATAAATCGACTAAGCAGATACACTCAGAGGAGAATGGTCTGACTGGTGAAGAAGTCTAGTGAAGTTTGATGACTAGTGTCATCATGAGTGATAACCGGTATGTATGCGCACCAGTAATATGAGCAAGGTGCAGATGCAGATGACTCTCCACCTTGGGGAAATGAGAAAATGAGCTTTCTAAAGAAAGACATGTCTGACGACCGGTCAAGATGTTCCACCCATAGTTCAGCAGAATGTTGACATGATGAGGTTATCGGTACAGTGTGTGATACCAGTAAGGTTAGCAAACCAAGAGGAAAGAGGAACCGGTAGAGTGGATGGTTGGTGATACTATCTAAACCAACATGAACTACCAAGCTATCAATTGGTCGATATGGATTCCACATGGAGTCAATGTGGTGAACCTACCTTTGGATAAATATGGAATGTACATTGATAGGGTTTCTGCAGGGTTGGTCGAATTTAATGAAAAGTCACACAAATCATAGGACATGTTTTAGAGTTATTGTGCAGGTTTGAGGCTTGAGGCATGGAAGAGAGCTACGAGTCGGCTAAGAGAGATTGATAAGATCGACGCGATGGTGGAAATAGCATGATAGATCTTTCATGTTTGACCAAGAGATCAGCTATTAGGGTAAAATAAAAGTCTCCAGATTAGACAAGATTTGATTAGATCTGATTGGATTTGGTTTTCCTTGAGGATGGTAAGGAAATCCTAACCACCCAGATTTTGAATTGGGTTTTGGTAGGAATTCTGAGTTATAAGTGTGAAGGCCAAAGAGATTATTTGTTGCTACTGAATAGAAGAATATTGTGCGATTGTGAAGTAAAAGACTTCTGCAATTAAGAGCAATTCAGCCAAGTTCTCAACGAGCATCTATGAAGAGAGTGGGAGTGAGAGACAACCTAGTTGAAGCATTCAACTGATTGGATAGAAGAATTGGTAGAGTTCATATCAGTAGAGTAGATGTGAAGGAGGTTACAGAGAAGATAAACAGACAATCGATAGAGAGTAGAATAGGTGAAGAGCAGAGCAGTGAGGAGGAGATTTAGTGAGAGCAGTACAGAAGAGAGATAAATTGGCAGGCTTACGAATAGTGAAGCAGTAGGTGAAGAGCAACAAAGAAGTGAGTTGTTGAAGCAGAGAAGGTATCTCACTGACAGAGAAAGATATATATATATAATGGTTGTAAGATTCACTTGTAACAAGATAACTACTTATGTATTTGATCTTTACATTGTGAACACTGAGTTGTAGTCAGTGCAGGGGTTGTATCTCCCTAGGTGGGTGCCCTAAAGGCAGGGGTTGTAGCTCCTTGGGTTTGTACCCTAAAGTTAGCAGTTGGTGCTCCTTGGGTTGGTGCCCTAAACTTTGTAACTGTGTTTTAGTGTGAGGTTGGATTGGAGTAGTAGACTCCATCAACATTACTCACCGAGGTTTTTCCCATCTTGGGTTTTCTTCATATATGCTAATGTTATGTGATGTCCCCTTGTGAGTGTATTTTCATTTAAGTTAGTCTCCTCCTTAACTGGTAAGTATGTATTGAGTTAAATCTATCAACTGGTATTCTCACATAGGATTGCAAAATGGAAAGAGATTTGAAAACCACTGATTCACCCCCTCCCCCTCTCTGTGGTGCATTGTGTTTAACAAGTGAGATACAAATGCCCCACCTACAATATCTATGGATCTTTGAGGTAAGAGAAAAGGTGTGTTGGTATCGTGGAGGAGAGGCAGTGCCACCTGATCTCTAGTTTTCCATTATGTCTAAGGTATTTTATTGTGAGGGGCCCACCAGATGGTTTTCTTTGTACCTTGAGTAGGCCATGTTCTTGTCTTCTAAGTGTTTGTAAAACCTTTGATGTGCTGTGTTGGCAAGATATACTACATTGATGATCAAATGTTGTCATTGATGGCAACTTGAGTCAGATATTAAATCCGTAGCTCATGATTCATTCATACTGGAAGACTAATTGAGGCCTTGTGAGAAGAACAAGTCATCCGATAAAGTGTACAGTCATGTCATGATTGGTGATTCAATTGTGTTAAGTATTTGATGTTGTGGATCTCGGAGAAGCATTGTGGTCATGTAATATGCCTTATTCCTAGTTTGTATCCTCCGGTGTTGAGTCTTGTGTCAATTAAAAGATCCAATAAATAGGTTTTATGGTAGTATAGTGTTCATTAGTAGTAACGTGTGAAGATTCGTTGTGCGAATCATGAAGAGTGGTTTTGGTAATTGTTTGTGTGTTTGAGGTTGGTGAGTCAATATTTGGGAAGTGTCTGGACAATTTGTTCTGGTTTGCATGATATTTTTGATTGGATTGAGCCAACTTGGGTAACACATTTTATTTGCATGTTATGCATTTTGGGCCAACATGAAATAGACCTAAATTGTTGATGCGGATATATTAGATCAATTGATTTGATCATTTTGTGTATCGATGGTGGTGTGGAAAGTGTGTGTGAGCTATTGTGCACAGTTTCACATATGTTGCTGAAGGATTTGTGCTCTGAAAAACAACAAAATATCAAAACAGAGCAGTGGTGCATAATAGAGTATTTTATGCTTAACTGGAACTGTTTCAAGCATTTGTAGATGTTGTTTATCAGTTCAAACATTCCAATTATTATCTATAATTCTTTTGTAAGGCAGTGAGCCTTCTGAGGTTGTAGCCCTTAATGTAATTTGAATAGTGAGCTCCAAGAAGTGTGCTTGAATGCATGTGCATTCACCTTATGTAATATTTTTATACTTCTAATAGAATATATTAATATTGTGGGTTTTAATCCCGCCATGGTTTTTCCCTTATCCGGATTTCCACATAAAAAATCTTGGTGTTATGGTGTTGTTGATCTTTTCTTTGGGTTTATACACTTTACTTTTCTTCATTTACATTAAGTGGTTGAAAGAACAAGTTAATAAAGTTAAAAATTGCATAACACTTATTCACCCCCTCCTCTCAGTGTTCCTTGATTTTAGCAATTGGTATCAAATCCTAGTTCCTAATAAAAATTCTAACATTTTGAGGTGGATCTGGGAAATTGAATCAATGGATTTCGGTAGTCTTAAACAATAGTTGGTTGTTGCTCTTGTGGATCTTGATCATGCACAAGCTGAGGTCTGACAAGTGAAAGTAAACTTTAACGATGCTAAGAACTTCATTAAATCATTGAACTATAAGTTAAATAAGTCAAGGGAGAAGAGAAAGGATCTTTTTGATCAACTTAAGTAGAAAGGAAGTCAAAGCATTGATGAAGAGGCCTTGAAGGAAAAAACTAGAGAATGTGATAGACTTGCTAGAGCTAATACAATCCAGAAGAATGAGATGGAAGCAATTGTGATGGGACTAACACAAGACATTGAGGAAAGGAAGAAGAATGAGAAGTTTTCTCAATCCTTGAAAGAAAAATCTGAAGAATTTTTCAGACTTGAGAGTAGGAATGGACAACTAAAGCTTGACCTACAAGACTCCATACACATGAGGAAGATCTTGAAAGGCGAATAATTTTTATTAGATATGATCTTGATGTTACAAATGAGTATAAGGAGAAATTATGGGTTAGTTCAGCCAAGCTTGATGAGATACTTTCCAATTAAAGGAATCCTAATGACACACTGTTGGCATTGCATAAAGATTGCATTGATGAAGTATAGTGTTGTCATTAATGTCAATAGTAACCGGTAATGAAGTTGTATGCAACTACTAATGATGCAGCAAAGCAACCTGTTGGGACTCATTAAAATTGAGTCAAGTTTAGAGGCCCAATTCAAATTTTTTCTTTGCATTTCGAAAATGAGTCAGTTTGAATGACCTAGTTAGAGAGAGGGCAAAACGGAGCCAGCTGATTTTCAAAGGGTAAGGCTCGGGAAACATGTCCTACACCTTTCATTTGGCCTATTTAGTGATGTTCAACTTTCAAAATTCAATTTGGATGAGTTTATCAAGTACCCATTTCGAGGGGTCAGTTGAAAGTGCATTTTAGGCACAAATGCAGATTTTATTGAGTAGCCTACTTTGGGTGTTTATATCTTTTGTCCTGTTGATTGTCATGAATAAATTCAAAATGGATTTAATTCTATGAATAAAAGTGTGCCTCCGTACAAAATTTCAAGTCTTCATGAATTCATTTGCTCAGTTTTCAAAGCTCAATATGTTTGCAATTTGTATGGTTTGACAAGTCCCTGTTTTAGTGCCTAGTCGGTGCCCTGTTTCGCATAAGTATAAAAGTTGAACGTTTGCTCCGAGTTATTATTGGTATAGATGAAAATCTATGTTTCCAGTTTCAGGCTCCTACCAATCCGTTTGATCAGTTTTCAAAAGGGTTCATTGAGTCATCGTTTTCAGTGATCCGTACTTTCAGTGCTATATCAGTTAAAGTAGCCATTTTCATGAGCGCGCCATTTGCACCCAGTCAGAATTTTGGTCAAACTGAGAATCCAAAGATTTAATATGTACTTCAAGGTACCTATGTTTCAAATTCAAGGGTCTACGAAGGTCGTTTGATATTTTTAAGAAAGGCATCATGTGTTGCCAGAACATTGACTTCATTAGGTCTGTAGTGTCGACAAAGCCAGTTGGTCATTTTCGGCAATTAATATCTCTTCGCTCGGGAATCATCTTGAGAAACCATTTGGTAGAATTCATGCTTGTATATTAGAGCACACACCTGTTAGATGGAAAGGTCCAGAAAGGAGTTTTGACCACTTTGAAAATTACGTCTTCGCGATTAAATGCGAAAATGTGGCGCAGGTGCCTGAAAGTCGCGAAACTCACTCTAATGATCCGAAAATGGTGTTGATTGTTTCCAGAGGTACATTCAAGGTGTCTAAGGCATTTAAGAGGTCAGTTGCATGAAAACAAATTTTTTTTTAGTCAGACCCACTTTGGGGCCCGACCTGGCTCATTCTCGCAGATTGATTTTATTAGCGACTTGGCCCTATGAGCATTTCCAGAATAATATTGCCATCCATTGTTGGAGTAGAAAACTTGTATGTTTCCCACTAGAGGATAATGCAAAAATGAAACTGCCTCTTGTAGTCAAAACAACCAAGGCATTTTAAGAGTTCATGGCAAACACCCAAATACAAATTGGCAGCCAACACGGGGTTTTCAAACTTTTAGAAGCTCGCTCCCAAGCAAATGCGATTGGTAGATACTGCAATCAATTGTTTACAAGCTAGGAAAGCAAGGTGGAAATCTATGAATGGTGTCTGGAGAGGATTCAATAAAACAACACAAAAAGAAAATCCCACCCAAAATATGATAATCAAGGTAACCATGAAAGTGGGTGTAGAGCAGAAATTTCAAAAGGAATAGAGGGTGAAAGATGCAATTCCAACTTTTTGAAGACTAATGCAAACAAACTACCAGTAATTATCCATGTGTGTGGTGAGGAAGGCATGAATAAAGGTAAAATTCTACAAGAGCACCCTTGCCAACAATCCTCCTTTCACGTGATTGGAGTTTAGACAATGTAGAAAGTTTTCAAACATTATAAACTCCAATAAAATGTAAAACTCTAAGCAAATGTTCATCCTCCCTCCTTCTTGTGGCACGTGACTGGTGTTTGCAGCAGATCAAGCATATAAACTTAAGCAAATTTCCATTAGCAGATGCCATCCTCCCTTCCTCTATGTGGTTTTGTGGGCAATGTTTAGTAGAAACTTCTCAGCAAATGGCAAATGCAACTCAGAATTGAGCCCTCACGTGGTGTTTGAGAGAGCTTCCAGAAAGAAAGAACATGTAAATTAGCTGCAGCAAGGGCATAAAATGGAACATGATCTCTCACGTGGTGGCAAAGAAGCTCCGATAGACATAGAAACCATAGAAAATGCCAATAGCAGCCCCAGCGTGGTGGAAGGAGGTTGAAAGAGGCGTGAAAGCCATCGAAGTTTTAGAAAATAACCTCAAGCAAATTTCATTATTTTGTGTGAGGCCCAGCTCTATTTGAACTTTGTCAGCATCCTCCTTTGTTAGAAAAAAAAGTAGAAAACAAAAGGGCAAATAACCTTCAAGAAAACGTAGTCCTAGATGAAATGCAATATCCCACATTGGTGGTGGGAGGGAAAGTTTTAATATTTATAACCAAGGCCTTACCCAGGTATAATGTCAAAGCCTTAGGGCTTTTGATGAATGGTGCTGGTTGGGCGCCCAAGGCGAACCCCATGAGCGTGCTTCCCGAGGTGATCGAGGAGGCTAACTGAGTGGTGACATGTGGACCCCACGTAGGCATGGATCTCGAGGCGGGTGAATTTTGTAGAGGAGTGAGTTAAAGACCATGCAGCTTTGGGAGATCCAACGGTCGGCGCGATTTCGCAGGGTGGAGATGCTCACCGATTAAGGGCTACGAAATGGCAAAATGGCGAAAAGTGTCCGCAAAAATTGAGCAGGGTAAAGATCATGCAGGTTCAAGATGATCCAACGGTGCATGTGATTTCGGAGGCCGAAGATGCTCATCAGTTAAGGGTTGCGAAATGGCAAAAAGCTTACATTGAAAACACAGCGAAAATGAGGAGTTAAAGACCATGCATCTTGGAGATGATTCGACGGTCGACGTTGATTCACAAACCGAAGTTGCTCGCTCGATACCCATTGCGAAATAGTGAAAGACAGGTGGCAGTGTGACATGGCAGTCCAGCAAGCAGGTCCCGTCCCAGTGGCACATAGGTGGCGGTGATGTGGCACATAGGTCGCGATGATGTGGCCGACAAGCAAGTAGACAGGTGGCAGTGATGTGGCGTACACATGGCAATGATGAGGTGTCATCCGAGGTGGCACCTAGTGGATCCCATCGACCAATCAGAGGTTGTCACATGGCAAGATGTCAAGGCAAAAAGGGAGCCAAAAATCAAAGTTAAATTCAGAGTAAATATATAGTGCAAACTATATAAAAAATAAAAAAAATTAAATGATTGTGCACACATGAGTGATTAATTCACCCAGGGCTCTATTTTTACTCAAAATGGCAAGTATTATATATTGCCAGAAAGCTCTCGAGATAAGGAATGTAGTTATGAAGTTTGTTTCAACAAAGATCAAATATTTTGAGAGAAGTTTCCATGGAAAAGAGAAAGGGATTGAAATTCAGTTAGAAAAAAGGACACTTGGCAGTGTGTTATGCAGATCTGATCTTTCCCTCCTCTTCTTATTCTCAATTCTTCTCATTTGTGGGGGTTCAAGTTTTTGCGAGATTTTCTCGAAGGGAGAAATCCGAAATTGCAGGTTCCAGTGATGGCATCTTTTTTTTTTTGCAAATGACAGTGTGTTCTTTAAAGTTTTCAGTGTTGTCTTTGTTGTAAGTTTTGTTTCAGTTTGCAGGTTTACACATATGCAAGGCATGTGTGAGTTCCCACAAAATTGTCTCCAAAATACCATTCAAGTTCATAAAATTTCATTTTATCAAGGGTAATTTGGATTTGTTTCTTTCAGTCTTCTCTAAGAGTGTAATGTATGTTTTTGGGTATTCTTCAAGGAAGGATTTAAATCCTGAAATCCCACATTAGTGATTTTGAGTGTGTAAATTGGATATGTATGAGTATGGTTTTATGATAGAGCAGAGGATTGTGTTAGTGTAAGGCATTAATACATGAGAATTTAATATGGAAAATAACTAGTAACTGAGATCTCTCTTTCAGTTTTATGCATGACTCTGTGGCCTAGATAAGGCACTGGTCTTTTGTAACATTGAAGGGTTGTCAGAACATCATTAAAAAAAATCAAACCAGAATATCTTTTTAAGTTTTATGTTATGTGGAAGTGTCCCTCCATCTCATGATTCAAACATTGTTGAGTTGTCAATGTAGATTTAGCCTATCTACAGTACCCTCCTTGTTTTTGAATCATTTATGAGATCTATCTACTTTATTAATATTGTCATATGTGGGTAATGAGTCTGAATTTTAAGCATCAAAGGTATACCCACCTAGGTTTTGCAGAGCCTGAAGAGTAGAAGGATTCATATCCTTGTCATGTTGTCCAAGCCCCGAGGTTCTTCATAGATTGAATTGGCTACTTCACAGATCAATTGCAGGTGTACTTGGGCTAATCATTTTTTATGAACAACACAACTGGTAGTAAAGAAGTGAAAGAAACCGATATTGGTATTTCAAGCATAGTGATCAACCGGTAACCCTAACCAGTTGATATGTCAAACCCTAACCGATGGAGCTTGGAGAATCGGTTGTGATGATCTATGATAGAATTATGATCAGAGATGGAGATGCCATGTATGCATGATGCATGTGATGAGTTTTAAAGTGATTTTGGTGCGTGAAGATAACTGTTTATCTTGGGAATGAGCAAATGCATAGCATGAAGTGAAAAACACGTGATGAGCTACATGATCTAATGTATGGTGATCAAGGAGAGGTTGAAATTGTCTAGAAAAATGTGTAGTTGATTGCTATGTAATCCAACGGTTATGGTTGAACTGATATGTTTGTAATCTCTATGAGATTTGTAGGTTTTATGTTATGTTACTAACCTATTGTATTTGTATTTAAGGTCGATGAGTTATTTTGTAATTGTGTTGGCAATTTGGTTAAGTGTGGTAGTGTTATTGTTGTCAAACTAGAAGGAGTGTCTGCAAAATGTTGTGAAGGCAAATAGGAGAAGAAAAGGATCTGACTTAGCAAGATAATGCTATTACTAGATCAACAAAGATCTTGTTGTTCTCTAACCATTACAATAGTTAAATCCCCTAACTAGGTAAGCTTTAACAGGCTTGGTGTTGTTTAAATCCTCTAACCAGGTGATCCATTATCTTGGAATTGAAATCCTCTATCAAGGTTACTCCTAACAGGGTATTACCTTAAATAGGGTATTGTAGTCAATCCCTTAATGAGGTGGTCCCTAACCAGATCTGTTCTTAATAGGACATTATTGTATAAGCTTCTAACAAGGCTTGGCTCCTTACAGTGTGAACTTCAGAAGAGTTAAAAATAATTGTGGGTATTCATCCCCACTGTGTTTTTTCCCATTTGAGTTTCCACATGAAAAAATCATTGTGTCAAGTGGTGAATGATTTTGTGGATGTGTTTTGATATGGTTGATATGATTAACTGGTAAAGCCACTTAGATATGTTTAGATAACCAGAAGTGATCTGAAATGAGATATTACATATGTTGGTAAAGTGGTTTAATGTTTTGGTTAAATGGTATGTGAGTTTCAGATCTGTTACATTGTATCATTGATGTTTTGGTCAACCAGTAAAGTTTGACAATGCAGTTGCAGTTTTTGATACGGTGACTAAACCGATTAGTTTAGCAAGTTGTTTCTGAGTTGGAATTAAGTTTGGTGAAATTTTAGTTTGTTTTCTATCTACCGATTCACCTCCCCCCTCTCAGTAGTTGACCGGATCATTATTGTTTCATCATAATATTAATTGGTATTAGAGCATTTCAGATCCTCTTGTGTTATAGCCTAACAGCTTGAGGAAAAGATCTAGTAGAATATGATGAAGAAAGAAGGTTTGAAGTTTAATAGGGAAAACTATAGAATCTAGAGTGATAGGATGAATATCTATATCAAGAGCTTAGGAAGTCAATATTGGGAACATGTTGTTACTAAATATAACTTGCCTAGTGGGATTTTGTCAGATGATCAAAAGAAGGAGCAACATGAGAACAATAAAGCATTGGAGGCCATAATCAGTTCCTTTCTGATTTAGAGTATATCGATGTTCATTGATTGGAGACTACTTATGAAGTATGGAATAAACTGGAAGATATCTATAGCGGGGATGAGCATGTACAAATTGCCAAAGAATAAAGTCTGAGAGGTAAATTTGATAATATGCAGATGGCTGAAGGAGAAAACATTCAACAATATGGTCAGAGGATCAAAAGTGTTGGAGGTACATTGCAGGATACCACAGTGGTTAGAAAGGTGTTGAGAACCCTTCTACCAGTCTATGCTATCTGAGTTTTAGCCATTCAGGAACTCAAGTCTATTGATAAAAAAAAGATAACTCTTGACTCTATCATTGGTAAATTAACTACATTTAAATAAATGGTTTTGATGGAAGTATTTAGAGATCAAAATTTTCATTTAGAGACTCAATTTCAAACCCATCGGTAAGGAAAAGTAGAGAAGTGAGTCACAGTCATGAGTCCAGATCCAACAGAGAGGTAGATGATGAAGACAGTCTAATTGAGCTTGAAGCATTGTTGGCCAAGCAGTTAGCCAGAGGTACTGGTACCTTTGAAGTGTTTTGCATGTAACCGAATTGGACATATTGCAGCAAACTGTCCAAATGGAGATAATGAGAAAAACCGTGAGAAGTACAAGAAGTATAAAGGCAAAGGTAAAAGAGATTGTCTCATTGTAGTGGATGGAGGAATTACAGATGAGGAATCTGAGGAAGATGCAAATGAGGACATTGTCTTTGTTTCTATTAAACAAGAGACATGAGATCAGAAGGCATTAGTCTCTCGCATGGATAGTTCTAATGACTGGATTATTGACAGTGGTTGTTCACACCATATGACCGGTTACTAGAGTAAGTTTCTTACTTTGAGAGAGTTTAATGGAGGTGTTGTGAGATATGGGAATGACCCACCCAACATGGTGAAAGGAAAGGAATCCATCTCTTTGAATGGAAAAAGAAATGCAGATGATGTCTACTGGGTTGAAGGATTGAAACACAATCTTTTGAGTGTTGCTCAACTCAATGACAAAGGTTACCCACTAGAATTCAAGAATGGAGTCTGCAAGATTTATGGAAGAAAAGGTGAATTGATTGCAACTAACAAACATACCAGAGGTAACTTATTTCATTTAAGTTCTAAAGTCAACAATTGTTTAATTGTAAAAGTAGAAGATAGTTGGCTTTGGCATCGAAGATTCTATCATGTAAATTTTGATAACATTGTAAAAGTTAGTAAGTCCAAATCAGTAAGAGGTTTGCCATAGTTAGATAAACCAGTGAATTCTTTGTGCAAGGAATACCAATTAGGGAAGATGACATCCTCAACCTTCAAAACCAAATCTTTCTCAGCAGAACATTTGCTAGATATGGTTCATACCGACCTTTGCGGACCGATGAGGACTAGGAGTATTCAAGGTGATCGATACTTCATGATTTTTACCAATGATTGCTCAAGGATGATGTGGGTCACATTCTTGAAATACATTACAAAAGATTTTATAAACTTTAAGGCATTCAGAGCCTTAGTTGAAAATGAAAGTGGAAAGAAGATAAAGTGCTTAAGAATTGATCAAGGTGGTGAATTTACTTTAGAGGAGTTCACTAGATACTATGAAGACAATGGAATTGAGAGGCAACTTTTTGCACCTAGGACACCACAGCAAAATAGAATTGCAGAAAGGAATAAGCAGTTAGTTGTTGAAGTTGTTAGGACTATGCTAATTCAAGGAGGTGTTGCTAAGACATTCTGGAGAGAAGCCGTCAACACAGCTATTTACACAATGAACCCGATACTGGTTAAAAGAGGTTAGGATAAAACTCCTTATGAGTATTGGTATGGTAGATCACCCAATGTCAGTTACTTTAATATTTTTGGTAGAAGATGTTTTATCAAAAGAGGTGATTATGCTGGTAAGTTTGATGCCAAGAGTGATGAAGACATATTTCTTGGTTACTCCACCAAGAGCAAAGCTTACAAGTGTTACAACAACTCGGCCAATAAGATCATTGAAAGTGTTAATGTCCGAGTGGATGAGTTTCCTAAGAAATTAGGAAAAACCAGTGAGGAGAAGGAGGAAGAAGAACCTTACACACTATTTTTGGAACCAGAACCGGTGAAGCTAGAAGTTGGAGAACAGAACAGAGAAGCCCCAGTTCAATCAGAATAGGGAGGTCCAACAGAAGAAGAAGAAGAAAGTGAAGAAGAAGAATAACCTAGAAACCAAGAACATGTTATTCCAAGGTATGTTAGACTCAATCATAGCCCTAATCAGATTATTGGAGACATGAATGTAGTTGTGCTAGCAAGAACAAGGCTTAGAGAGAACTTGTGTATGATTTCCACCATTGAGCCTAGAACTACAAAAGAAGCATTTGCAAATGAAGACTGGATCAAGGCAATGGAAGAAGAACTTGACCAGATAGAGAAGAACAATACTTGGTCATTGGTACCCAAAATGGAGAATAAGAATATAATGGGTACAAAATGGGTATTTAGGAATAAACTGAATGAAGATGGAGTAGTGGTCAGAAATAAAGCCAGACTGGTATGTAAAGGATATGCACAAGAAGAAGGTGAAGACTATGGTGAGACGTTTGCCCTAGTTGCAAGATTGGAAGGAGTAAGGACTTTACTTGCATTTACAACATACAGAGGATTCAAAGTATATCAGATGGATGTTAAGTCAGCATTCCTAAATGGAATATTAGAAGAGGAAGTTTACATTGAACAACCAGATGGTTATGCTTTAACTGTAGAAAAGGACATGGTGTACAAATTACATAAGGAATTACATGGACTGAAGCAAGCACCAAGAGCATGGTATGAAAGATTGCACTCTCACTTGGTGAAGATAGTAACATATATCTCAAGTCAGAAGGAGATAAGATACTGATAAGTGAGGTATTTGTTGATGATATCATTTTTGGAGGAGATGATGATATGTGTCATGATTTTGCTAATGAGATGAAGAATGAGTTTGAGATGTCACTGGTAGGTGAGATGAAAAAATTCATAGGTCTGCAAATCCAACAGATGAAGGAAGGTATTTTCATCACACAGTCCAAATATGTGAAAGAAGTTTTGAAGACTTTTGGAATGAGAGATTGTAAACCAATTGGATAACCAATGGTTACAGGATGTAAATTGTCTAAGGAAGATGATTCTACATCAGTGGATGAAAAGGAGTATAGGTCAATGTTAGGTAAACTAAATTATGTTGTCCACACCAGACTCAATATTTCTCATGTAGTAGGATTGGTTGCCAGATTTTAGAAAAGCCCAAAGGAGAAACACATGGTTGCAGCCAAAAGAATTTTTAGATATCTAAAAGGCACAATTGATTATGGATTATGGTATCCATATGCAAGAGAATTTGATTTAAAAGTCTATAAAGATGCAAAATGGGAAGGCAATGTTGATGACAAGAAGAGTACAACCAAAGGAGCATTCTTTCTTGGAGGAAGACTAGTGTCTTGGAGTAGCAAGAAACAGAGTTGTATCTCTCAATCAACAACACAAATTGAATATGTTGCAGCATATATAAATTGTTCCCAAGTAACTTGGACGAAACACATTTTGGAAGGTTTCAAGTTGAAGCTATCAGAACCGGTAAGGATTTTTTATGATAACACCAACGTGATAAAAATTTCTAAGAACTCGGTGTTGCATGCTAGGACAAAGCATATTGAATTAAAGTATCATTTCTTGAGAGAGAAAGTGCAAAGTAAAGATGTGTCACTGGAGCATGTATCTTCTAAGGAACAGCTAGCGGATATCTTTACTAAACCTCTACCTAAGGCTACATTTGAGTATCTTAGAGGTAAGTTAGGGGTTGTACCACTACATGAAGTTAATTAAGCAGATGTGGAAGACATCAGCTCTGAACCTTATTAAAAATCTTGAAGCAGGATTGGTGTAGAGTGGAACTACTCCACAGGGGGAGCAACTAGTAGCAGATCGGTGCAACATGGAATGGTTAACCTTCACTTTGGCATTGTTGTAAAAGGAGGAGAAGATCTATATATGATTGATAGCTAGTTACCAGCTGAAGACATGGATATATAGTTGAAGGAGAGTATATAGAAAAATGTAAACCAAGATTCCTATACCTGTGTATTTGTTTTACTCTCAATCATCACAATCAACGAGTATTGATAATTGTATTGCCATCAATCCCAAAGGGGGAGATTGTTGGCATTGCATGAAGATTGCATTGATGAAGTATAGTGTTGTCATTGATATTAATAGTAACCAATAATGAAGTTTTATTGCAACCAATAACGATGTAGTAAGGCAACCGATAGTAAATCAGTGAAGGAAATGGGTATTGGTATTTCAAGCAGAGTGATCAATTGGTAACCCTACCCAGTTGATATGCCAAACCCTAATCGATGGAGCTTGGAGAATTAGTTGTGATGATCTATGACTGAATGATGATCGAAGATGGAGATGCCACGTATGCATGATGCACATGATGAGTTTCAAAGTGGTTTTGGCACATGAAGATAATTGTTTATCTTGAGAATGAGCAAATGCATAGCATGAAGTAAAAAATGTGTGATGAGCTACAGGATCCAATGTGCGCTGATCTAGGAGCGGTTGAAGTTGTCTAGAACAATGTGTAGTTGATTTCTATGTAATCCTTATGGTTGAACTGATATGTTTGTAATATTTATGAGATTTGGAGGTTTTGTGTTGTGTTATCGACCTATTGCATTTGTCTTTAAGGTCGATAAGTTGTTTTGTAATTGTGTTGCCAATTTGGTTAATTATGGTAGTGTGATTATTGTCGAACTAGAAGGAGTGTTTGTAAAATTTTGTGAAGGAAGATAGGAGCAGAAAAGGATCTGACTAAGAAAGATAGTTCTATTACCAGATCAGCAAAGAACCTGTTGTTCTCTAACCATTACAACATTTGAATCCCCTTACGGGGCAAGATTTGATAGGCTTGGTGTTGTTTAAATAATCTAACCAGGTGATCCATTGTCTTGGATTTGAAATCCTCTACTGAGGTTAATCCTAACATGGTATTACCTTTAACAGGGTTTGTAGTCAATCCCTTAATTGGGTGGTCCCTAACTAGACCTGTTCTTAACAAGACATTATTGTATAAGCTTCTAACAAGGTTTGGCTCCTATAGGGTGAACTTTAGAAGAGTTCAAAATACTTGTGGGTATTCATCCCCACCGTGGTTTTTCCCATTTGGGTTTCCATGTGAAAAAATAATTGTGTCAAGTGGTGAATGATTTTGTGGATATGTTTTGATATGGTTGATATGATTAACTGGTAAAGCCACTTAGATATGTTTAGATAACCGAAAGTGATCTGAAATGAGCTATTACAAATGTTAGTAAAGTGGTTTAATCTTTTGGTTAAATGATATGTGAGTTTTAGATCTATTACATTGTATCATTGATGTTTCAGTCAACTGGGAAAGTTCGACAGTGCAGTTGCAGTTTTTGATATAATGACTAAACCGGTTAGTTTAGCAAGTTGTTTTTGAGTTGGAATTAATTTTGGTGAAAGTCTATTTTGTTTTCTATCTACTGATTCACCCCCCCTCTCAGTAGTTGACCAGATCCTTATTGTTTCATCATATTATCATACACAAGGTATTAGATTTGAGAAAGGTGAAAGCTCAAAATCAATAGAATAGAAGAACAACTCAAGAAAGCCTTCGGTAAGGTAGCCTAATGCTCATAAGCTCAATGGTAACTATTTTGTTTGCAATAAATCTGGTCATATGGTTAGTGAATGTAGAAATAGGATGATCAATAATGGTCCATCTTTTATCAGTCAATGCCTCAAATGCAATAAGTATGGTCATAAGGCAAATGTATGTACAAGTATGATGAATGACTTTCAAAATAGGAGAAATGTCTGATGATATGCCTGTGGTATGTTTGCTCATGTTGCTAATCAATGCAGATCATGAAAAAATCGGATGATTTTTAGACCTATACAAGGAAATGTTGTTTTTTATGCTTGCAACAAATTCGGTCAAATTGCTAAGTATTGCAGAAGAAGAAAAGTGAATAGGAGAGGTCTAGAAGAGAAAAACAAGAATATGAAAGCAGATGAGAAGGGAAAATCAAAAGTTGATGAGATCAAAGATTAGATGAAGAAGACTTGGGTGAAGAAGAGTGATGATAATGTAGTAAATGGGTCTGCACCTGATTTTGGTGTTGGAACCTCATCTGGTAACTAAGTTAAGGCATCCAACCTTGAGGGGAGGTTTTCATGAAAAACTTACAAACCCCCTGTTTGAGATTTGTGCTTGATTTTGGCAGGTTGCAGAGATATGTGTGATGGTCACAAATGGATTTATGGAAGTTTCTAATCAGACTTGATGATCTACAGATGATCTTTTGGGAGAACTCTATGAATGTAGGGTATCTAGAGGAATTAGGGTTAAGTGAATTTATTGTGATGTAAAGTTAGGCTTGTGGTGAATAAAAGGTGACTTAATCACTTAATTTGTCATTTTGCATTCGAAACAAGAGAGAAGAAGAGTGTAGTAAAGGAGAATTTGTAGAGATTCTAAGCGATATCTAGATTTGGTGTGTGATGTTGCATCCATTTGAAAAGTATTTAATAGTGAAAATCCTTTTCAGTTGAATTTTAAAATTTGAATTCGATAAGATGGCTGCATCTGGTACTACAACTCCTTTGGTTGTTGAAATCACTGACCGTGAATGACCTAATTTCAATAATCATCCATTCATTTCAATGGAAGATGATCTTAAGAGTGCATTTTCATCAATGTCATATGGAGTATTGCATATTGAAGACATTAACGTATTTACATACTACCCCATTGAGGAATTGGGATGTTCGCAAAAGTTGAATTTGTATAACAATCAGCTAGCAGATAAGAGTTTGGTGTTGAAACCAAAATTTTAAGAATTAGAAAACAAGGGTTTTGTGCAGTTCACTAGGTTTCTGATATTCTACAAACAGGAATAGATCTGGTTCATATTGAGCCAAGTACACGATGAATTCATGTTGTTAGACAAGCCCCACAAGATCACAAAGATAGTTATTCTAGCTATGAAAGGATTATGTGCAACCAGAGAACTACCGTCCCTAAAGACTGTGAAGAATGATATTGTGACTAATGCAAGAGGGTTGAAATTTGATAAACAAGCGATGGCAATCAATGACATCTTGGAGCATGATATCAAGTTTGCCTCAATTTTTATTGGCTACAAGATCTATTGTTCTAGAAGAGAAAATTCTATTTCTGATACTGCTGTATATATGTTGCATATGAAATGATGAGAGAGAATAAGAAATACGATCTTTGTGAATTGGTCTGGAGTGAGCTTATTTATAATATTAAGAAGATCAAAGAAAATAAGAACGATCCTTTCAATTCAGGAACACTACTTCTATGTTTGGTTTTCTACTTTATGAAAGAGGTTCCGGGTGTTGGTCTAGTGCAGTGGGCATTTGATAAAACTATAAGAGTTTAGATCTAGGAATACATACAATTCCAATCACTCCAAGGTCTAGAACAAGAATCTATGGGGTTACTTCAAGAACTTCTAGAAGGAAATGCATGAAAGGGAAAGGATCTGTAAGTCCATTGTAGAGAAATACCAATACACCATTTGTTTTATGGTTGACACCAATCAATGTTTGATGGAGTTTGTAGAGCCCCAAACGATATGAATTATGCTAATGGGCTATGAGGTCAAAGAAATTTTTTGGAACTGTATACACAACATATGTTGAGAAAACTTGTGGATCATAATGAAGAGATTTTTGGCACATACAAGGAGAAAATCCTAAAACTTTAGCAGTTGTTCAAAAAATTGGTGATTCAGAAGAAGGTTCAAAAAGAGGTTGAGGCTCTTGCAAAGAGCATGCAAATTTCAAAGGAATTTGTTTGGAAAGATAGAGAGGAGAACATTCTCTCTGAGGAGCAGATTGTTGAAAAGGAATCAAAACACCCTCCTTTGGTCCTGCAAATCCAACAATCAAGCCAAAACCTTCAGTCAAACCATCCGATGAAGGGAAGAGGAAGAGAGGACAAGATGGAGTATTTATTCCTGATGATGATAAAGAAATTGAATTTAATGAGGTGGTAAAAGAGGTAAAGGCTAAAACTACTAAAGCTACCAAAGTTGCAGAAGAAAAACCATCTGGTGGAGCTAAACCTAGTAAGAATTCCATTTCATCTGAGTTTTTATGAGGCCCTAAAACAAGGAAAATTCACTATTATTCCTCCTGTAACATTAGATGAGGTTGTTAATGAAGTTGTTAAGAATGGAAATTCAAACCTATTAACATAATGGTGTGAAAATTTTGATGAATCCAAAAAAAGAACTTTAGAAAAAGCTACTGTAGAATACTTAAATGTATATAGTAAAGCTCTGATTGAACTAATGATAGCCATACCCAATAGCTTTTATGACATTTTGGATGCTAGAAGACAAACAACTAATAAGGAAGATGAGAGACTGAAGAAACATGTGTTGGTTAGCTTATGTTAAGTTATCACAAAGGAGGAGATAGATAGATTACTCCAGTTAGAAAAGAATGAGTTTAGAAGTAAGCACTGAGTAAATTCATGTTAGGGAAAATTGATGAAGTTGCAAAGGAAACTGAGAAAATTTGTAGAAAATGTTTGCTAGAGAACAAGTATGAAGTCAATCAAGAATCTCATTCAGAAGAGAAAAACATGCTAACTCAAGCTGAGAAGACAATGGATTAATTCTATCCTAGAAGTCTAGATAGTGGATCATGTAGAGGTTAATGTGCAAAAAGAAGTGAGAACTAAAGATACAGTTGACAAGGGTGATGTAAGTGAAGGAAAAGAAGATGATGGAAAGGACAAGGTTGATAATTTTCCAGTTGTTGCAATTGACCCTCTAGTTCTTGAGAAGAATCAAGAAAAAGAAAAAGTGGAGGTCAAGGTTGAAGTCAAGACTAAGGCAAAAGACACTACAAAGACAATAAAGGGAAATAAATTCATTGATAATCCAAAATTTATTCAAGGTCTGATTAACCTTGCTTCTCTATCTCCAATTCAGAGCTTCAACTTGCATCATTTGCACAAGAAAGGGCAAGTGAGGATCTTTTGAAATCTCATATAGAGGATAGTACTATTGCTAACCTTGGAAACCAGTGTTTTTGAACAGTTGATGGCCTCATTTCAAAAGGATACTTCAAATACTCCATCTGGGAAATTAAAAAGTTTGATTAATTTTGTAGTTAAACATTTTGAGTCTTTTGAAAAATCTACCGAGGAAAAGGTCCAAAGTGAATTTAATGCAAAGAGGATTCAAAACCTGAAAAGGATGATTTCCAAGGAGACAATCACCTTAGATGACTGTGTGAAGAGCATGAATGATACATTGTTCGAAGGTGGGAACTTATATAAATCATTCTTATCTCTGACCAACTTTACTACAAACATTGAGAAGAAGTCTAAGGCACATGAGGATGAACTTGAACATATATCTCAGTCAGTTGATCCCCTATCAGTATCATCGAGTACTCATGAAAGTTAATTCATATCATTAGTTGAGAAAATCATAAGCCTGAGTCATGACCGGGAGAGGATAAAATTAGCAAATTTGGAGAGATTAGGAGTCTCATTACTCCTAAGTTGGACATTGTGATAACTGCTCTTAAGGATACTCAAGATGCTTTGACCAGTAATGATTTGGCATATCTAAATACAGCAGAAGCTTAAGCTTATCTATTTAGTGGATTCATAACCATGTCGTAAAATCTGTAGAAGGGCTTAGATAGCTACTTGGACACATTGAAGAATTCCTCTGCAGAAATCTTCAAATTTTTGTGAGCGTGTAAGGACTGTGTATACATATTATATAGAATTTTTTTTAGTTTCTAACTTTCGTTGGAATCAATGAACATTAAGAGGGGAGGGGGGCATGAATAAATTTTATAACATTTATAAATTTGTTACTCCTATTGTTTATCAACTAGATGCATAAATAACAAACTGAAATGCAGAAACACAAAGCTAACAAGCACATAACCATAACACCAATATTTTTACATGGAAACCCATAAAGGGAAAAACCATGGTGGGATTTGAACCCACAATATTATTATTCTATAGCTAGTAGTAAAATAATATTACATGAGCTGGAATGCACATGCATTCATGCATACTGCCTAGAGCTCATTGCTCAATTACAAGAGGACTACAACCCATAGGAAGGCTCACTACCTTACAAGTTAATAGAAAATTATTATAATGAGTAATGAACTGAATAAAAGCATTTGATTATGCCAAGTAATGGTTCTGGTTAGGCACAAAGTGATCTGCTACACTATTCTGATAAACTGCTCTATTCTGCCCTGCTACTGTTTATTGGATCAACAAACTCAAGGTGCACACATGAAACTATGCCCAATCACTCCCATAATTATCTCACACATCACATCCATACCCACAGTAAGAAAAATGATCTCCCACAAGTCAACTTCTCAAAATATCAAAATATGAAACATGTACCTTCAAGTCGGCTCAAATCTTCTCAAAACAATATTCAGGATCCAAAACATATGATCAAATGCTTCCCATATGTTGGTACAATTACCACAAACTTACCAACAACCATCAAAATCAGCTCAAACAATCTGGTCCACACAATACACCTTCAATAATGGAGATAACCCTATTTTATTGTTCTACCCTATATTGGACCTTCTAACACGCTAAAGAATCAACACTGCAGGGTGGTATTGCATGATAATATGCTTCTCATAGTCAATCAACTTAATTCAGATCACTAAAACCAAGAAAACGTCACCAAAAATGAGAACTGTTCACCAAAGCTGCACATAGAGTATGACCGACTAAAACATACTCAAGACTTCCTTAGGACATTCGGATAACCAGATCTCCATACCAGATAAGATCAATAGACTGAGTTGCCATCAATGAAACTCCTAATAAATATCATGCACCATACATCACCAATATTCACCACAGCATCACCAGAATAATGTCTTACGTCAAAAATCTCCTCCTTTGGTATTGATGGCAACACTATGAAAAATTCTCCAAAAATTGCAAGCAATTCGACAATCTAAAATTTGTACACTCAACTGACTCCCCCTAAGAATAAGCATCATTTTTCATCACTCTCTCCAATTATCTCCCCCTTTGACATTAATGGAAAAGGGTAGGGATCCACCAAAACTTATGTACAAAAGAATGCAATAATTTACATGAATTTAAAAATGTCTACATAAGTGACCTTCAAGAATTTCATGTAGTCCTTCCATCCTCTCAAGAAACAATCTAAAACATTAATCAGAGCACTAAACATGTATGCATGAACTTCAACACCTTTGAGATCAGATGGCACAAGTTTACCTAAAGCACCAATTGCATCATGTTGAGCTCCAAGTAAGGTGTCCATCCGGGGAGTAATCAAACTTCTCAGTTCTCCCACTCTGCTCAATACTTTCTCTTTTTCTTTATTCAATCTCTTTATTTTCTCAATAAAATCCATTATTTGGGCTCAAAGGGAACTTGGAAAAAATAAATGAGGGGAAAATGAATGACCAATACTTGCTAGCTTCCCTTCAAAATATCTGATTTGCTTATCAACATCTCCAGTAAACCTAGGCAAAAATAGACATGATTTGTATTTTTTTTTGCCTTCACCTAATGCATCCTCTACACTCTTCTCCGTAGTCTTCAAAACTTCTCTATCAGCTTCAATTGCCTTGAAATAGGTTTGAAGCCTCATCTCATTGAATTTATCTAAAACCTTTATATTTGTCATTTTCTCTAATGATACAAAATTAGACTCTACTTTATTCAACATATCCTTAAGCTTACCATAGGGTGAGTCATTGGTAATCTGCTTAAGGTTAGACAAAAATTTCTCCAAAACTCTAGTGGCCAGAGATATTACCTCTTTTTCTTCTGAAGCGGATTGGAGTAAGTCCTCACTGGCCTTGATTTGCACAAGAGTAGCGAACTTTAATGCTTGAAGATGGGATAAGGTACTTAGATCTACTGGACTATGAGAAATATCATCTTCAACAACAATGTGTTTTTCCTTATCAAGGATTGTAGCTTTGGTCATGGCTGGTGGACCTTTATCTGATTTCTCTTCACCCTTCTCCTTCACAAGTTCTGCATTTTTATCATTTCACCCTCTTTTCCATCATCTTTGGTCTTTACTGCTTCACCCAACTCCTCAACTATCATATCTACAATTATTTCTATCCCAAGAGGATCATGAGTAGCATCACCAGAGTTATGCACAACTTGATTATCAAAGGCATCAACTGAAGCTTCCTATTCAACTGGGTCAATTTGTACAGTTGTTTGATCCTATGGAACTTTTGTCTACACATGAATTGCTAGAGGAGAATTGTATTTACTTGAATGTACTTCCAGTTGGGTATTATTCTTCTTCGAAATAACTTGATAGCCATTTTCTTTCAATTTTTTCTTCAAAATAACTTCAGTATCTTTTACTACTTTTGTTAGTAGAAATCAATAAGGAAGACTGTGAGGGGGGTGAATTAGTCTTCACCGGAATAATAAACAAAACATAGATCTAATAAACTATAGTAATAAATAGATAAGCAAATTAACAACACAACACATAACACCAAAATTTTGAAGTGGAAAACTTTGTTAGGGGAAAAACCATGGTGGGAACCTAATCAAAGTAAGATGATACTCTGGAGTAGTATGTGAAAATATTACAATGAGGAATTCACATGCATTCAAGCACATTGCCTAGAGCTCACTGGTCAAATAATATTTGCCCAGAAGGCTACAACCCTCAGGGAAGTCTCACTGACTTACAATAAGATTCAGACTACAATCCAGAAGAAATGAACTGAAAGAGTAACATCTCCAAATGCCTGATTACAGTTTCGATTAAGCACAAATGTTTTCCATGCAACACCAAAGGATACATCACTTTATCTCACATAAACCTCTCTCTGATAATGCAAATACAACATTGAGAACCAAACTATATGACTACATCACCTATATATACAATTCATCAACCTTGACAACAAGGTCGGCTAAACCCTCAACCCATAATTATAAATTTATATCACACGATACAAAGATCGACCACCAGAACCATATAATGATTTAAATAGCATAGCATGGTCCTAAATCAAATTTGCAAAGGGTCACATCCATCGAAAATCATGCCAAGATCAACCTCAACATGCTACACCACCAGAAATACCACATAACACACAAATCATCACCGGTTGATATAAACCACCAAAAAATTGCACAATGATCAATGTAGATCACCAAAACAAATAGGAAATGACTAGGAAACATCAGCAAGCATGTTAGAATCATTTGGAATAGGTGCATCAACACCACTTATCAAATCTTCATCGATCAACATTTTGAAAGGTCAAGAACACAACCAATCAGCAACTATCACAAAGAAAGATAACTTGTGGAGCACCAAATCATGATCCATTTGAAATAAATATACATAAGACCATCCCAAACAATATCCCAAAATATCAGCACTAGATCTAATCACACCGAAATATACCAGAGGAAATATCAACCTCTGCAAAATAGTGATCAACAAAACAATATTACAAACTGGATCAGAAAATCTTCCCAATCACACTGGAATAAATCATAGGAATATGTTGACATCAATGATAACAACATATCCTATCAACAACAATGCATGACAATATCCAACAATCTCCCCTTTGACATTGATGGCAACATATGAATGTGAAAAACAAACAATGCAAAGAAAAGAAGATATCACCAGTAAACTCCCCCTAAGATCAAGAATTAGAAAGAAGTTTTTCAAATGAACTCTCTCCCCCTTTGACAACAATGCCAAAGCTTACAAAACAAAAAACCAAATATAAACATGAATCTCTCATCCCAAAACATAGACTACTCCAGTAGAGGAGCAACACTAACTGACCAATCCAGATAAAGAGATAAAGTTGTGAAATCCACCTGATTGATGCAACTCAATGCATCTAGTTCTCATCAAGAGGGGTGGTTACCCCTAACTTGTCTCTCAAATAGACAAATGTATCTATAGGAAATGGTTTAGTGAAAACATCAGCTATTTGTTCCTTTGTAGATACATACTCCAGCTTCACCTTCTCTTCACTAACTTGCTCTCTCAAGTAATGATATTTGATTGACACGTGTTTATTCTTTGAAT
Source organism: Cryptomeria japonica (assembly GCF_030272615.1). Taxonomy (NCBI): domain Eukaryota; kingdom Viridiplantae; phylum Streptophyta; class Pinopsida; order Cupressales; family Cupressaceae; genus Cryptomeria; species Cryptomeria japonica. Next base: position 606,414,455 of record NC_081410.1, read on the forward strand.
GTTGCACTGGATTATTTGACATGTTAATAGCATTGGAATTATCATAGTATATAAAAGTAGGCTCATCATAGATAACTCTAATATGCTTCAACATTTTATTCATCCAAACTACCTTAGTGCAATTACTAGCAAGAACAATCTACTCAGCTTCAACAGTAGATAAATACACTGAATCTTATTTCTTGCTAGTCCATGAAACCAATTTCTTACCCAAAAAGAATTCTCCATTGGTAGTGTTCTTCTGGTCATAAACATCAATAGCCCAATTAGCATAAGCATAGGCACAAAGTATTAAATCATCATTCCTAGGATACCATAATCCATAGTCTACAATTCCCTTCAGGTATCTGAATATCCTCTTCATAGCAGTGACATGACTCTCTCTAGGATCATCTTGATATCTAGCAGCCATGCAAACAACATTCATAATGTCCAGCCTAGTTTGAGTAAGATACAACAGTCAACCAACCATAGATTTGTACAAACTTTGATTAGCTTCTGGAGATTCATCATTCTTGGACAATTTATAACCAATCACCATAGGAGTTCCAACTGGTTTGAAATTATCTAATCCAAACTTCTTCAACAATTCCTTCACATACTTAGTTTGAGATATGAATATACCTTTTCTAGTCTATGCAATATGCAAACCTAAGAAAAATTTCATCTCACCAATCATAGACATTCCTAAAATTTTATGCATATCACCGGCAAATTTCATGCTCAAGTTATCATCACCACCAAATATTATATCTGTTGGCCATTTGGTTGAATTGATTATGTGTTGCATTGATTTTTTTTCATTGATGTCAACACTAGCTACTTGGATGCTTTACCAACACCCTTCTAGTCCTGGTAGGTTAAGTGGTTTCTGGTTAACTTGGATCTGGTATGATTTGGCAGGCTCCGATATAGTCTGGTGATGGAATTGGCTTGTTCATGATAGTAATACTCATATCTGGTCAGTTGGTTTTGGTCTAGTGATTGGATGCTATCCTGCTTGCTTAGAATCTTGGTTTCTAGTTTTAGTGAGGGTTTCATCGACATATATTTTGATGGATATCTTTGATGAATTGCATAAGTGGTGTTGGTGCAGCTTTTGATGGAGTTTTAGGATGTTGTTGGTGATCATGTTCGAGACTTGGTGGTTGGAGATCATTGCTAAAGCGTGTGGACCTATACTTGGTCCCGATTGATCTAGGTTATGGATTGGATTTAATGTAATGTGTGGATAGGACCTATTGATATATTTTTGGGATGTCTTATGTGTTGATATTACTTATTTTGTCTAAGGTCGACATGGTTTGTAATTATGTAATCAGTTTATCATCTAGTGGCCGACTTGATTGTTTATGATCGAGCGTTTGTATAAATAGATGTAATATCTCATTATAGATCATCATGGTTAATGTAAGAGGTCATGGTCAAGGAATGTAATGTGTGATTAATGTAATACCATTTAGGCAGAGGAGTTGGTCGATCATTGGAGATCAAAATTGGGTTTATGTTAGAGGATTTAGTCCTCTGGTATTGAGCTTAACTGGAACTGTACTCTGGCATAGGAGATGCTATCTTTTCCAGTTCAACACTTCTCCAAATTGTAGTCTTGATTTATATGTAGTCAGTGAGACTCCTTTTGTGATGAGCAGTGTGCTCTAGGTTGTTAAACTTCCTGCAAGTGCAGGCCCCTTCATTGTAATTCACATACTTACTGCAAAAGTATTATCTGACCATGGGTAGACTTCCCACCATGGTTTTTCTCTTTACCGGGTTTTCCACATACAAATATTGGTGTTGTGTGGATGGGTTTTATTTTTTGATTATTGTTTATTCTTAATTGGATTAACTACTATTCTGGTATTATTGTTTTAGGTTCTGGTATTAAAGTTTTAATTGCTGAATGTTCTTGTAATCGGTGACAACTGATTCACCACCCAGCCCTCTAGGTTGTCTTCTAGTTATCTGATCTGTCTAACAATCGATATCAGAGCTTTGGTCCTCTTTGCAGAAAGCTTAACCTCTTGAGGAAGATCCTATGGTGACTAATAGTTCAAATTCATCCAGTTCTTCTGGAGCTATCTTTTGAAGGGATATTCTGAGGCTTGATGGAACAAATTACATAGTATGGAAGATTTGGATGGAGACTCATCTCAAATGTCTTGGCAAGAAGATTTGGGAGATCACATAGAATGGTGTCACACCCTTTAATTTGGGATTTGGCATTCCTCCTCTAAAAAACCTGGACAAGGAGCTTGCGAATGATTGTACAACAAGAGAAGCCCTCTTGTGTGCACTTTCTAATCAACAAATAATGAGATTAACAGACAAATCATCTGGAAAGGCTATATGGAATAAGCTGGAGACTCTTAATGAAGGTGACACTATAGTGAATATTGCTAAAACTTGATGGTTATCAGGTGAGATATGAAAACTTGAAGATGGAGGAAGATGAAAGGATTACTACATCCATGGAAAGGGTAAATGAGATTGTTATGGGAATTCAATGTTGTGGTGGAAGCGAAGATGAATTTTTTTCTAAAGTCTTGAGAGCCCTACCACCGGCTTACAAAATAAAAGCTACTACTATTAATGAGTTGAGAATAATGGCTAATACATCTGTCAACAAAGATACCTTGGTTGGAAAACTATCTACTTTTGAATTTGAGGAATTTGGACCTTGTAGAGCTATGAAGACAACCAACTTTTCATGCATATACATCTACAATCGGTAAGCAAGATTGGAAAGATTTATATGCAAAAGAATTAGAAGATATGAAGAGAGAAGATGACGAGTTTGAGCAACTTGAAGTACTATTTGCTAAAAGAGTACTGAAAGAACCAGTAGGAAGTAAGTATGAAGGAAAAGCACCTTTTAAAGTGTTTGCATGCAATAAGATTGATCATTTTGCATCTAGATGTCTTGAAAGGAATTCAAGATTTGAAGAAAGAGTTAAAAGATCATTTAAGCCTAACCCTGGATATCAGAACACATATAGATTCAAGAAAAACAGAGACAAATCATGCTACATAGCAGATGAGGATGGCATTACTGATTTAGATGATGAACTGATAGAAGACTCTGCTAGTGGATGTGACAATGGGAAGGAATGGGTATTCCTGGCTATCAAGGAAGATGATCTGGCACTAGAAGAGAATGTACCCAAGGAGAAGGCATTTGCTGCTAAAATTGAAGACACTTGGATGAATGGGTAATTGACAGTGGTTGTTCACATCATATGACTGGATATAAAGGGAAGTTTTTGTCTTTGCAATAATTTGATGGTGGACTAGTTAGATTTGGAGATGACAAGGCATGTATGATTAAAGGAAAATGAACTATATCATTGGATGGTAAGAACAATACTGACAATGTTTATTATGTTGAAGGTTTGAAGCATAATCTTTTGAGTGTAGGACAACTGGTAGATAAGGGATTTCAATTACAATTCAAGGATGGAAAATGCAAAATCATTAACAGATCTAGCTTGGAGATTGCAACCGGTACACAGACAAAAGGCAATATATTTCATTTGAACTCCGGTGAGAAGACATGTTTGATTACGCAGATTGATGAGAGTTGGCTATGGAATAAAAGGCTATGTCATGTGAATTTTGATTTCATTGTGAAGATCAATTCAACTAAGGTTGTTAGGGATATACCTTAGATTTTCAAGCCCTATAATCTGGTAAGTAAAGAATATCAAATGGGTAAATAGGTCAGAACCTCTTTCAGGAGTATACAAGATAAATCAAATGATGTTCTTGATTTTATTCATACTGATTTGTGTGGCCCTGCTAGAGTTAAAAGTTTTCATGGTGATAGATATTTCATGCTAATCATTTATGATTATTCTAGTGTACGTTAGGAAATAGGAAATCATCACAAGACAAGATAAACGTAATAGCTCAATCACAAAAGCATTCATTGCAATGATCTATCCTAATTACATCCAATAAAGACATAAAGATAAAACATTCAAAAGTAAATACTATGCAAACCATATGCAGATCTGAATGCTTCCTTCATGCGGCTCCATTGTTCTTCTTTCCTCTTCAAATAGTTTGGTTGTGGATCTCACCTACAAGTGCATACACATAATTGAAAGCAAGTAGACAAGATTATTGATCAAGAGTACTAGAAATGTGATTGACTAGAAATTCGATAGTCTGATTACCAATTAAGAATCAAGGGGTTTGATTGAAGAAAATCATCCAATTTATAGAGGAATTGGAGAGATGACAAGATTAGCATGATTCAATTCAAATGGAAATTGCAAATCAATTATGTCAATTATGACAAATTTATGACAAATTATGCACCTTCTATGCAAAATTTGTTGATTGATGATTTATGACAAATTATGACAACTTCTATGTCAAAATTGATTGATTGTCAATTATGACAAATTATGACAAATTGACATGTTATTTCCATGAATTTAGGAGAGAAATAGGAGGAAATTGAAATTAAGAATTTAGAAAATTAGAAAATTAGAAATGAGGAATTAGGAATTAAGAAATTGATAGAAATTAAAAATTAGGTACATTAATTAATAATTTGTCATTTATTAATTAATTCACAAAGAGGAATAATTAGCCAATTAAATGAACATTTAATTGCAATGAGAAGACTTAGGATAAATAAACAATTTATTAATCCTAAAGGAAGAAATGACACACAAGGTTAAATGATGAAATCATGAAACCCTAGAAAACGAATTAGCAATGCGAGAATGACAATTAGGTCTTGACAAAGGATAATTGATATCGATTTGATTTGATTTTGGATTGATAAATGACCAATGTGATAAATGATTTGATTGAGAAAATGCACCAATTGACGAGGAACAATGACAAATTGATCCAAATTGACATAATTGAGACAAACAACGATCGATGACAAATCGATCGCAAAATGACAAGATCGAACAAGAGGACAAGAATTGATGACAAAATAGATTGCAAAACGACAATATTGAAAATGACCATGATCAATGACGAATCGATCGCAAAATGACAAGATCGAACATGACAATGACCGATGACAAATTGATCGTTAAATGACAAGATTGAAGGATTGATGATAAATCGACAAGATTGATAAGAGTACAATGATCGATGACAAATCAATTGCATGATTGACAGGAGGACAAAACCCTAATTAGGATTGACGATGTCCAAAATAATGACAAATGAGCATGCACATTGATGCAATAAGATAGAATCGATTAAAATCATGACTGGATAGTGTTGTTGACAAGACCAAATTCGAGAGCAAGATGATTGAAGAATGTAGAAGAATGACTCGATGTTCGCAAATGATAAAGACCAAGTACGAATCATAGGAGAAATGTTAATGCGACGCAAAAACCTAAAATGAGGCAATGCACAAATCTTAAAGTATGACTCCGCAAGAATTGACCATTTTTAGGTGTCTACATCTAGAATGATGTGGGTTACTTTTTTGAGAGAAAAATCTGAAGAATTTGAAAAATTTAAAGTCTTTAAGGCTAAAGTGGAAACTGAGATAGGATTGAAGATTAAATACTTGGGATCAGATCATGGTGGAGAATTCACATCCGGTGAGTTTAATAACTTTTGCGACAAGCGTGGTATAAGAAGACAATTTTCTACTCCCCACACACCTTAGCAGAATGGAGTTGTGGAAAGGAAAAACAAAACTATCTTGGATGCTTCTAGAACAATGATGATGGAAGATAATTTACCTCATATCTACTGGAGAGAAGTAGTGAGTACAATGGTTTATACATTCAACATAGTACATATCAAAGGAGAAACCGGTAAGACACCTTATGAATTATGGTTTGGCAATACACCTACAGTTAAGTATTTCAAAATTTTTTGTAGTAAATGTTATATTAGGAGAGATGATACTATTGGGATATTTGATCCTAGATGTGATGAAATCATATTTCTTGGTTATTCTAATGAAAGAAAAGCATATAGATGTTATAGAAAGAGATTGTAGAGAATTATGGAGACTGCTAATGTCAAAGTAGATGCTTTGAACAAAAGTCAAATCAGAGTTTATGAGAAGGAACTGGTAGTGGAAATGATTATATCTAAACTGGTAGCACCTTTACCATAACAAAGAGTTGAACCAGTTACTCTGGCAGTATCAAAGAATTCTATAGTAATTGAAGAATAGGGAAGACAAATAGAGAGTCAGAAGACTCCTGGGTATGTGAGATTAAATGATTCTAAAGATCAAATCATTGGGGATAAGAGCAATGGAGTGATGACAAGAAGAAGACTAGAAACTAATGAGGTATGTTTAATTTCACAAGTTGAACCGGTATCAGTAATTGAGGCATGTAAAGATGAACATTGGTTAAAAGCTATGAAAGAAGAATTAGATCAAATTGAGAAAAATAACACATGGACTTTGGTTCCCCAGCCTAAAAATAAAAATGTTATTGGAACTAAATGGGTTTTTAGGAATAAATTGAATGAGGATGGTCAAGTTATAAGGAATAATGCTAGATTGGTTTGTAAAGGATAGTCTCATAAGGGAGGAATTGATTATTTAGAGACTTTTGCACTTGTAGCTAGGATTGAAGCTGTAAGATTATTTCTTGCCTATGCTGCTTATAAAAACTACAACGTTTATCAGATGGATGTGAAATGTGCATTTTTGAATGGGGATCTTGATGAGGAAGTTTATATTGATCAACCTAATGGTTTTTCACTATCAGATGATACAGATATGGTTTGTAGGTTAAGGAAAGCTTTATATGGATTGAAACAAGCACCTAGAGCTTGGTATGCAAGGTTGGATAAATATCTTTTGAAGCTTTGTTTTACTAAGGGCAGTGCTGACAATAATTTATATTATAAAATCACTAATGATGATATACTGATTGTTGGAGTATTTGCTGATGACATTTTTTTGGAGGTGAAGATAAATTATGCATATAATTTTCTAAGAACATGGAGAAAGAATTTGAGATGTCTATGATTGGTGAGATGAAATTTTTCTTAGGTTTGTAGATTACTCAGACTGACAAAGGTATTTTTATCTGTCAAACTAAATATGCTAAGGAGTTATTGAAGAAATTTGGTATGAGAGATTCTAAACCGGTAAGTACACCTATGGTTACAAGTGAGAAATTGACAAGAAAAGATGTTTCTGGACCGGTAAATCCTACAAGATACAAATCTATGATTGGAGGTCTACTTTATTTGACTCAGACTAGGCCTGAAATTATGAATTTTGTTTGTATTGTTTCATGTTTTCAGATGATCCGAGAGAAAATCATGAGATGGCAGGGAAAAGGATTTTTAGATACTTGCAAGGTACATCAGAATATGGATTGTGGTACCCTAAGGATGATAACTTCACTTTATGTGCATGTACAGATGTTGATGACCAGAAAAGTAGTTTTGGTGGAGCTTTCTTTCTTGGAAAGATGTTGGTTTCATGGATCAACAAGAAACAATCATGTACTTCTTTATCTACTGCTGAAGCTGAGTATGTTGTTGTTGCTACTAATTGTACACAATTTTTATGGATGAAGCAAATGTTGAAGGATATAAAGGTGGATTGTGATGCACCGGTAATTATTCACTTTGATAACTCTGCTTCTATTGATATATCAAAGAATGAGGTACTTCATTCTAAGACAAACAACATATCTATCAAGTATAACTTTTTGAAGGAGAAGGTGGAAGAAAATGAAGTTAGACCGATTTATGTGAACACTAAAGAGAAGATTGCAAATATTTTCACTAAACCTTTATCCAAGGAATCATTTGAGTACCTAAGAGACAAATTGGGAGTTTCTACCCCTCTGGTAGAGACTTAATTGATGCGATTTGGAATCAGTCCGACTTACATTATCTGAGATACTATTCATTCCAGAACTGATGTAGGATGCTACTAATCAAGGGGAATAGTCAGCTTTGAAATTCAAAGGCTTATTTTTTTGCTTTGATATTTCTGTTAGATTTTTGGCATTGATGTCAAAATGGGAGTGATATTGATGTGAAAAAGTAAAAGTCAAAGGGGGAAAGATATTGATATTCAGAACTATATGCAGATGATTGTTGGCTATCTTCACAAGGGGAGACTTGTTTGGCATTTCTTGGTACTTAGATGTTTTTCACATCTAGTGTTGCCATCAATACCAAAGGGGGATATTGTTAGCCATTTGGTGGAATTGATTATGTGTTGCATTGATGTTTTGTCATTGACATCAACACTAGCTGTTTGGATGCTTTACCGACACCCTTCTGGTGTCGGTAGGTTAAGTGGTTTCTAGTTAACTTGGATCCGGTATAATTTGGCAAACTCTAGTAAAGTCTGGTGATGGAATTGGCTTGTTCATGATACTAATACTCATATCTGGTCAGTTTTTTTGATCTGGTGTTTGGAATTGATAGATTGGATCAATTGAGTAGCTCTAAGAAACCAATTTAGTTTCTGATGTAAGAGCTTAGCAGAGTTTTTGAGTAAACTCAGTGTTTGATAAAAAACCATGATTGATAGGTTTTAAAATGTTTTGATAGCATAAGTTGCTTCAATTTGATTTGATAGATAGATAGATGATGATTCAGTTTTGATTTGATAGATAGATTTGATGATTCAGTTTGAATTTCATCCTTAGAATGTTACCTGTAATAAAGTTAGTTTCACAAAATACAATGGAAATGCATACAGGAAATCCAAAATCCACCAATGAAACTACATTAATTACATACTAAAATAAAACATTATTTTACCTTCATGTCTTATGTCTCATTGTGTCCTAACTCCACTGTTCTTGGTTGCAAATGGTGTGCTCTCAGACAATGGACTATTGGCTTCCAAGATGGCATATGAAGAATAGACTGATAACTTGTAGTTAACTAACACTATGATATGCAAATACTACATGATTATGCTAAAATGATTATACTATGATGCTATATGATAATTGCTATATTGCTATTTGCTTCAAAAACTCATGGATGCATAAGATTTGCTTGCAAAATGCACTTGCAGTCTTTGGAAGTCTAACTTGAAGATTCTTGAAGATTAACTCTCTCAATTGAAGCTCTTGATTTTATAGACTTTGAGAGGATAAGATGGTGTGGCTCAAATCAACGGTCCTAATCAGATCTGCAGATTTGAATGGCTATGAGCAAAGGTGAAGGTTGAGAGAAAGGGGGAAGGAGAAGACAAGTGTCACTCATCTCACCCTGACTGGGTTGCTGACTGAAGGAATCTAGGGATGGTTGGAGGAAATTTAGGCATGAGAGGACAAGTGGACTCAAGTCCTTCTTAAGATGCAGGGAGCGTTGGAGAGAATATAGGAAATGGTTATGAAATATGTGTACGTACACAATTTTCATTAAGTTTGGAAGTTGGAGATAAATGATAAATTAATATTTAAGAAATATTAATTTCCTTAGTCACATGTTTGATGAGTTGGCAAAGGGAAGATGAAATGGAGATGGAAGAATGAGTTGGATAAGGGATTAAATAATTTTGAGAATTATTTAATATTTGAGACTACAGGATAGGAGAATAACCATTAAATATTGGATATTAATTGTTTGGAGGAGATAATTAAATATTAGATATTTAATTAATTAGAAGAATAAGATAATTAAATAGTAGATATTTAATTAATTAGATGAATAAAATAGATGAATTAATTAATAAAATATTAATTAATAGAAAGACATGAAAATGAATTAAATAAATCAATCTTTTCAAATTAACTATTTAATAGAAGAATAAATATTAGATAAATATAAAATAAATATAAAATATTTATTTAATTGCTCATAGCCAATTTTAGGTAAATACATTTTGTCCCTCTTTGAAATGATGTAAAAACAACATTGTTTCAAAGATTAAATCAAGTCTCGATAATGCCTGATAGAGATTGAAAATCCTGATTTTGTGCCCCCTTAGGAGATTGATCATGAAATTGTTGAAAATTCTGGTTTGAACGATTAATCTCATGATAATAAAAATTTAGTCAATTAAATTCATTTGGAAAAAACAAATTAAATTGCCCCATTGAAATTAATTACTCTGCAAAATAGTAAATATAAAATTAACCAAGGCTAATTTTAACTTCATTGTTATCCTTGTTAGCTTTTTGGAGAAAATATTCTTGCGGAGGTGGCGAAATGGTGATTCTGGTGGAGTGTCATCGGTTTGAGCGAGTTCGGCATTACCAACAACCTATCGAGTATGGGTATCCGGTATGTAACTTATCATGAACCTTGTTTTTAAGTTTTAATTCAAAGTTTCATGTTTTTAGGTGCTTTTTTGGAATTTTTTAGGTTTTTCGATTTTTTTGACATTATTTTAGCGCTTTTGCAATTTGTTTTAGTGCATGTGCAACTAGGTTTAGCACAAATACTTAGATTAGTGCATATGCTTGGTATGTTAGCGCTTATGTTCAAAATGTTAGCACATATGCACATGGTAGCACAAATGTGTTGTTTGTTAGTGCATATGCCCAGAAAGGTAGCACTTTTGCATGGATTAGCGTTTATGCCTAGAGTTTTAGCGCTTTTGTTAAAAAGGATAGCACATATGCACTAAGTTGGTGCATTTGCCTTTAGTTTTAGTGCATTTGTTGTAGTTTAGCACAAATGTGCAGTAGGATAGCGCTTTTGCTTAAATTTGATATTTTTGATAAGTGCAAAAGCTAAAAATCACTTTGATAAGTAGATTTAACATGTGTAATACATAGTGATGATGAAAATTGAGACTTGATTGAGTGATTGCATGCCTGATAGATGAATAGATAGGTTGATTAACTGATTGGATTGCTTTGATTGATAGATTTGATTGATAGATTGGATTGATTGAGTAGCTCTAAGAAACCGATTTAGTTTCTGATGTAAGAGCTTAGCAGAGTTTTTGAGTAAACTCAGTGTTTGATAAAAAACCATGATTGATAGGTTTTAAAATGTTTTGATAGCATAAGTTGCTTCAATTTGATTTGATAGATAAATAGATGATGATTCAGTTTTGATTTGATAGATAGATTTGATGATTCAATTTGATTTGATAGATAGATAGATTTGATGATTCAATTTGATTTGATAGATAGATAGATTTGATGATTCAATTTGATTTCTCTTGACAAAATAGGAGAAACTTGATGCTCTCTAGTGTCGGGAGAAATTACTGATGGTGCATCATTTAGTTCAAGAGCTTACACAGGAAGATTAGACACATAGATGCCTGTGGTTTACGTCATTTGTTATATATGCCTGAGATTACACATAACAGAGGTTTGTTGACAGCATTGACCGAGAGATGGCACAGTGAGCATAACACTTTCCACCTGCCGATGGGTGAGATTGGTGTGACTCTAGAGGATGTCTATAGGATTCCGCATATCCCAGTGACTGGCGAGCTAGTGCAGTATGATTATCAGGATCGGGTTGGTACAGAGGCTTGTAGAGTTGTGTTTTCTTATGAGAGCATTGGTAGGGGAGAGATCCGATGGGTAGATATGGTGATGTATTATGAGGCTCTTCCTATTATTCTTGATGGTTTGATTGGAGGATTTATATGTCCTGATAGGAGATCACGAGGTTTTTCGGTTGGATGGGGTGAGATTCTCCTTAGTATGATTCAGCATTGTACTCAATATGTGTGGGGTGTTTGCATGCTGGCACACTTATATCATGATCTTCATCAGGTAGTGTATGATGAGAGTGCAAGATTATCTACTGGATGTACTTTATTGCAGATCTGGTGCTAGGAGCACATTGCTGTTACTCAGCCTATCCATCACAGAGTTCATGGAGAGAGGCAACCATATGTATATTTTTATGCAGGTATCCTTACTCAGCATAAGCTGGGTAAGATGGATTATTAGCGTTGGGTGCTTGATTCATTAGACAACATCACTTGGAGACCATATCTTGATTGTGAACCATGGATGGATGATGCACAAACATTACCATTCATCATGCAAAGTAGATATCTCATTGGTCAGACACCTTTTATTATTGAGTGATAGTTGATTGGTCGGATTTTGAGACAGTTTGGTATCATCCAGCCTATGCCTACTGGTGTGACGATATATGCTCGATGGTATAGATATAGGCGAGATTGGGGACTATCATTGTCATTTGATATTGCTCATGCAGAGTTTGTTGCTACTTCGAGAGTGGCTTATGATATGAGATTACACATTCTTGATCCTGGGGTTAGTGTAGAGTATGCTTAGTATATACTAGCTCATCCATTTCCTTGCATTACTGATCCAGTAGATACTCCTCCCAGCTCAGGAGATGATGAGGATGACTCAGATGATCCAGTTTCTAGGAGAGGCAGATGGAGACGAGAGCTTAGAGCTACTCATGAGGCTGGGGGAGGTGGAGATGATGGTGGGGATGGAGGTGGTGGTAGGAGACCTGGATGAAGGGGAGGTCAATTGAGAGTCCGTGGAGGACCATTTGGACCGGCTGGCAGGATTAAGAGACCACATCCTATTGGTGGGAGAGATGTTGGACGGATTTGGAGAGAGCATGGCAGGACTGGTATGAGATCACCAAGAGGGTTGCCATTGATAGGAGGTAGGGTGACTGGATTGGATGGGGGTTGTAGGAGAGGCATTGATTTTGGACAGATTTAGCCAGATCCCTGAGTTATTGCAGCACATGGTGGAGATGGTGAGGATCCTGAGGATCATGTTCCCCTGATTAGATGACGGGTGCGGAGAGTTACTCGGACCAAGATTCCATCAGTTGGACAGATTGGTGGTGAGGGGATTGGGATTCATGCACCACGATAGGATGTACTAGAGAAGGTTGCACCAGTGCATGATATGCCAAATGTGGTTATACTAGAGCATGATGTGCTAGGGTAGGATACTATTGATAGTTTGAGAGCACAGATTGATCAGCTTCGAGCATAGGTACAAACTCTTATTACTGAGTGGGATAGAGCTGTTAGGAGATAGCAGGATACTCAGGGTCTTCTTGATCATATTCAGCAGATTGGATCAGGTACTCTCTCAGCGGATACTATTAGAGCACTAGTTCAGGCCGAGAAGGAGACTTCCCACTGGTGACGAAGATATGAGGAGGCAGTTGTAGAGAGCTAGAGAGCAGGTAGTTATCATACCACTGTTCTGATGGATACTAGCAGTGGTGGGGTCATGGGACCTCCTCAGAGGAGTGGGGAGCATGGGAGATAGGAATCTAGAGGATCTTCTCACCCGAAGCCACAAAGATGGATAGAGTCAGGTGGTAGTTGTACAGGACAGCCTTGACTTGATTTGCATTGGATGAGGCATTTGTATTGTTTATCTGATATCATTGTATACTTGGAATTTTATTGTTTTATGATATTCTATATGCAGATATGGACTCTATATGATGATGATTATTTATATGCATGTTACTCTATGTGATGATGATGCTTTATGCTTTGATGATCTATATGCTTTGATTATATGGATGTAGTGATTATATGGATGATGATATAATCTTTTCTTTTTATTATGATGATAATTTATATGATGATGCAATGATAAATGCTTTTGTTGATTTTCGATGATCTTGGATGCAAATGAATGATTGATTTTCTTTTGATGATCTAAATTATCTATATAAAATATTTTTGATTTTTATGATGCAATTGAAAATGATGGGAAAAGGCAAATGCAATGATTGAGTTTTATATGTAATGCTTATAATGATTATGAATCTAAGTGCAAAGATGCAACTAAATGACCATCAATGGAATTTTAATGATAATGCAAAATACTAATGATGACACACTACATGATTAGTGAAATGCACTTAATTGAATGCAAACTAATGCAATGATTTATATATAACTAAATGAAAATGGTTGATGATTTAAATGATTCTAAAATGAATGCACCTATACTAATTAAATGCAAATTGTTTTTGTTTGTCCAAGTATACTCAATATTTATTTATGACCATTGATCTGTTTAATGAAATGGTATGCTTATAATGCATCTGACAAATGAATGTTATAATGCAAATGAATAATGAGCTAATGAAATGATCTAACTAAAAATGATACTGCTAGTCTTCATATGCGATCTTCTAACAGTGCTTGATTTCATCATTGAGCTTTTAAAATGTTGTAAGCAAATACAAGCAACTTGACATAATGATTCAGGTTGACCTGAGTATTCCTTACATGGATTTTGATATAGAAAGTTAATACAAGTAGCTTGATATAATGGATCAAGTTGACCTGAGTATTGCTTGCAGAACAGACAAGGAGTATCTCCTTTCATACATGACTTGGAACGTCCTCCTTGATCTTTTGCTGATCATATCCTGAGACAAGTTCATACCATAGTAAGAGATAAACCACAGACAACAATCAAAGAAAATAATCATGCCCCATCATAGCTTCTCTAGTCATGGACATCCTTGAGTTGCATAGAGTACATGATTAGTAATAAAATCAAGATATAAACACTGAACCTTGTATGTCATTCACATGTTCTAATGGTCATTAAATGATATAATCATCTTAATGAATGATCTTTGATAATCCTTTATAGCTTTCTGGTTGATTCTTCATTTTCTAAGTTTGACGATTCAGTTGTTATGAAATGCCTTGATTTTCATTGCTTTGTTGCTTTTTATCTGTTTCAAAACCCTAGATGTTTTTGGATTTTCTAAGTTTTTCGAATATTTTTGGATTTTAAAGATTCAAAAGATCACCTTAGCAAAAGGAATTAGGATTTTGCCCCCAGTGGAAACAAAAATTTATTATGGATGTATGAATTGATCAAGATCCAAACCACGATAGGATACAAATGCAGATATGATTGATTTTGATAAGGTCTAAGATAGTGACTATGACAAGTATGTCAAAGATTGGTTAACTGTTGGTAAGTTGCATATTTCTTGCTAAATGGTTCAGAGCAATGGATGCGAAAGATAGAATGGATAAGCTAGCGATAGATAGCAATGATAGATGCGATAGGTGTTAAGATATAGCCCTCATGAATCTAACTAATGGTAAATTGGTTATTATCTAGAGAGTGATATATTAACAAAGCATACAGTTTGGAAATTAAACATAAACAAACTAATTGTTATGAACGGTTTCCTCCATAGGGACATGTCCATACGTGGCAACTACCACATATGGACATGTCCCTACCTAGGCAACCTTTCCTCTTGTATTTAAACTGGATTCAATGATGGAGACGATCAATAACTCACGGCAATCAGTCTTCCAAAATCGCTATCATTTTTCTTCGATCCATATTTCACAACATGGTATCAGAGCCAGGTTATTAAGAGAATAAATTAGATAGCCATATTACTCATAAGCATTTATCAGAGGTAAATAAAAAATCAACGCAGAGGCTATATACGCAGAGGATATATCTGACTAAGAAAATATTCAAAATTTCAAGTAATATGAGAGTGGAAGATAGACTCGAAGGAGCCTCCAACTTCATTTCCTGGAAAATACGAATCATTGCCATTCTTGAAGAACTAGAATTAGAGTCTTACATAGAAGAAAATATAGACATGCCAAATGATGAACCAAAGAAATCTACCTGGAAAAGGCATAATAATAAAGCAAAGAAAATAATTATTGACTGAGTCAAAGATCATATTCTTCCATCTATAGCCAGACTACCTAAAGCATATGAAGTATTTAAAACCATTAAAAATACATATGAAGTTAACAATGCGAGCAGAATGTTAACCTCAAAACAACAACTTTTAAACATAAAGATGAATAAAGATGATACAATATCTACATACTTTTCAAGGATATCTGAAGTAAAAGACCAATTACAAACTATTGGAAATGAGGTAGATGATCAAGAAGTCTCTCTCATAGCCCTAAGAGGATTACCAATTTCATGGGAATCCTACATTCAATGTATTAGCAGAACACCCCCCTTACCCAAATTTGAACAACTTAAGAATGAGTGCATTCAAGAGGAATCTCGACTAATCTCGAGAACATTAGGGACAAATAAAGAAGGAGAAATCCAAGCACTTAATACAAATACTTTCAACAAAAAGAAAAAGTTCTCCAAATGGAAGAGAGGAAATAAAAACCATTAGAAAAGAGATATGTCTAAAATCCAGTGTTACAAATGCGACAAATATGAGCACACTCACAGGAATTGTCCAGAAAGGAAGAAAACACAAGCTACTCTAGCCGAAGTCAAAGGAGAAAAATCACTTTTCTTCTTAGCCCTATCAAGAAAAATAAATACAAATAAAAACACTTGGATCGTAGACAATGGAGCATCAAGGCATATAACTTGATTCAGAAATCAGTTTGAAACACTTAACAGGCACTCAAGTGAAGAGGTTACTATTGGAGATAACTACACATATCCTGTGAAAGGAATTGGGACCTGTACTATCAAACTAAGAAATGGAGTATCTCTACAATTAAAGGATGTTCTGTTTGTACCTAGAATAAAAAGAAATCTAGTCTCAATCTCATGCCTAGCTGATCAGGGATATCGGGTTACCTTCAATGAAGATAAAGTTCTACTCTAGCCTAAAAATACAAATATCAAAAATGCCATAACAGTAGGTTCAAGAGATGGTAGCCTATACAAACTATGTAGTGATCAAAAGGAAGCACTAAATCTTGAAGTTTCAAATAATAATGAATTATGGCACAAAAGATTAGGACACCTAAGATATAGTGCTCTATCCAACATAAAGAAGATTACTTCAGGACTGCCCCAACTAAAATCTGAACACACAGGCATTTGCAAAGGATGTGCCTTGGGAAAGAATGTGAAATTTTCTTTTCCCTCAAGTGACCACAAATCAAAAGTTATTTTAGAACTAATTCACTCAAACCTATGCGGTCCCATGTCAACACCATCCCTAACTGGATCCTTATACTACATAATCTTTGTTGATGACTACTCTCGAAAAACATGGATATATTTTCTAAAGTGCAAAGACTCAAATGAAGTACTATCTAAGTTCAAAGAATTCAAGGCACTAGTAGAAAACCAGTCAGGGAAGAAAATTAAGGTGTTAAGATCTGACAATGGGGGAGAATATACATCTGACAACTTCAAAGACTTTTGTAATTATCTTGGGATTAAGAGGGAGTATACTGTACCATATAATCCACAATAGAATGGAGTAGAAAAAAGAAAGAATAGAACCATAATTGAAGCAACAAAAGCCATGATGCATGACCAAAACTTACACACTTCATTCTAGGCAGAAGCTTCAAATATAGTAGTCTACATTCAAAACAAGATGTCCGCACTTAGTTCTAGAAAACATAACTCCTGAAGAAGCTTTTACAGGGAACAAACCAGACTTAAGTCATTTAAGGATATTTGGCTGTCTCGTATATATACATGTTCCTAAAGAAAAGAGGACAAAACTAGAACCATCCAAAAAAAGAGGTATCTTCATTGGCTATAGTGAAAATACTAAAGGATATCGCATTTACATTCCAGGAAAAAAATATGTTGAGATAAGTAGGGATGTAAAGTTTGAAGAAAACACTACACTCAAAGAACCTGAGGATGATAACATTACTAAAGAAGAAGAAGATCACATAACTGAGATTGAGAGGGAGAATATCATAGAAAATTCCAAACCTTCAGACACTGAGAGGGAGGACATCATAAGAGCTTTTGAACCTCTTATTGATGAAAATATTGAAACACTCAATAACAAGAAAAGACCTCTATGGGCAAGGAAAATGATTGAAGAGAATAATGTAGAACCAAATGAAATTTCCAAAGAAAATAAGAGAACAAGAACTCTAAAATGTTATGCTACACTTCTAACTGAACTCACAAATTCTGAACCAACAAATGTCAGAGAAGCCTTATCAAAATAGTCTTGGAAAGATGCTATGGTTGAAGAATATCAATCTATACTAAAGAATGATGTTTGGGATATAGTGCCTAGACCAAAAGACAAATCAGTTGTCTCATCCAAGTGGTTATTCAAGATCAAATATGCATCTGATGGCAGCATTGAAAAACATAAAGCTCACTTTGTGGCCAGGGGATTCTCTCAGAAAGTAGGAATTGATTATGAGGAGACATTTGCCCCAGTTGCTCGGTATACGTCAGTAAGAACAATCATTGCAATTGCAGCATCCAAAGGATGGAAAATTCACCAAATGGACATAAAGACTACCTTCCTAAATGGTTCAATTGAAGAAGAAGTATATATAGAACAACCAGAAGGATTCACCATACGTGATAAAAATTGCTATGTTTGTAAACTAAAGAAAGCTCTCTATGGGTTAAAACAAGCACCTAGGGTCTGGAATGCAAGGATAGACAACTATCTCTCCAAACTAGGGTACTCCAAGAACCTAGCAGATTCCAACATCTACTTCAAGGCTTCAAATGGCAATATGATTATATTGGTCCTTTATGTGGATGATCTTTTGATAATAGGAGAGGATAATCTCATTGAGAAATGTAAGCAAGATCTGGCAACAGAATTTGATATGAAGGATCTAGGGCTTCTCCATTATTTTCTGGGATTAGAAGTATGGCAGAAGAAAAGCTACATCTTCCTAAATCAAGGAAAGTAAACCACAGATATTCTAACTAGATTTGGGATGATGGAGTGTAAGCCATTAGCTACACCAATGGAAACTAATTTGCACAAGCTGAAAATTGAGGCAGAAGATTCAGAACCTATAGATCCCACACTCTACAGACAAATTGTCGGTTCACTCATGTATTTGGTAAATACTCATCTTGATATCTACTATGATGCAAATGTATTAAGTCACTTCATGTGTGAATCTAAGAAGATACATCTAATGGCTTCTAAACACATTCTAAGATATTTACAAGGCACAATCAGACTTGGCTTAAAGTATGAAAATGTTGAGATTCAACTTGAAGGATATTCTGATTCTGATTGGGCCGGAAGTACCATTGATCGTAAAAGTACTATAGGGTGTTGCTTCAGTCTTGGTTCTGCTATGATATCTTGGTTCAATAGAAAATAGTTAGTAGTTGCACAAAGTTCAACCGAAGCAGAATATATGGCAGCCTCCATGGGAGCTCGTGAAGCGGTATGGCTAAGAAAGTTATTATTTGGATTATTTGGAAAAACTCTGAATTCAACATTAATTCACTGTGATAATCAGAGCTATATCAAGCTCTCAGTAAATCCGGTTTTTTACAATCTATCCAAACATATTGAGATCCCTTATCACTACATAAGAGATATGGTAGATCAAAATGTCATAAAACTGGTGTACATCAGTACTGAAGAACAAAATGTTGATATCTTCACCAAGCCACTTGCAAGATTGAAGATAGAATACTTCAGAAGTAAACTTGGTATGACTAGATTATAATTGAGATTATTAGGATGAAATTCATACCATGTGTAATTTGTTCATGAATAAATAAATAAAATGTATATTGCAATATTCTAACTGTGTTCAAGAAGATGATGATCTTCTTATGTTTAAGGTTGCTATTTCAAGGTGACGATCTTGACAATAGTTGACCAAGTGTCAAGATTGACTACATTAAGTTATTGTCTCGGACTGTGCCAGATATCTTGATCCTAAAGTATGTGATCATCTCATGATTGACTTCTTAAGTGATTGTCCTAGACTGAGTCGGATATCATGATATTGAGTTTATTGTCATGAAATGTTGTCCTAAATTGTGTTGGAAGTCAAGACAGAATATGCTCCCAAGAAAATTACTTAGATTCACTCCTACTAAGAGGGAGTGTTAAGATATAGCCCTCATGAATCTAACTAATGGTAAATCGGTTATTATCTGGAGAGTGATATATTAACAGAGCATACAGTTTGGAAATTAAACATAAACAAACTAATTGTTATGAACGGTTGCCTCTGTAGGGACATGACCATACATGGCAACTGCCACGTATGGACATGTCCCTACGTAGGCAACCTTTCCTCTTATATTTAAACTGGATTCAATGATGGAGACGATCAATAACTCATGACAATCAGTCTTCCATAATCGCTGTCATTTTTCTTCGATCCATATTTCACAACAATAGGATGGAGTGGATAGGTGCGCAAAGTGATCTCATAGATGGAGGAACTCACATTTTTAGATAGCACTTCTTTACAAGGTTTTCACCATCTAAATTTATTGCATTTTTTGGATTTTATATTCTTTTTATTGATTTTTTCAGGACTTTATATGTTTTTTATTCATTTTTTTAGGACTTTATATCTCAAGCATAGAATTTCTTGAGATGGATAAAACTGATAGGTTCATCAAAGCAATCACCTTCAGGAGTAGATAACTTGTATGCTCCTGATCCATATGTTGCTACTATGACAAAAGGTCCTAGCCAATTCGGTTCAAATTTTCCCTTCTGTTCTTGATCTTGCTGATTTCTTGGATTCTCCCTTAGAACTATATCTCCAATCTAGAAAATACGTGGCTTGACTCTGTGCTTATAGCTTCTTTCCATTCTTTGTTGGTATACTTTCAAATGTTAGTTGCATTTTGGCGACATTCCTAAATCAGTTCTAGTTCTTGGAGTCGAGAGACTCGTTGTTCTTCTTCTGGTATAAGACCGTGCAAGGATACACATAGAGAAGGGATCTCTACTTCTATAGGTAATATAGCTTTTGATCCATAGACCAAACAATATGGCGATGCCCCTATTGGAGTGTGGATGCTAGTTCGGTATGCCCAAAGAGTAGGATTTAGCTAAATGTACCAGTCTTTTCCAGCTTCATTTACTGTTTTCTTCAATATTTCCAAGATAGTTTTGTTTGATGCCTCAGCTTGACCATTTCCCTATGGATAATATGGAGTAGAGAACCTATGTTGGATATGAGATTGTTCACATAGTTCTTTCTCATCTTGATTTTTGAATGGCCTTCCATTATCAGTGATAATGGTCATAGAAACGCCATAGCGATAGATTATGTAATTCAAGATGAATGATGATATTTGTTTTCCTATCACTTTTGTTAAAGGCACTACTTCAATCCACTTAGTAAAATATTCAGTAGATATCAAAATGAACTTATGTCCATTAGAAGATGAGGAATTTATCTTTCCTACCAAATCAAGGCCCCACTGTGAAAATGGCCATGATCCCATCATAGGATATAACTCTTGTGCCAGTGCATGGATTAGATTTACATGGATCTGACATTGTTTACATTTTCTAGCATAGGTGAATGAATATCTTTCCATAGTAGGTGAAACGTAACACATACGGATAAGTTTCTTAGCCAATGTTAAACCACTTGAGTGTGTACCACAAATACTCGCATGAATGTCATTAAGAACTCTCTTAGATTCATCTTTTTCAAGACATTTCAACAATGTACCATCTAGACCACGCCTATATAGGATATAAACAATAATGGTATAGTGAGAGGACTAACGTATAAAGTTTCTTCATTGATTATGAGATAATTCCAGAGGAAGGATATGTTCTTTCAAATATTGGTAGGTTTGACCATATAACGATTCACTGGTTCGTGATATATGGCAAATTTGATAGGTATGCTAGGATTGGATGGTAGGGGTTAAGATATCTTCCATGAGAAATTTGTAATGTTGTTGATTCTCTTTATTTTGCAAGAGAGATGCTATTATAGCCATCGCATCTACTGCTTTATTCTCATTTCTGGGAATCTGGGTGAATGTGATTTCTTTAAAGTGTCTTTTAAATTCCTCTATCAGCTATTTGTATAGCATAAGCTTATCATCCTTTGTTTGATATTCAACATTTATTTGATTTATGACAAGTTGTGAATCACCATAGACATGTAGTTCTTTGACATTCCATTCAATGGTCATTTTAAGCCCTATAGCCAATGCTTCATACTCTGCAGTATTATTGGTGCATGGAAATCGCAGTCTATATGATTTTAGAATTGTGTGTCCTTGAGGTGTGATGTAAAAGATTCCTGCACCTGATCCATATTGGGTATAAGAACCATCAAATTACAATTCCCAAAAGTTTGTACTTACTATCAAGATATCTGCATCAGGAAATTCGATGTGCAAAGGCATGTTATTGTGTAGAGGTGCATCAGCCAATTGATCAACGATGACTTGTCCCTTGATAGCTTTCCAGTCAACATATTCTATGTCAAATTCACTTAGTATCATAACCCATTTGGCTAGTCTCCCTGTCAGTGTTGACTTTCTAAATAGATATTTTGGAGGATATATCTTTGTTATTAGTTTTACAGAATGAATCAACATATAATGTCATAGCTTCTGGGTTGCAAATACAACTTCTAGACATATCTTTTTAATTGAGGAATAATTTAACTGATAGCCAACAAGTGTTCTGCTGATATAATAAACTGCTCTTTCTTTTCCTTCATCATCATGTTGAGCTCAGAGAGCACCTAATGATACACTTGTTGCTGAGACATAGAGTAACAATGGTTTCCCCTTGGTTGGTGATATCAGTACTGCAGGACTCATAAGATATTCTTTTATTTGCAAGAAAGTTTCTTCACATTTTGTATCCCATTTGAATGGAACATTTTTATGTAGAAGATGGGTAAATGGAAGACATCTATCGGCCAATTGAGAAACAAATCTATTGATTGATTGCAACCTTCCTTGTAAAGATCGCAATTGACTTATGTTCTTGGGTGACTCCATCTCCATGATAGCTTTAACTTTTCTAGGATCTACTTCAATGCCACGAGCTGACATAATGTATCCAAGGAGCTTTCCAGAGGTTACTCCAAATGCACATTTCTTTGGATTTAATCTTAATTGATATCTTTCCATCCTATCAAAAAATCTTGCTCTAAATGTTCAAATGTTCTTTTCTTGTGTGAGATTTTGCAAGTGTGTCATCAACATAATCTTCCATGAATGTATGCATCATGTCATGAAAAATTATCATCATAGCCCTTTGATAAGTCGCTCCTGCATTCTTAAGTCCAAATGGCATAACATTCCAGCAGTACGTTCCCCATGCATAGGTGAAAGTCGTCTTCTCTTGATCTTCAGGTGCGATTCTTATTTGATTATATCCTGAGAAGCCATCCATTAATGAAAACATCTCATGGCATGCTGATAAGTCCACTATGATATCAATGTTTGGTAATGAGAAATCATCTTTTGGACATGCTTTATTCAGATCTCTGAAATATTTATAGACTCTTATGCTTTTGTCTAGCTTTGATACTGGTACGATACTTGAGACCCATTCTGGACAAGCAACTGGTCTTATGAAACCCACTTCTAATAGTTTCTTAATCTCGGTTTTGACGAGGAGAGCAATATGCAGATGCATCTTTCTTAGTTTCTACTTAACAGGTTTTGCTTTTAAATCCACATTAAGATGATGCATGATAAGATCTGGGTTAAGTCCTGGCATATATGCATAAGACCAAGCAAAATTTATTTGTCTTTGCTTAAAGAATTCCATGTACTCTTTCCTCTCTCTTTCTGATAATGAGGCAATGAAATGAAGTATTTTAGGATCTTTTGATGTATCAATGTTTACTGCTTTTGTTGGTTCTATTAGGATAGCAGATCTCTCTTGAAAATATGCAGGAAAAATGTCAAACTTTCCATCTTCTCGTGCCTCTAGGAGGTTTCCACCATCAGATACACCCTTTGTTTTCTCTTTTGATTGATCTAATGTTGCCATGAAATGGTTTTCAACAATAGGTCTCTTTCCTTGTTTTATTTCACTTTTGTGACTGGAAAGTTTGGTATTCTCCTAGCCATGAGAAGCATCACTTGATTTAGTAATGGAAGATATGTTAGGATGGATAGGTTCAACAATGTTAAGGTACACAGCTAAGTCAAGATCATTGGAAAAGACATTTAGTTTGGGGTTGTCTAAATTATCCCAATCAATTAGTTTAGGATGTAGAAGGGGTAAATCATAATCACTGTCATCATTAGGTGTTTCAATGTTCATGACATAATTATCATAACTTGGAGTAGAGTAGGTATTGTCATAGATTAAATGTTTGCGAGAATTGTCTTTCTCAAGTATTTCTGAATTAGTCTTAACAAGATTAATATTAGCATTTTGTAGTTCACAATCAAGTGGTCCTTCAACTGACATTTGTCCCTTGAATGAATGGATTATATCCATGCACACATCTTTGATACTGCAAATTCCTTCTTGATTGACCTCTTTTGTATTTTGGAGTTGACATATTTGTGCACATGATGAAGTAGATTCTTTTAATAGATTTTGTCTCCTTTCAAACTCAACTTCTTTTGGACTAATAGTTAGTCCAACTTGACTATCCCTTAGCTCTTCCATGGTTCTTCCATATCTGATCCATGTTTGCACTTCTTGTGCCATTGATTCTCTGTCTTTGTCATTTCCTTTCCTTTTTGCATATGCCTCTTTTCACTGGATTCTTAGTTTTTCTTGCCTTCTTTCTAAATTCATCTTTTGTTTTGCTATAGACAAGTCTTCTTTCATGATAGCTACTTGATCTTCATTATGTTCTTTACTTGATGTAGTGGATAAGACATCTAGACTCCATTCATATTCATTGGAGTTTGTTTTTGAATCCTGATCCAAGATTACTCCACTATACCATACTGGAATGTCATATGGTGCAAAGAGTTCTCTGATTTCTGCCATTCTCTATTTTTACTGCTTCTGGAATATCTTGTGAAGATTTTGCCTTTGTTTGTATTTTCATAATTTGTTGACAAGATTTTTCTTCACCTTGGATGATTATCTCCTTTTCTTTCTTTTCATGTTCTTCTTGCTTCTTTTGTTTATTGGTTACTATTTTGGCTGCTTCATGTAGCTTTTCTTGCCAATTTTCTTCTTTAGAAACTGATTTCTTTCTCCATTTTCGTTGTTGATGATTATGTTGCTTTTGATTAGACTTCAGATATCCTAGCCTAGATTTATCTTCTATGGGTTGTGAGTGTGGACAAATGGGTTCTAAAATACCTTGATGTTGTTTACCAATTGGTCCTTTTCCTTCATATCCCATCTTTTGCATGATTTCATATCCTTTGCCATATTGTTTTATGGGAATATTGACTTCTATTGCTGTTGCTATAGTTTTATTTTCATCTTTGTATAACCAACCAAGTATGTCTTTATCTTCATTTTCCTCTTCAAGAGTTCCAGCACTAGCAAAGGTTCCTTTAGACATATGTTTTGATTTTCTTGATGACTTTGATTGAATATCTATAGGTTTCCCATATGAATTTTGGGAAAGTGGAAAATTTTGTAAAGAATACTTTCCCATTCCTTCATCATTTAACTTGAGCTTTTCTTCAAAAGTTTCCCATAACTTTGCTTGAATCTCTTTGGTAGGATATACTAATTCTCTGTTATGTGGAACTCTTGTATCTTGTGTTGGCTTCAAATTATTGCAATATTGACTGGAATCTGCAATTATAGTGATTTCTTTTCCTTCATGAGGAAATTTTACAGATTGATGATATGTAGAAGGAACTGCTTGCATCTTGTGAATCCATGGTCTTCCCAGAAGAATATTGTAGGAGAGGTTCAAATCTAAAACTTGACACAATGTATCATATCTTTATTGGTAGCACAACAGTCCCTTTAGAAGAACGTTTGGCTTCATCATAAGCCTTGATGGTTATTTTCTTTTTTGGGTCTACTGCATTCTCTAAATATCCCAAAGCTTTTATCAAACTTAATGCACAAATGTTTAATCCAGCTCCTCCATCTATGAGCACATGTTTGAAATGAGTTTTATTTACGAAGACTTCAACATGTAAGGGAGCATTGTGAGGATGTTGCAAGGATGTCTCATCATTTTCAGAAAATGATAAGCAATGAGGAGCTATGAGGTGTCCTAATATATTTTGGAACTGATCTATATCCAAATCTTTTGAAACTGTTGTTTGCACTAAAGCTTTCTCCAAAATATCCTTATGCATAGGTGAAATCTTGAGAAGTTCCATAATTGATCTTTGAGTGGGTATTCGTTGTAATTTCTCTACTAAATTATATTGTTGTAGATTGGGTGTTGGATTTTTTGCTACACCTGGAAAGGTAACCTTTGCTTTGCTTCTTGTGATAATGTTGATTGGTTCTGAAGATAAATTTTTCTTAACAATAATCACATTCACTACATCATCGTATGTGTAAGTGTAATTAACATTGGTTTTTCCTTTGTCATCTTTTAATTGGGACGATTCATCTTAGTCATAATTTGGGAGTGGAGTTTTGAAAGCCAAGTGTGATTCATTTGTTTTATGGCTATCCACTGTAATGGTTCCATTATCGATTAGATCTTGGATAAGGTGTTTCAATCTCTAACAATCATTTGTTAGGTGTCTTTTATTCTGATGATAGTTACAAAAATGATTGTCATTCCACCAATTGGGCTTGACTGGTGGTTCATAATTTCTTGTTTTTGGAAAAAAATCAATTTATTAGCAACTAAATTTTTTAGAGCTGATTCTAAAGATTCTCCAATGTTTGTAAATTTTCTTCAAGAATTGGAGAAAAAGGACTTAGCTTTGTTGTTTTCTGGATTGTTATTGCTTGGGTTTTGACTTTATAGATTTAAAATTGGTTGTTGTTATTTTGTATTACTATTATCATCATTCCCTTCATTGCTGATATTCCTATTCTTTGACTAGAACTTGGGTTTGTCATTGTTGTTGTTGTTGTTGTTGTTGTATGAATTATTGTAAAGTTTTAGTTCTCCTTTCTTTACCATTGCGTTCTCTATTTTTAGTCCATTCTCGATCATTTTGGCAAAAGAGGGAGGACATTGCATCCTTAGTCGATAACTCATTTCATTTATAAGATTATCAATGAATATGTCCATTTTTTCTTGATCAGGTATATCTCGAGGATACCTATTAAACATGTGTTTCCATCATTGTAAGAAAATCATAAAGGATTCACCATTCTTTTGTTTAACATTGCAAAGATCTAGCATCATTATTTCATTCCTTATATTGTAGGAATATTCTGAAATAAACCTATTCACAATTTCTTCAAAAGATTTGATTCTGGATGGTAATCTTGAAAACCATTCCATTGATTGTCCATTTAAACTCCTAGGAAAAAGATGCATAAGGTAAGTTTCATCATGAGCAAATTCCATGCTCATAGTACAAAACTCCCTAATGTGATCTTTGAGGATCAGATTTTCCATCATATTTGTCATATTTAGGAATCTCGCAATGTTGCAGAAATGGTATCATATTCAGATTTTTATCAAAAGGATATGGGCATATATCTTCTAATGAATATTTCTTGGAGCTTGTCCCATTTTGCATGTCTTGTATTTGTTGTTGAAGAGTTTGTACTTGTTGAGTAAGGTTTGATAGGGGATTATCTACATAGTTTCTTCTTGTTTCTTCGTGAGTCTTTTTGTCACTACGCTCTTTTCTTTTATCATCCCTTTATTTCCTTGTTTCTTCATTACTTTCTTTGTTTATGCCCTCATTATTTGGATCATCTGTGTTTTGTGTGTTACTTGTCTCTGCATCTTGTTTCAAGCTTTCCATGTTAAAGTCTTGTGGTAGTTTAGCTCTAGATTTTGCCAACATCAAGAGATATTTTTCTTTTTGTTTTGCCAACAATTTTTCCATTAGCCTATCAAATTTAAAATCTTGATCAAGGTCTCTAATGGTGCTATTTACTGCTTCTTCGTCAACAGTGATAAATACAAAAGTGTGGAATACAGGAGTATCTTCTTCATCCATTTGTTGTTGTTTTCTAAGTTGCTCATGTTGGGCTCTAGTCCAAACTGGCATGTGATTATTTCAATGTTGTTGAAATTTCCCAAAGGACAAAGTCAATAGGTGATTATTGGTCTAGGAAGATATGCTTTGTTGATCTTACCACTATTGTTTGTTCGTTGGGATAAAGCATCTCTTTGTTGAAAGACACGTCTTTGTAGAGTTTCACCGTCAAATTCTGTACCCCAACCACATAAGTAGTGACAAAAACGGTGTAAGAATGTCCTATTTTTCAATAAGATCTTGTGATTGATATACAAGAATCTTATCCTTTTCTGAGTAGCTTTATAACTGGGTTTTATTTTCTTAAGGTGATACTTAAAAGTCATATAAGCATTTGACAATTCACAAGTTTGTTTGATTCCAAAGTTGGTGTGATTTTGGTTTTGATATAACCTAGGTTCAAAATAGGAAAGATATATCCAAGATTAAGAACCTAGTATAGATTTGATCAAGCTTCGTGATAGAGGATTTGATTATCCTGATGAGAAACTTGACAAAAGATGTTGATTTTTGCACTTAAGATAGTTGAATCAATAGCTTGTTAAATGTTGATGTTTATAGAACCTTTTGAGTATAAATTGTTGGATTAGTAACCTAGTTGTTTGAGCTAGTTTGAAAAGTATGTGATGGTTTAGAGACAAAACCTACTTCAAGAATTATTTTGTTTTTGATGTTTTGATACTTTGATTTTGGTCTGGTGTTTCAAGTGTTGGAAAGCTTTTGTATTACCCTTTTTTATCAAACTTTTTTAGAAATTTGTTGGATTTTTGCTCCCTTGTAGATGATAATTTTCTTCAATTTTTGACCATTTGGAACATGTTACAGACATAGAAGACACATTGTTTAATAAACAAAATGCACAAGCAAGTACAAACCCTATGGCAGGCTGAGACAATAGTTGTTGAATCTCACATGGAGTTTCCCCCAAGGCTATGCTATTCAAAGTGGATATTTAGATGCTTGACCCTACTGGCTCCACCCTCGACACTCACTTCTTTGGGGCAGCCAAGCACCAATTTCTATGAAATCTCCCCATGGCAAACTTTATCTCTACTAGGAACCGTATGTATGTGAGCCGCTTCAGAGGTCCGACCTCCTACACCAACAACTAGAAGGATTTTGGCAACTAGTACAAGTGGTTTTTAGTAAAGGCTTCTGGTCATGTGGCCATACATGCGGCACTTTCAGCTCTGTAAATACAGAGAGTTCCCAGTCTATAGAGGTTACACTCCATAGGGTTTATGGGGAAACATAGTGTCGGTATGAACTTATCAGTACATGTTGTTTGAGACTTTCATCACAAACATGATTTATTTATAGTGGATTGGAAGGACTCGGTATTAGCCCATTTCCACTTTAGGTCATTCCCCTCTCACTAGCCCCCTCAAGGTAGGTCGGGAAGGCAGGCCCTCTAAAAGGGTTTTAATTGCTTGAAAGTAAAGAAAGTGTAAAAGTGTGGGTTTGGCTTTTTGGTCACCCAATTAAGGGGAGAGCATATACCTACCACTTTCAAGACACGAAATACAAGTTTTCTTTTTAACCTTTTCAAAGCAATTATTGGCTAAGTCCTATTTGGAGATGTTGCTCCAACAAGCATGGTGTTCATTTTAGCCCTTTTAAAAGTCTATGTGCAACTATTTTAGAGAAAATACCAAAAATGCAAGTTGAATGTTGTCAATTCATCCTCTTAGTTAAACTAGATGAATAAGATATGATATATTACTTTCCAAATGAAGACTTTTAATTAGCTAGATGATCAAATGCATAAAATTTGCCTTAATGCCATCCAACATACGCATGTTAGTAATCTAAAAAATCTAATTTCTTGGACATTCAGACCTGCAAGAAAATTTTGTCAGTTTTATAAACAGAAGTGCTAACCTAACATATGCACTATCTTTCTATTCAAAAGCGCTAAATTGCAGATCAAAAGTGCTAACTTAGACTACAAAAGCGCTTCTTTGTGGATACAAAAGCACTATTTCTTTGACATATGCGCTAACCTAAGATGCAAATGTGCGAACCTGTGATGCAAATGTGCAGAATTTAAGACAAAAGTGCTAACCTATATGAAATATGCGCTAACCTATGATGCAAATGCGCAGTTTTTCAGACAAAAGCACTAACCTATGATGCAAATGCGCTAACCTACCAAACAAAAGAACTGTCATAATTCACACATGCGTGAATCTGCATTACAAATGCATTAATTTAACTTTTTACAAGATTTTTAAAGGTATATGCGAGGTCCAACCCCACGGTGCGCCAAAATGTGTGAGCTTGAATTTCATCCTCAGAATGTTACCTGTAATAAAGTTTGTTTCACAAAATACAATGGAAATGCATACAGGAAATCCAAAATCCACCAATGAAACTACATGAAATACATACTAAAATAAAACATTATTTTACCTTCATGGCTTATGTCTCATTGTGTCCTAACTCCACTGTTCCTGGTTGCAGATGGTGTGCTCTCAGACAATGCACTATTGGCTTCTAAGATGGCATATGAAGAATGGATTGATAACTTGTAGTTAACTGACACTGTGATATGCAAATACTACATGATTATGCTAAAATGATTATACTATGATGCTATATATTAATTGCTATATTGTTGTTTGCTTCAAAAACTCACAGATGCATAAGATTTGCTTGCAAAATGCACTTGCAGTCTCTTGAAGTCTAACTTGAAGATTCTTGAAGATTAACTCTCTCAACTGAAGCTCTTGATTTTATAGACTTTGAGAGGATAAGATGATGTGGCTCAAATCAATGGTCCTGATATCTACAGATTTGAATGGCTATGAGCAAAGGTGAAGGTTGAGAGAAAGGGGGAAGGAGAAGACAAGTGTCACTCATCTCACCTTGATTGGGTTGCTGACTGAGGGAATCTAGGGATGGTTGGAGGAAATTTAGGCATGAGAGGACAAGTGGACTCAAGTCCTTCCTAAGATGTAGGGAGTGTTGGAGAGAATATAGGAAATGGTTATGAAATATGTGTATGCACACAATTTTCATTAAGTTTGGAAGTTGGAGATAAATAATAAATTAATATTTAAGGAATATTAATTTCCTTCGTCACATGTTTGATGAGTTGGCAAAGGGAAGATGAAGTGGAGATGGAAGAATGAGTTGGATAAGGGATTAAATAATTTTGAGAATTATTTAATATTTGAGACTATAGGATAGGAGAATAACCATTAAATATTGGATATTAATTATTTGGAGGAGATAATTAAATATTAGATATTTAATTAATTAGACGAATAAAATATATGAATTAATTAATAAAATATTAATTAATAGAAAGACATGAAAATGAATTAAATAAATTAATCTTTTCAAATTAACTATTTAATAGAAGAATAAATATTAGATAAATATTAAATAAATATAGAATATTTATTTAATTGCTCATAGCCAATTTTAGGTGTATACAATACGCATATCTGGTTAGTTTTTTTTGATCTGGTGTTTGGATGATATCCTGCTTGCTTAGAAGCTTGGTTTCTGGTTCCGGTGAGGGTTTCACCGACAAATCTTTTGATGGAGATCTTTGATGAATTGCATAAGTGGTGTTGGTTCATCTTCTGATGGAGTTTCAAGATGTTATTGGTGATCATGTTCGAGACTTGGTGGTTGGAGATCATTGTTGAAGTGTGTGGACCTATTCTTGGTCCCAGTTGATCTAGGTTATGGACCGACTTTAATGTAACATGTGGATAGGACCTATTGATGTATTTTTGGGATGTCTTATGTGTCTATATTACTTGTTTGTTCTAAGACCAACATGGTTTGTAATTATGTAATTGATTTATTGTCTGGTGGCCGACCTGCTTGTTTATGGTTGAGGGTTTTTATAAATATATGTAAGATCTCATTGTAGATCATCATGGTCAATGTAAGAGGTCATGGTCAAGGAATGTAATGTGCAAATAATGTAATATCATTCAAGCAGAAGAGTTGGTTGATCATTGGAGATCGAATTGGGTTTATGTAAGAGGATTTAGTCCTCTGGTATTGAGCTTAACCGGAACTGTACTCTGGCATAGGAGATGCTATCTTTTGCAGTTCAACACTTCTTTGGATTGTAGTCTGGATTTATATGTAGTTAGTGAGACTCCTTTTGTGATGAGAAGTGTGCTCTAGGTTGTTGGCCTTCCTACAAGTGCAGGCCCCTTCATTGTAATTCACATACTTACTACAAAAATATTATCTGACTTTGGGTAGGCTTCCCACTGTGGTTTTTCCCTTTACTAGGTTTTCCACATACAAATCTTGGTGTTGTGTGGATGACTTTTATTATGTTATTATTATTTATACCTAATTGCATTAACTTCTATTCTGGTATTATTGTTTTGGGTTTCGGTATTAATGTATTAATTGTTGAATGTTCCTATAATCTGTGACAACTGATTCACCCCCCCTCTCAGTTGTCTTCCAGTTATCTGAACTGTCTAACATTATCATTAACAAAGACTTCAACAATCAGGATGTTGTCATTTTCTATCTTAAAGTACAAATTACTGTCAACGACACCTTTACTAAATCCCAATTTCAACAAGTATTTATCTAGTCTAGCATACGAGGCTTTAGGGGCTTGTTTCAATCCATAAAGAGCTTTCTTCAATTTACATACCATGTCTCCATCATCCGATAGTACAAATCGATTAGGCTATTCAATGTATAGTTCTTCCTCAAGATCACCATTCAAAAAGGAAGATTTGACATCCATCTAATATACCTTGAAATTTTTATAAGTAACATAAGCAAGCAACAGTCTAATAGCTTTGAGTTTGGGAATTAGAACAAAAGTCTCCTTATAATCAATCCCTTCTTGCTATAAATATCCCTTGTAGACCAGTCTTGCTTTATTTCTGACAACTTCACCAGCTTCATTCAATTTATTTCTAAATACCCATTTAGTACCAATAACATTCTTATCCCTAGGTCTAGGAACAAGTTCCCAAGTGTTATTCTTCTCAATCTGATCTAGTTCCTCTTCCATAGCTCTCATCCAACAATCATCTTTACAGTTGTCAGCAATATCGTTAGGTTCTGTAGTATCATAAAATTGTGACCCTTGCAATTTGCGACCATATTAGGGTCTGCACGTTGGTGATTTGAATCTCTAAGCCTGATCAGAGACTCGAGACTTTCTCAACCCCAGGAAACTGAACTTGTTCTGCCGTCTACACTGCCTGAACTTGCTTCATGTCTTGATACAAGGGAAGAACAGGGGCGTGGCACCCTTTTCCTTGCTCTATTTTGGGGCCCTCTCTGTCCTATCTTTGTATTGGACTTCGTATAAGGTGGGAATAACTTTCCCTATGTCGGCCTGTGATGAAAAATCAATCAATTAACCCTAATTGACAAGTATATAAGTCACATTTGTCCTCTCATTTGCATAAGTTGGATGAGTGGGAAGTTTACATGAGTTCAAGCATTCAAGATCATTCAAGCATTCAAACATTCCTTTCTAGCATTGAGCATTCTCAAGTCTCCCTTCAAGACTTGGTGTTGCATTCAAGTCAAGGACTCAACCATTGAAGAGATCCTTTTCAACATTCACTTCAATACATTAAAATCTACCTACATTCTATCTACAACCTCCCTTGAGGTGAATTACATTTTAGGGTCAGTGCAAGAAGCTGAGTCCACATTTTGGCCAAACAGTGGAAATGTTCTCCCTGATTTTTGGGTTTTGTCTCATTTGAGCTTAAATTTTGAAACACTTGGAGATTGAATATTGAAAAAAGTTGGTAATATAAAAGATAGCCCTTTGAGTCTACTTTCCAAATATGTAATTTATTTTAATACCCACATAATAAAAAATAACTTTTTGAATGGAGTTCTAAAAACTATGTTTTAAAAATATTTGTTTCAAGACCATACCATGCATGTGTACGACCCACACTTTTTGACACAATTAAAGTTATTTTCTCAAACCATTTTTGGAAATGGTTTATAACACACTAAAGATTGATGAGCATATTTTTTCTGTATTTTTTTTAAAATATTTTTTTTAATTAATTTTTTAATGACCATAATTATCTTTTTAAAAAATTGATGTGTACGGCCGACATAATTTGACGTAAAATTAACATTTTTTTATTTTTTATTATTGAAATATAAAATAATTTTGTGTAGATTGATGACATATAATTTTTTTCAAAATTCATTAAAATAAAAAAGTTATTAAATTAACAAAATTAGTTAATATTTCAAGTTTATGGACCTGATTTAGTATAGATTAAATGAAAAATAGTTAAAATAATCATTTTTTTTTTTACATATTTAGAATCTAGATAGCATAATATGAAATGGGTTTTAATTTCGTATAAAAATTCTCTAATTAGAGGCACGTAAACTATTTCAAAAGTTCATATTTGTGCTTTCGTTCATGGAGATTTGAATTTGCAGGTCCATGTCTCAAGTGTGTCCGTCCCAGGGCTATCTCAGACTTAATCCCAAGGCAAGTGGCGGGTTGTGGAATTAACTTTTACAGAATGGGAACGGGGGCCCATTATATAAACAACTGACCCCCATTTTCAAAACGAGGTCTCATTCCTAAAATTACCGTTACTATCCAAAAAAAGGACAGATTGAATCAATTTACCATATAATCAATTTACCATATTATCATTGGAATCCGTAGTGACAAACATTTTTTACAGCATTTGGCACTACTTTTTTATCTTTTTTACACAAATTTCAGAAGAATTCGGTAAAAAGAAATATTATTTTTTGAAGAGGAGTTTGTAAAGATGGGTTCAAATCAACGTCAAAAGAAACAAAGGAAGACAATGACAACAGATGAAATTAAAGCACAAAGAGAGGAGGTAAAACACTAAAGAGATTGAAGATCACAACAACAATAATTGAAGAACACTGAAGCATCTAATTCAGTGCCCATTGCAGATGAAACCATTGAAGAGATCATGATGGACGCAAGCAATGTAGAACCAAACATGGGTATGACTATTGATGCAAATGTTCATGTGGATGTGAATCCTGGTATGTTATTAAATCCCCGAGACTATGATGACAATCCAACTGCCGATTTAAATGAAGTTGGATATAAATTTAATACACCAATACGAAAAGAAATAACAATTGAAAATATTACACCACCCTCTCTGAAAGAAAATGAATGTAATTTGTTTACTATTGATAGCAATGTGCTAGATAATCTTAACGGGTTAGTTTCTTGGAGACAAATCAGAACACATGCAAACAAATTATATAAACAATTTTTCTATAGTAAAAAGTTAGGATTCCAATGTCAATTAATGCTACAATTAATAAAAATGTAAAAAATGTGTAAAATCGTGAAAAAAATAGGTATTTATGCAAAACCAAAAAGAAAAGATGGATCATATAAGAAATTGGTATCTACTGTTGCCAGTGCCATCAATTCTATCAGAAAAACAAGTCGATCTAAAGATAAGAATGTGGCATGTAGAGTTATAACAACTTCTATAGTTGACAAAACAATTGTTAGTAAAAGAATGTTAAGTGATATAAGTGGCTATTTAAACTTACATCGTAGAACCTTGTCAACAATGATCAAAAGAATAGACACAATTGAAATTGATCCACTAAACCATTGTTGGAGTTTTAGTGGTAGACTTCAAAGGTCGGACATAAAATTAAATGATGAAACTAAACTATTAATCGCAAAATTTTGGCATGATAACACTAGAGTTTCATCAAATGCTAGAGATGTTTTAAAGTTAAGGGTGGGATCAAAAATTCATGATCCTCATCCAAAACATCTTCTTGACATGACTCAAGATGAATTCTTTAAAAAATTTATTGACGAATCTGTGTTAATGAATTTACGAATTAGTCAAAGATCATTTAAAAAATGCAAACCCTAGTATGTTAAAATCAATAAACAAAGAATATCTTGTTGTTGTAAAACTCATGTTCAGTTTTGTTACTATTATGATTTTTTTAATATGTATGTTGTATGTTGCATGGTAATGATCTTGTGCAATGTTGTGGTGTTTATGTTCCACCTGAAACTATAAAATATTTTATTGCAAGTTTAATTTGTAAACTACCTAATGAGCAATTATTTCTTTCCAGTTCATGCATTTATGGCCTTTGCAATTTATGTGAGAATAATTCTTTGATAGGTGAATGTTTGCATGACCATGTTTCATCTAAGTTTGGACAAAAAATGGTTGATGTTAGGAGACTTAAAAATATAGAATACCCTCTAAAGGATGGAAATATGGGGAAACGTTTAGAGTTGATTATAGAACAAAATAGTGTGAATGCATTTATCAGTGTGTTTAAAATTCATATTGTTCCAAAATATGTGAAACATTTTCAACATGCACAATGGCTTGATGGACAGTTTCACATATGCAAGAACACATTTCCAGTTGGTACAATAGTATCAGTTGTGGATTTTGCAGAAAATTATACTCTAAAACCACAAGAGGAAACTCAATCACAATACTACTAATATATTAGATTGTAACCTCTCTAAGTGGTCATTTACTAAATAAACATGTTGAATCAGTACTTCAGTGTTGGAGATGAATTAGATGGTTAAGTTAGAAATTCAAGAAAATCATGTCATGTCATGGCTTAATAGGTCCTATTATCGACCTATTATTCCATGATGGCATAATAGGTGGACTATTATGAAATGTCATGGCATAATAGGACTTATTCTATCGTCATATCATAATAGGTCCATAATTGATCATATCATACCATGACATGGCATAATAAGACCTTTATGGCATCCTTTATGGCATGACATGGCATAAATGGTCCTATTGTGCCATTTCATGGCATAATAGGACCTATTATTCCATCAAGGCATAATAGGTCCTATTATGCCATGACATGATATAATAGGACCAACTATGGACCTATTATGCAATGTCATGGCATAATATGACATATTATTCCATCATGGCATAATGTGACATGGCATAATAGGTCCATAATTGGTCCTATCATACCATGACATGGTGCATAATAGGACCATAATAGGACCTTTATGCCATGACATGGCATAAACAGTCCTATTGTGCCATTTCATGGCATAATAGGACCTATTATGGTATGTCATGGCATAATAGGACCTATTATGCCATAATCATTCCTTAACCTAGCTACATGTTCCTTATAATCCTTGTCATCCTTGTCATTTCAATAACCCACCTTCTAAAAATTGTTATCCTTGCTTCTTTTTTGAGTTGTCAAACTTCTCTTCATCTAACACTTATTCAAGTTATGCTTAATTCTCTAGCTCTATTGATTCTTTCATTATTTTTTTAAGTCAAACTTTCATCCATCCTCCCACCTTATTTCTCTTTCCTTGATTCCTTCTAAATATTTTCACCTGATAACTTGCTAAATATTTCCCATCAAAGTTTGAGAATTAGAGTTTCCTTTGAAATGGTACTAGGTATGAATCAAGCCTAAACTTTGATATCTAAAATTTGAAGAGTAATGCCAATTACTTAAGGGTATACATTTGTATTTCCCTCTTCTAAAATGAATTTTTAGTTACCCTAATGTCTAGTAACTCAAATTGTAGTTTTAATTATGGATTTTGTCTAATCCATGAAATTTAAAACATCTCGCCTAGTTTTTTTACTTCCCATAACCCACTAGAATAGACCAAAATGTCACATAGACACCTAAAAACGATCCAAGGCACTAGAAAGGTACCAATAACTAATAGTGGTAACTTTTGTAATACCTAAAGAGGATTAAGAACAATTTTGGTACATATGTGATTTAAGGAATTGGAATGGTGCCTTGCTAGAAGTGGTTAAATTTTTTCGTTTATTGGTTGAAAGGCCCAATACCTAAAAAAATAATTCCTAGAAACATTTAACCCAAGGCTTACAAATTCAATATTGAAAGATTCAAAGTCCATTTGAAATTTACTATAGTGGATCAGATCTTACTACAAGTAAAGTCTCTTGATGTCTCAGTAGTTTTCACTATGGATTTCATGAATTCATTGACTATCTTGCATGTAGATGGTGATGTGATTGGTGAGAAAACTAACATATTTTAATGGAAAGATCTTGATAGTTCTAGTATGGTTTTTGATGTGAGGATTATATTTTTGAGACAGCATGGTGCAACATGCAACATTTTCTATAATGGCATAATAGGTCCTATTATACCATGACATGGCATAATAGGTCCATAATTGGTCCTATCATTGTTCGCATTATTGGATGAATTGATTATGTGTTACATTGATGTTTTGTCATTGATGTCAATACTAGCTGTTGTAATACCCTAAAAATGGTCATCTAAACCATGAGCCCCTAATCTCGACAACGTCACCAAGGTCCTAACCAAAGTCAATTAAATAAATCTTGAGCACACAATTAATTCTTTAATCATCAAATATCACATGGCAAAATTAATCAGCCAATATTAATTAAATATTTATTTATTTAATTAAATCATTCCAAGTAAATCATTTTAAATAATTATCTTATTTATTTTAATTAAATATCTTTTGCATATTTAATTAAATAAATCACTTTGCCTTTAAATCATCAAAAAGAGGAATTAATTTAATTAAATAAATCATTTTGCCACAAATCTTCAAAAAAGGAAACAAATCAAGAAAGAGAAATTGAAAATTATGAGCACAAATCTTCCAAAAAGGAAATCATCAAAAAAGGAATTAATTGACAAAAAAAAATTAAAAATGGAGAAAAGAAATCAATTTGAGATAATCTTGAAAAAAAAAAATTAAAAATTGATAGATAATCTCAAAGAAAGCAATTAAAACAATTAAATCTTAAAATTGAATGAAATAGAGAATAAATCAGTTTTTTCTTGATTTTATCTTAATTTTAGTTCAATTTCCTTTAAAACTGAGAAAAGCATCCAATCACATCAATTCACCTGTATTGTGCTTCCTCTTGGAAAATCTTGACTGCTCATCATCATTTGATCTCATCCTTTGGTTTCTTTCTGAATTTTCTATAATTTCAGGCTCTCATCTCTCATTTGAAAATCCTGGAGAATATATTGTTATTATGCCATTTTTTCTCTAGGTTCATTGAGAATTTGCATTGAGATATTGCATATTATTTATTTCATATTGTTTAAATCACTTAGCTCATTTATTTCTTAAATCATGTTAGATTAATCTTGCATTCATCTAGCTTAAGTCCGTGCTCATATAGATAAAAATCCATCATTTAGGTGTTGTCTAGTCACTGGATAGCTTAGCAATCTGAGAGTAATCTAAACTCACATCTACTAGAAGGAAATGGGTCGCTTTGTTATGATTTTATTGTTCATTGATTATTGATTTACTAACCATGTATCTAATGACTTAATTGAAGTGTTGTGTATTCCAGATACAGATACAGATCCACTTTTCACACACACAGCTATTATGGTTGGTTACCAATAGACAAGTTTTGGTTATCGGTAGGAGATCTAGTGTTACTGGCAAAAGAGACTATTTGTTGGACACCTTTGGCATGTTTGGATCTATGGAATGTGATTGGTTACATGTGATACATGCTTCTGGAGCATGTTTTGGTTAGTTGGTATTGGATACTATCATACACTTTTACAAACCCTTACCGACATTGGTTTAAGGCTTTACCGAGAGAGCTTTCACTAAGGAATCTTGACAAGATGCATAATTGGTGTTGGTGAAACTTCTACATGGATTTTAGGATGCTGAAGATGTTCTTTGATCATGCTTCAACTGCTTGAAGATATTTCTTTGGTGTGGTGGACAACAGAATAGGTCCGGTACCTATCTAGGTTATGGACCAAGATCATGATAACGTATACTCTACATGTTATCAGGATGTTTCAGGAGGATTTATGGATTTGTTATTGTTGTTTTGGTCTTAAGCCGACATGGCATATCATTGTAATATGGATTTATGTAATGTTCTTATTATAATATCTTTTAGGTGGCCAACTTAATTGGTTTAGGTCTTAAGGTTTGTATAAAATGTTGTAAGATCTTATTGTAGATCATGGGGATTATGTGTGGTGGTCTTGGAATGCAATATCATATGCGAAGGAGATTTGGTCGATCATAGGTGATCAAATTGCAATTAAGGAAGAAGTCAAAGGCCTCTCGTATTGAGCTTAACTAGGACTGTAATCAAGCATAGTAGATGTTATTTCTGGTAGTTCACTCTATTAGATTATTGTCCATTTATCTTGAGATGGTTGTAGCCTCTCTGTAGTTAGTGAGACTCTTTTGTAATGAGCAGTACGCTCTATACCGTGTGCCTTCCTACATGTGCAGGCCCCTCATTGTATCACATAATTTATGTAGAAGTATCATCTGACTGGGGGTAGGCTTCCCACTGTGGTTTTTTCCTTTCTTGGTTTTCCACGTACAAATCCTGATTTTATGTGGTATTGTTTCTTTGCATTGATTATCTAGTTAATTGTTAAGTTGTATTGTTTACCAGTATCTGTTCCTATTGGCATCTGTATGTGCTTACCAGTACTGTATTTGTTTTAAGGTTGTATTGTGGATTAAAAGTTGTAATCTATAAACAACTGATTCACCCCTCCCCTCTCAGTTGCTCACCGGTTATCCTAATAATTGGTATCAGATCTTTGATGCTCTTTTGGAGAAGCTTAACCGTTTGAGGTAGAGCCCATGGTAGCTAACACTTCTAATTCACCTGCAACTATTTTCAGAAGAGAAATCCCTAAGCTTGATGGAATAAAATATAGGATATGGAAAATTTGAATGGAAACTCATCTTATATGTCTTATCAATGATATTTGGGAGATAACTGACAAAGGATACACACCTTATGATCCTGTGAGGCCCTACCCCGACTCAGTCTAGCATTTTAGTGATTTTTATGTTGCGATTATTATGGATGTTTTATTTTTATGCATTATGGATTTAGAACGTATATGATTCCATGATTTGGATAATATTGCTATATGTTGATGCTTCATTTATATGCTTTATGATATAGAACTCTATCTGATTCTAGAATAGGATGAATTTGAGATGATTTATGTCATTATTGGATTTGCAAGACTTTACTATGATGATAGAAATAGGATGCATGTTTTATGTGTGGATCAAAATTATGAGAATTATGATAATTGCTTATGTGGATTTATTTGGATATAAGATGTATTGATTTGTTTAAGTGTATATTGTATGCAGAGTGTTTGATGTGTATTCTTATTCATGTGTTTTATATTATATGAGGTTATTTGAAATTACTAATGTGTAATTGAGATGCGCAAGAAAATTATCCATGTGACCATGGAAATATTATGGAGAACCAAACCTAGACCTATGTATGTTCATAAAACCAGGGTTTGCCTATTTGGAGAGGCAACACCCCGTTTGTATAGTATTTTATTTGTAAAAGTGGATGTTGCATGTCTGTTAGATTGAATTTATTTATTTGTGTAAATCCAACAAGAGACAAGATTTCATGCATAATTTTGTAAAAGTATTTCTATTGTGTCACTTGACACATGTGTTGATTTATGTTTTGGTTTTTTTTAAATTGTCTCTTGGAGGGAGTTGTTTTACCATAGCTTTTTGATTAATTTAATGTGATTCCATAATTGCCTTGGGAAGAGAATCTTTGGAGTGGTCAACTTAAGTTTGACCCGAAAATTAACTTTAGAGGGGTTTAAAAGGGGTTAAATGGACACCTAGGGGTAGTTTAGGAGTGTTTCCTAAAGCCCATAAGGTATACCTAAGGGTTA
This sequence comes from Cryptomeria japonica, assembly GCF_030272615.1. NCBI lineage: Eukaryota > Viridiplantae > Streptophyta > Pinopsida > Cupressales > Cupressaceae > Cryptomeria > Cryptomeria japonica. The sequence goes on from NC_081410.1 coordinate 606,455,872, forward strand.
GGAGTAATTTTAGGCATGTTTCAACTCCCATGTGACCTTTTAGACACCCTAAAAAGTGGGTTTCCTAAGTTGAGCGAAAATTGAAAATTAGAAGGCATCACCTAAGTTGTTAACTTTCCTTTTTGATGAGAGATCCTTTTGCATCTTTTTCTGACTTTTCCTTTTTCAATTTTAGAAACCTGTGAGAACTCTCACTAAGGCCTTTTTAGGCAAGAATGAGAGATTTTATGGGTAATCACCCACTCTCCATTTTTGGAGACAAGAATTTTTGAAAGAAAAGATAGATTTGGTTTTAGGAAATTGGCTAAGGGTAGAGAAGGAAGGAATTTGATGAATTGGGCTACTCATCCTCAACTAATCTAGCATTCCTTTAGGCAGTTGAAGGTTGGTTAAATTTCTCTTGTATTGTTTTTATATTGCATGTTATGTTGAAAGAAATTGCTTGTATGGAAAAGGCTTGTTTCCTGTATTTTCCCCTATGAAAATTTATTTTGTGTTCTACATTTTACTCTTGTGTATTTTCTATGTTTTGGGAGTAACCAAGACCTCCTACTCTTGGGAGAGAGGATGGTCTTGTGGGTGGTAGAAGTTTGATAGCCCTCGAGTGAGAGGCTCTCATTAAGAGAGTGATCCCAAGGGATTCCTAAGTAACCCTTGCTGCATGGCTTGTTTATGCATTTGGGGGTCATAAGGAGGGAAATAAGGCATGAATGACTTGGAGGGCATAAGGTTGTGGGGTTGTTATACCTATGATGTATCATTGTTTTCCATGAGGTGGCCTTGAGTTTTACTATACTTGTAGTCTCCTCAGGGTATTTGGTCCACTACCACCTGTGTAAAGACATCACAATGTGTGGTGCAATGTAGCCTTGGTTGGGAATATGTTTGTGATTGTTTCCCCTTCATTATTGTGTTGCATGTGTGTTACCTATCTAGGGCTTGGTTCTCCAAGCTCAGGGGTGGCTACTAGTTAGCCTAGGTTTGGAGGTGAGCACTCCATGGTCATAGTTTTTGATTTATTGCGAGTTGTTGGAAGAAAAGAATAAGACATGTAGATATGGCTAGAGTTATTGTTGCAGAAAAATATTTGGAAATGTATTTGTTATTTTCCTCATTTATTAGAAATGAGAGACCTATTTGTAAAGTGACAATAATGTCTTGGAAATATGTTTTAAAGAAATGTAATATTTATCTATGCTATACTGCAAAAAAGAAATGAGTATTTCTGGTTTTTTTTAGTTTTCTATGTTTCTGAAAAATAACATTTGTTGTGTATAGGATATTTTAAAAAGTAAGAAATTTATTCATTTCCTTTATGCATTTGAAACGTAATATTAGAAAAGAAATGAAATAGCTCTACATGCATGTAGTAGGTTGGAAATAAAATCTAAAATTTAGATCTGTGCATGGAGGTGCAAATTTAGTTATTTAAATCTGTCATTTATTTAATTGCAGAAAATAAAATTTAAAAGAACATTATAGTCAACTCTAAGGATTTATTTAATAAAGAATAGATTTAATTAGTTGTTGTTTTAAATTTATTTAATTTTGTTATTTACTTTATTTTTGCAGAAAGTAACTCTATAGTTAAATAATCTATCTAATTTTTTTTTAGCAGCTAGGATTTTAATAGAGGAAATAAATACAAAAATTTAAATTTGAAGAAATTATCTAATCTGTTAAATATGTTGTAGAATAAAAATATCTGCATATATTCTCATAGAAAGCATATGCCTAGTTACAATATATATATATATATATATATATATATATATATATATATATATATATATATATAATATTTAAACACACACACACACACACACACACACACACATATATATCTTTTCATACCTATTTAATAAACAAAAAAAAAATATTATTTATATATTTAAAAAAAAAAAAAATAGTGGATTTGGGCTTGGGCCGAACCACTATGCTAAACACAGTGGTCGATGGGGCTAAAACCACTATGGTTAGCACAGTGGTTAGTTGGGCTGAACCACTGTGGTTAGCACAGTGGTCGGCGTGGCCGGTGCCACTGTGGGCGGCCATAGTGGTCGCAGCCGCTGTGGAAACCCATAGTGAGCGGTGCCCCGGGGACGCCCGCCTGTGTACCAAACCCTCCCATGGCCATCGCTCACCAACCACCGCCCCTGCAAAAAAACAAAAAAAAAAATTTCAAGACAAAGAAAAAAATATGTATTGTAAATACATTCATTTATTTAATATATATATATATATATATATGGTAAAGAATATGAGTGGGACACAATGTAAAAATTATTTAACTCTCTAGGTGTTTTACATTATATATATGTTTTGTAAACATATGGGTATATATTATAAAAAATATATATATATGTTTAAATTTAAATTACTTATGAAGGATAATGATTTAGAAATTTTATAATAAAAATTGGGTGAGCTATTTTAGCTATGGGAAAATAATTGTAGCTCACCTAGATATAGGTTTATGAGATTAAACCTTATAGAACAAATTCCATTATGAATTTAATTAACTCCTTAGATGGTTTAGTTTAAACACTTTTTAATTATTGATTTAAATAAATTTTAGACATTATAAACAAAGTGCTAGGACTAATTTAATTAGATCCTTAAAGCAATTAATGCTTATTGAAGATTAACATTTTAGAGAATTGTGATTTAATTAATCTATTGACTAATTTTGATGAAATAATAAAACTATTCATTTAGTATTCCTCATTTAAATTTAAATTATTTTCATTTACTTGAGTTAGTGGTTTAAGTTAACCCATACATAGTTAAGACAAAACCTGCTAGTGCATTTCATATTAGCATTTTAATGTTATTTAGTTGTGTTTTTTTAAAAAAAATTATCCCGTTCATGCCCAAAAGTTTGGGCATGATATTTTGGTATCAGAGCAAGGTTTCCAACACTAGGAACCTTTCTCCATTATGTTTCGCTTTAATTATTTAGTTAAATTTATTTTATTAATTTTCTAGGATATTTAGATTTAATTAATTAAATATTGTTTTGAAAGGAGTTAGTTATTTAATTTAATTTATTTTAATTTTATATTCTCTTAAGGATGCCTCCGAATATGCGACAAGCTCGCAAGCACGGAAGGGGTCCTAGGCGTGTACGCATGGCACGTGAAGAGGTAGATAGGGAGGAATCGGTTCTGGAAGAGAACCCAAAGGCTCCTCCCGAACAGCCAATTGACCCAAACCAAAACATATTAGAAGCACTCCAGAACTTGATTGGTATAGTCCAGGATAGGTTTCCAGCCGGGGATCATCATGTTGAAAATCAGAACTCAGGAGGTCATAGATCGACTGTATATGGTGAAAATGGATAACAATAATAACAATATTGAAAGACTAAATGAATTCAACCACAAAACCCTAGCCTAACAATCAACAAAGATCCACCATAACATATGAAGATTACCTAAGACAATGCAAATAACTCAAAATCACAAAGATTATACCAATCACATGTCCAATAGGGTTTTGATCTCCATTCTTCCTATCTCCATTGATCTTGCTTGATATATTTGCTCTCAGATTTTTATATGCACAAGAGCTCAACAAAGAACGGAATGTGGTTGCAAGTAGGATCGTAGTGTAGCCAAGTACTCCAAAATTAGTCATTAGGGTTTGACAATGAAGAAAGCATCTCCTTAAATAGAAGACACAATATGAAATGGAGGGATAAGATTGAGAGGTGTAAAAAGGAGGTCGGCTAGGATTAGAGGGTAGGTAGAAGAAATAGTAAAATAATGAAAGGGGTAGGTAGTGTATGAGTTAAGAGATGAATGACTTGTGTCATGTGTAGAAAAAGATAATGAATTAATTAAATAAATAAAGATTTATTTAATTAATAGTAGAAGTGGGACAATTAAATAAATAAAATATTTATTTAATTTAGGAAAGGGTAATTTAAATAAATAAATGTATTTATTTAAATGAGAAATAAGGCTAGAAGAGGATAAATGAATTAATTAAATAAATAAAAATTTATTTAATTAATAGAAGAATTAGGCTTAGATAATTAAATAAATAAAATATTTATTTAATTAGACATGACAATTTTAGGTGTCTACATTTTGCCCCTCTTTGAGACAATGCGGCTTGTCGCGTTGTTTCAAAGAAGATAAGATGAACTAATACAGAGTTGCCCCAGAATGGGAATGATATGCCCCCTCGAGAGATTGGATGAAAATGTCTGAAAAGATTGCAGACAATCTCTCGATAAGAAAGAAAGGCTAGAATGGACAGACCGGATAAAGTGACAAAGTCACGGGATGAAGAAGACTGACTCGGGAAAATGCAGGCGAGGGCTAGGGTAGGCTATAAGATAGGCCACGGGGGAAAATACATCCTCATTGTCATCTACACATCTACGAGAGCAGAGTGCAGAGCGAAAATAGAGCAGCAGCAGTCAGCAGCGATGGCTTTCATTCATAGATTTGACCGGGTTCACCGATTTCAGAGGCCAGCAGATGCAGGAGAGCCGGTAAGTACCAGAAAACCTCCTCGTACTTTCACGCATTTCAAGTTTTGTCATTAATGCTCAATAGGTAGCAATAAATGCGCTAGGAATAGGGTAGTTAAAAAATGCAAAAATGTGCAACCGCGTCTGTGTCAGTGCTAGGCGCATCTGTGTTGGGTCCAGGCGCGTCTATGCCTGGGACCGCGTTTGTGAGTAATGCGAGCGCGTTTGCGAATTTCAAACGCGTTTGTGCTCTTTAGGGGCGTTTGTGTTCCCTGGCCGCGTTTATGAAAGATTTAGGCACGTATGTGTTCAGAAAGCGCGTCTGTGTTGCAGAAGCGCGTTTGTGCAGTCTATAAGCGCGTTTATGAGTTTAAAGCGCGTTTGTGTGTCAAAATGCATAGTTTGGTCATTTAGGTCAAATCGGCAGTTCTGTGATGAACATACGCTGTCGATTGGATAAGCTGCTGAGAGGATACACTCAAGAAGGTCCTCTAGGAAGACTAGGATAGATCAAGGCACTTTGTGATGAACAAGGAGCACCAAGATAGGCAGCACTTTGTGATGAACAGGGAGTGCGAATGTGAGTAACACTTTGTGATGAACAGGGAATGTCACACACGTAGTACTTTGTGATGAACAGGGAGCACTACTAGGATAGATAGCAACACTTTGTGATGAACAGTGAGTGTCACTAGGATAGGTAAGCGTATGCATTTAGGTAGCAAGTAGCATTTTGTGATGAACAGTGAATGCCACGATAACTGACATGATTGAGTTGCTTGACTGCAGGAGTATCTGCCTATGCTGGAGTCACGGGAGAGATTCCCGTTGACTCAGAGATTACGACCAGATTTATCGATTCAGGACAGGATTGCTATTGAGGAGATGGGCCTCAGACATGTGCTATATGTGCCCGAGTTTTGGGCAAACATGGGTTTGCTGACTGCACTGGCGGAGAGATGGCACTTCGAGACTTGCACGTTTCACTTGCCTATGAGGGAGATGATAGTGACCCTCGAGGATGTGTACAGGATACTACATATACCGATCGATGGAGAGATGATTCCATATGATCGTGATGGAGACAGGGAGGCGCTTAGACGGGTATTCCAGGATCTCGGTTTGGAGATGAGAGCAGGGCATGTGGCATGGGATACCATGACCGCGACAGGGTTAGCGCTGCCAGCTGTTATTGGAGGAGCCATCAGTGGTTTCTTGTGTCCAGACAGGGCTACACGGGGGTTGGCAGTGGGCTGGGGAGGAGCACTAGAGACACTGGTGACTGAGCACACCAGATATGCATGGGGGCCATGTGTCTTGGCGCATCTGTACTATGAGCTACATCAGTTTGTTTACCATGGATCAGTGGGCTTGGGTTGCGGAGTGACACTGTTACAGGTATGGGCTTATGAGCACCTTCTGATCACACGGCCTATCCACTTCAGAGGCAAAGGGCAGGGATGGAGTTTTGTACACCTGTATGATATGATTACATCATAGCCTCGGATTGGTCGACTGGAGCACTGGAGGCGTGTCATAGATGACATTGATATGGTTATCTGGAGGCCGTACCTGGGGTGCGAGGAGTGGGAGGACGATGTCGTGGAGCTTCCCTATACGTTCAAGAGCAGGTATCTGATTGGGCGTACGCCCTACATTTTGGAGAGGCAGTTGGTTGACAAGGTTGGGAGACAGTTCGGCAGGATCCAGAGGATGCCGCGAGGCTCGGGCATGTATGCCCGTACAGTCAGGGATCAGGCTCAGTTCGGACCACTGCTATCATATGATTAGGCTGTGACATAGATGACAGAGATGCTGCCACTACCTTGGGATATGTGGCCAGAGGTGGAGGATGCAGGGATGGACGCAGAGTATGCTGCGTATTGGGCAGAGCATCCATTTTTGAGGTTGACAGATCCAGGAGAGCTGTTGGAGGGAGAGGCTGGAGGGGATGATGATGATGATGGTGGAGGGGATGGAGGTAGGGGCCGACGGAGGTGGAGGGGAGTAGTGGGGGAGAGGCGAGTGGCACCTCGGAGGGAGGGAGGACAGGAGGGAGTAGCTCAGGTGGTGAGGGGTCGAGGTGGATTGCCCCTACATGTACTAGCAGCACAGGGTCCTAGAGCACAGGGACCTAGACAGGTGCAGGGACAGGGATAGGTGCAGAGACAGGTGCAGGCTCCCAGGAAGGGTCAGAGACAGGTACCTATTCAGGCACCTAGACAGGTACAGGGGGAGGCACATGTGCAGGCACCTGCAGAGGAGGAGCCACAGGCAGAGGCTGAGGGTGGTGATCCTGAGGAGGATGAGCTGCTAGAGCTGAGAGAGATCTGCCAGGGCTAGGCAGACGAGATTGCGGATTTGGAGCGGGAGAGGGATCGCCTCAGGATCAGGCTCAGGGACACAGAGGGAGAGAGAGACCAGGCCATCCAGCGATATACTGAGGCCAAGGCAGCTCTGAGGGCAGGGAGGCAGGCGGCAAAGGATACAGGGGCAGGCTACGCATATGTGCTACAAGCCGGAGAGGAGATTGGGTATTGGAGAGACCTGTACTACGGTGTCGTGCCAGCAGATCAGCGGGCGAGGAGCTTCCATAGATCATCGCGCACAGCGACGGCTACAGGAGGGAGTCGTAGGAGGCAGGCATCTAGTGGTGGGGTCATGGGTCCTCCACCACCACCAGACAGGCAGGGGGATCCTGGAGTAGGTCCATCTATAGCTCAGCGTCCATCGAGGCCAGGCGGCTCTGAGGGAGGGAGTTCATCATAGCCATAGAGGGCTCCCCTTTGTATCAGTATATGTACCATTTTTGTATTGTTGACACCTGCGGGTGATTTTGTAGCCATATGATTCTTTTGACATCATTGCATCATGACACATTTTGATTATATATATGAGAGATGATCCATTTTTGCGGCAGCTATATGCATGTGTACCTTATGTGATGTATGTTCTTATGTGATACATGTTTTATGATATGGATGCTTATATGATGTAATGCAATATATTTTTGTTCTTTTATGTTGTATATGTGATGCATGATGCAAATGTGAATGTATGTAATGTACATGAATATGATAATGCAAATTATTATTTACATAATAAAAATGTGAGATGTGCTAACATGTGTTGTATGCAGGATGTGATGCAATTGTGATATCTATATGTATGTATGAAATGCTTATATGTGGTGATGCAGGTGTAACTATATGAAATGCAAATGTTTTTGGTATGTCATTATACTCAGTCATGTGATAGCGGGCTATGCGGACTTGAGAAGGACAATGGAAGTCAATCAAGAAAGAGGGATGAAAGACAGAAGATATGAACGTGAAAGAGCTTCTTGTGCGTTATCATCATTGAGCTTTATTATGGCAAGTAGGTTATGACAATCGAGGCATTTGTTCGGCCCAGAAAGTCATTGTACCCGTTTGCATGGAGATAAGACAGTCACAAACAAGGAATGCCCCAGTTCATACTAGACTCACAGTGTCCTCATATCCTTGGACAAGTCATAGCATTACTAAAAGACAATCCACAGACAGTAAATGCAAATAGGTGACGATACCCCATCCTCGCCTTTCTAGTCAAAGACATCCTGGAGATAGAATCTCTAGTCAAAGACATCCTGGAAAAGCTAAAAGACATGTCACCAAAAGATAAAATCAAAAGAAAACCAAGACTCGACACCAACATCCACTGTAGTCCTCAAGTTTAGTGTCTCTTGTCACTTGTTTAAGTCTTATTCGATTATGGTCACAATGTTTACTTTCACAAAAAGGATAGATAGCACTGAACCATATGTTGTCTGAGTCTGTTGAAAGATTTGATTTTGTTGAAGCTCATTGTTGCTGCTGTGTCTCATTTGAAACTGACTGAATCCATGAAACTGATACTTTATTGTGGAGAAGATGGAACTTTATTGTGGATTTGTGATGCAAATGTTGCTTTATTGCGCATTGTGCACGGATAGACTGAAGAAAGCTAGAAGAAACTATACTCCTCGAAACATGTGATGTTCTCAGTTCCACACCCATCACTAGACGTAGGAATTGGCCATAGTCACAGATAGGGTCGGATTTATTATGGATGGAAAGGGATGTGAAAAGGGAGGTTTATGGATGGCTAACCAATCTTAGGTAGATCAATAACAAGCCATGATGGGAATGGGTAAGTTTATTGTGGATGAATAGGGTGTGAGTGTGTGCGAAGTGAAAGGATGAAAGAGAATCCTGAAGGAGGAAGGAGCAATGTCTCTACGCATGGCACTAGTGACCCAGTTTTCACCATGGTACTTGCCCAGGGCACCACCGAAGTGGTTTTCACCATTGGACGAAATTATTTCTCTTTACTTTTTCCAATTTTTCAATGTTTTTTTGTGTCACAAGGCGCCTGTTTGCCAGGTTTTCACCAAGTAACGATTTTTTTGTTTTATAATTTTTTTTGTATTTTTGATTTTTGTTTTGATTTTTTTTGTATTTTTGAATTAGGATATTCCGAAGAGCTATGTGTAGAACCTGCGAAGGTGCATGCTGTTGATAGGATCCTCCAAGGGTTCACCTTCTGTAGTTGAGAGCTGATATGCTCCAGATCCATATACCGCTGTGATGATGTAAGGACCAAGCCAGTTTGGTTTGAACTTGCCCTTTTTATCTCTGTCTTGCTGATTCTTGGGGTTCTCTCTGAGGACTAAGTCACCTACTTCAAATGTGCGAGGCTTAACTTTGTGATTGTAGCTGCGACTCATTCTTTGTTGGTAAGCCTTGAGATGATTAAAAGCAGTGTGTCTTCGTTCCTCCAGCAGTTCTAGTTATTGTAAGTGAGAGACCCTGTAATCTTCATCATTGATTATGTTTCTCAAAGAGACCCGTAAAGAAGGTAACTCGACCTCAATAGGCAAGATGGCTTCAGTGTCGTAGACAAGTGAGTAGGGTGTAGCTCCTGTAGGTGTGCGGACACTTGTGCGATAGGCCCAAAGTACAGGATTGAGTTGGATATGCCAGTTACGGCCAGCGTCGTCGACTGTCTTTTTAAGGATTTTGAGAATTGTTTTATTAGACGCCTCAGCTTGGCCATTACCTTGGGGGTAATATGGTGTGGAGAAATGGTGAGAGATATGGAAGCGGTCACAGAGTTCACGAACATCCTGATTTTTGAAGGGATGCCTGTTATCAGTAATAATGGAAGTAGGAATCCCATATCGGCAAATGATGTAGTTCAAGATGAAGGTAGCAATTTGTTTCCCAGTAACTTGTGTGAGAGGCACGGCTTCAATCCACTTTGTGAAATACTCTGTGGCTGTGATAATGAATTTATGTCCATTGGAAGAAGGAGGGTGAATCTTGCCTATGAGGTCAAGTCCCCACTGACAAAAGGGCCAAGGAGATGCAAGTGGTTGTAGTTCTTGTGCTGGTGCATGTATGAGGTCTCCATGAATTTGACACTGCTTACACTTCTTGACAAACTGATATGCATCTTTTTCCATAGTAGGCCAGTAATATCCAGTCCTGATGAGTTTCTTGGCCAAGGTAGGACCACTATTATGCGGGCCACATATCCCTTCATGCACTTCTTGTAACGCAATCTGAGCTTCGTCATTCTCTAAACATCTAAGAAGGGTGCCATCTAGACCTCGTCGGTATAGGATATCAGCTAAAATGACGTATCGAGAGGATTGGTGAATGAAAGTGCGGCGTTGATTGTTTGATAGATCGGGAGGTAAGATATTGTCGCGAAGGTATGTGAATATGGAACCATATAACTGGGATTCAGGACCAACAACAGATATCATTTCCGTAGGAGTGATCTCATATGATGGAATCAGCAAGTTGTCTACCAGGAACTCATAGCAGGTCTCATTTTGCGGCAGATCAATGAGCGAAGCAATTGTAGCCATGGCATCTGCAGCACGATTCTGTTCTCTTGGTATCTGTTCAAACTCTATCTTTGCGAAGTGCTGTTTCAGATCATCTACCAGTTGTTTGTAGGGCATTAGTTTTTCATCTTTTGTTTGGTAATCATCAGTTGCTTGACGGATGACAAGTTGAGAATCCCCAAAAACACGAAGTTCCTGGATCTTCCACTGAACTGCAATTCTTAATCCAGTTGTTAATGCCTCATATTCCACTATATTGTTGGTGCAAGGAAATGACAAGCGGTATGATTTTGGTATAGAATTGCCCTGAAGAGTTATAAAGAATATACCCACTCCTGCCCCGTGCTGTGTATATGAGCCATCAAAATATAATTGCCATGACTTTGCAGGTGATATTGTTAGAATGGACTCATCTGGAAATTCTGACTGTAGAGGAACATCATCTATCATGGGAGCATCTGCCAATTGATCTGCAATGGCTTTTCCTTTGATTGCTTTCCTGTCCACGTACTCAATGTCAAATTCACTTAGAATCATTACCCACTTGGCCAGCCGCCCAGTAAGTGTAGCTTTGTTGAGAAGATATTTTAATGGAGCAGGAGTCCACCTCTTATTCCCGTAGAGAGTCAGGATGGAAATGAGCCAGAGTCTGTGCACCTACCAAGACCACCTCTTGTGGCAGAGCCAGTGTATTATGAGAGAGCTCATCAGGAGCCAGGGGATCTTATCAGGGAGGTTATGCACCTCCAGCCACCATCTTTTGGGGGATCTACCGATGGGGTAGAAGCTGAGGCTTGGCTATGGAGCCTTGATAGGTGATTTGCATTGTGCTCTTATGAGAGCAATCTAAAGGCACGTGTAGCAGTCCACCTATTGAGAGGGATAGCCTCCACATGGTGGAGATAGGAGGAATACAAGTGTGGTTTAGTTTCTAATACTCTCACATGGGAGATTTTTACAGAGAGGTTCAGGGAGAGGTACTTGTCAGAGCATTACAGACAGCGTAGGATAGATGAGTTCCATGACCTCCAGTAGAAGGGTCTCTCGATGACCTAGTATGAGAGCAAGTTCTTTGAGCTCTTTCCCTATGTGGACTACCTGAAAGACGAGAAGCTTCTCATCAACCATTTCATTAGAGGGCTGAATGCTAGCATAGCAGGACCAGTGAGCATGTCCGCTCTAGGGAGCCTTCGGGTTTCCGTGGAGAAGGCACTGATAATAGAGGAGATTTAGGTCAAACCATAGAATACTAGGGATCGGTTCCAAAACTGAAACCCTACACCCTAGACATATGGATTTTAGAAACCCCATTGGAAGGGAAATAACAAAAACTCACAGGGGTTCTCCAAACCCCCTCCTCCGCAACAGTCACAACAGAACTAGAGGCAGAGGCCTCCGCAGAATAAGCAGGGCGTAAAGCCCAAGCACTGGTAGTCTCAAGGTCAGAGGCGAGATCAACAATCTCAGGTTCCTTACAAACCTCCAGTGAGGACTCAATAGTCCTCGAGGGGTGGGTACAATGGTTCTAGCAGGCTAGGGGGAAAATCTTTTTCTAGGCCTTAGGGCATCCAATTTCAGGCACGCAGTGCCTGCTTTACATGTGGAGTCATGGGGCATATGGTGAGAGATTGTCCTCAAGGTCAGATGGCAAGGAATCAGTGGATGGCCACATCAGAGCCTATAGTTGGAGATATGGGCAGGTCCCATAGAGTCTTCGCAGTGGTGGACAACCACTAGGCAGAGCACTAGGCCACAGTCATTGAGGCCGCAGGTATGATCAAAAGTAACAATGTATCTATATTATTTGATTTAGGAGCTACTGACTCCTTTATATCTCCATTGGTTGTGGAGCATTGTGGGCTAGTGGCAACTAGACAGGGTGTCAGTTGGGAAGTGGAATTAGCTTTAGGGGCTAGAGTGTCAATGGAATCAGAGGTTCAGGCATGTCAGCTACAGATTGACAATACCACCACCCTAGTAGACCTTAGAGTTACACCATTTGGTTCATATGGCATCGTACTTAGCATGGATTGGCTTTATGCCCATAGAGCCAAGATGGATTTCCCCCTAAAAGTGATAGAGTGTGAGGATGATCAGGGTTCGCTCATAGTAATCATAGGGATTCAGAGACCCGTGTCTTTTCGTATGATTTCTGCAATGCAGCTTAAGTAGAGCATGCAAAAGGGATGTCAGTTATTTGCCATCACTATCAGTGATAGAGGGGAAGAGGATGAAAAGTAAACATCGATTGATGACCATCCTATCCTTAAGGGATATGCAGACGTGTTTCCTTCAGAGCTACCAGGGATGCTGCCCCATAGAGAGATTGACTTTCATATAGACCTTGTATTAGGAGCTGAGCCAGTTTCAAGAGCACCTTATAGGATGACCACAAATGAGCTTAATGAGCTCAAGATGTAGCTTGAGGAACTCCTAGAGAAGGGTCACATTCATCCTAGCATATCCCCTTGGGGTGCACCAATCATCTTTGTGAAGAAGAAGGATGGATCTCTCTGATTATGCATGGATTATCGTCAGTTGAGCAAAGTAACCATCAAGAACCAATATCCTTTGCCCAGAATCGATGATTTATTTGACCAACTTCAGGGTGCCAAAGTATTTTCCAAAATTGATCTGAAGTCGAGATACCATCAGTTGAGAATAGTGGAAAGTGATATCCAGAAGACTACATTTCGCACTAGATATGGCCACTATGAGTTCACCGTGGTTCCATTCAGTCTTACGAATGCTCCAACTATTTTCATGAGCCTCATGAATGGGGTATTCCACACATTTTTGGACTGCTTTGTGATTATGTTCCTCGATGATATATTGATATATTCTCAGAATGAGAAAGAGCATGAGGAGCACCTGAGATAGGTTTTGCAGTGTTTGAGGGACAATCAATTGTTTGGTAGTTTGTCAAAGTGTGCTTTCTTTCGATCAGAGGTCAAGTACCTTGGGCACGTTATTTCCAGTGATGGGATCTCAGTAGACCCATCCAAGATCAGAGCTATTATGGATTGGCCAGTGCCAACCAGTGTGACCGAGGTCAGGAGCTTCATGGGCTTAGCAGGTTATTACTGATGCTTTATAGAGGGATTCTCTAGAGTCGCTCATCCTATTACTTCTCTTCAGCATAAAGGGAAGAAATTTGAGTGGATAGAGAAGTGTGAGAGGGCCATTCAGGAACTCAAAAGGACACTTACTAGTGCACCTATCCTTGTAGTACTAGATCCCTCAGCTAACTTCATGGTTTGTACAGATGCTTCCCTAAAGGGTTTAGGAGTAGTTCTTATGCAAGATGGTAGGTCTATAGCTTTTGAGTCTAGGAATATTAAAACTCATGAGCTTAACTACCCTACTCATGACCTTGAGCTTGCAGTAGTAGTGCATGCACTTGTGAGGTGGAGACACTTCCTTTTGGGTCATCATTTTGAGCTTCATTCAGATCATTAGAGTCTTTAGTACATATTCACTCAATCGAACCTTAATGCATGACAGAGGAGATGGATGGAGTTCTTCTGCGAGTATGATTTTGACATTCACTACATCAAAGGGAAAGAAAATGTAGTTGCTGATGCTTTGAGTAGGAGACGTCATGAGGTATACACCATATCTATGGGCACGGATTTGAGAGACCATATACTACAGCAGTTTCCAGAGGATGGATGGTATTCAGAAGTTTGTCCGGTGATACGATCTTAAGAAATTTTAGAAGGAAAATACGTGGATTATTCCTTAGAGTCTGATGGACTATTACGCCCTAGAGGATGCATCTCTGTACCTTCTTCTAGGGGTTTGTGAGAGTTCATTCTCATGGAGGCTCACAGAGCTCCTTATGTAGCACATCCTAGAGTTAAGTGTTGGTATTTTGGTATGGTTTTGTCATTGATGTCAACACCTGCTAAATACACCTACTTTGGAGATCCAACAACATTCACCGGCAATCAGTAAACTATTCAAACAATCACTGGTATATGGTTAACCGGTAGGATATAATGTTCACCAGTACTTGCAATGACATGGAAGATACTTGGTAATGTTAAAGACATCATGTGGACACTTTTCCTTGAAGTAATATCATTGGTATATTCTTATTTCCATATTTGCTTTTACCAGCAAATAGGTCCAGGTTATCTAGGGTTACATCGACAGGTTTATCTTTTCCAGATCAGCATGGCACACTATGGAGATGATTTATTATTGTTATAAAAGCATTAAGCCGACATGTTTAATCGGTTATTGCATTGGATATTGTATTATTTGTGAAAAGGCATGCTTAATTGCACATATAGATGAAAGTTGGCTATGGCATAAAAGACTATGTCATGTAAATTTTGATTGCATGGTAAAAATCAGTACTTCTAAGGCAGTTAGAGATCTATCTAAAATTATGAAACCTCAGAATACAATTTGCAAGGAATGTCAATTTGGAAAACAAGTTAGAACTAGTTTCAAAAGTATTCCAGAAAAATCCAATAATGCTCTTGATTTAATTCACACTGATTTACGTGGTCTGGCTAGAACTAAAAGCTTACAAGGTGATAGATATTTCATGCTAATTATTGATGATTATTCTAGAATGTGTTGGGTTACTTTTCTCAGGGAAAAATCAGAAGCACTTGGGTAGTTCAAACTATTCAAAGCAATGGTTGAAAATGAAACCGGTAAGAAAGTTAAATGTTTAAGATCAGATCAAGGAGGAGAATTCACATCTAGAGATTTTAATACATTCTGTGAAGTAAATGGAATCAAAAGACAATTATCAGCACCTCGGACACCACAACAAAATGGAGTTGTTGAAAGGAAAAATAGAACTATTTTGGATGCAGCAAGAAGTATGTTATCAAAAGAAAATCTACCATGTGTACTGGAGAGAGGCAGTAAGCATTGTTGTCTATACATTCAACAAAATTCACATCAAAGGTGAAACCAGTAAGACCCCTCATGAACTATGGTTTGGTAATACTGCTACTCTTAAGTATTTTAGAATTTTTGGAAGTAAATGTTATATTAGAAGAGATGAGTATATTGGCAAGTTTGATCCTAGAAGTGATGAAGGAATATTTCTTGGTTATTCATCTAAGAGTAAAGCTTATAGATTCTTTAATAAAAGATTACAGAAAATTGTTGAGAGTACAAATGTAAAGATTGATGAACAATTCAGAGGAACTTCAAGGTATATAGACTCTGAACCGGTAATAGAAATTATGAAAAATGAATCAATAGTAAATCCACCGGTACAGAATGATGATCCAGTTACTCCGGCATCATCAGAGGATACCATAGTAATTGAAGAACAACAACAGACTAAGACACCCTGGTATGTAAGACTGAATCATTCTGAAGATCAGATAATTGGAAAAAAATTTAAAGGAGTCATGACAAGAGGAAGATTGGCAAATGAAGAAGTATGTCTTATTTCTCAAATTGAACCATTATCTATCAATGAGGCATGTGAAGATAAATTTTGGATTAAAGCTATGGAAGAAGAATTAGGACAAATTGAGAAAAATAATACTTGGACATTAGCTCCCCGGCCTAAAAATAAAAATGTAATTGGAACCAAATGGGTATTTAGAAACAAACTCAATGAAAATGGTAGGGTTGTCAGGAATAAAGAAAGACTAGTTTGTAAGGGATATTCTCAGAAAGAAGGAGTTGATTACAATGAAACCTTTGCACCGGTAGCCAGATTTGAGGCAGTTAGATTATTCTTGGCCTTTGTAGCTCACAAGGATTACAAAGTTTATCAAATGGATATTAAATGTGCATTTTTGAATGGAGATCTTGAAGAGGAAGTCTATATTGAACAACTTGATGGATTTTCTTTAATAGATAACAATGATATGGTTTGCAGATTAAGAAAAGCTCTATATGGACTAAAACAATCTCCAAGAGCCTGGTATGAAAGATTCGATAAGTATCTTTTAAAAATTGGTTTTACTAAAGGAAATGCAGATAGCAATTTATATTACAAAGTAACTAATGATGACATTTTGATTATGGAGGTATTTGTTGATGGTATAATCTCTAGAGGAGAAGATGGATTATGCAAAGAATTTTCTCTTAAAATGCAGCATGAATTTGAAATGTCTATGATTAGAGAAATAAAATTCTTTTTAGGATTGCAGATTTTACAGACTCATAAAGGCATATTTTTGAGTCAATCTAAGTACTTGAAAGAACTACTCAAGAAATTTGGGATAGAGAACTCTAAACTGGTAAGCACACCTATGACTACAAATGACAAATTATCTCAAAGGGATGAATCTAAACCTGTTAATCCAACTAGATACAAATCTATGATAGGAGGTTTACTGTATTTGACACAAACCAGACCTGATATTATGAATGCAGTATGTATAGTTTCTAGATTTCAGAGTAATCCCAAGGAAAATCATGAATCAACAATAAAAAGGATTTTCTGGTACTTACAAGGCACAACAAATCTTGGATTATGGTATCCTAAAGATGAAAATTTTGATCTATATGCATACACAGATGCAAATTGGGCAGGAGATGTGGATGATAGAAAGAGCACCACTGGAGGAGCATTCTTTCTTGGAAAGAGATTAGTTTCTTGGTTAAGTAAGAAACAGAGTTGTACATCTTTATCAACAATAGAATCAGAATATGTTGCAGCAGCAACAAATTGTACACAGGTACTTTGGCTTAAGCAAATGTTGAAAGACATAATGGTAAAATGCAAGGAACCTATTACTATATATTGTGATAACACTACAGCAATTGATATATCTAAGAATCCAGTATTACATTCTAAAACAAAACATGTTTCTATCAAACTAAATTTTCTATGGGAAAAAGTTGAAAAAAAGGAAATAAAACTGGTTTATGTGAATACTAAAGAACAGCTTGCAGATATTTTTACAAAACCTTTGCCTAAGGAAACTTTTGAGTATCTCAGAGATCAGCTCGGAGTCTTACCTCCACTGGTAGAGACTTAGACAGTTGATGATTGTCATCAACTGGTAGAATTAAATGGAGAAATCTTTTATTCCGGTATTTGATGAGGAAGCTACTTCTCAGGGGGAGTAGTTGGTATATTGAATTGATTGGTATTTTGTATGAACTTGACCTTTTTGTGACTTTGGCATTTGATGTCAAAGGGAGAAAGATATATGGAAAAACATTAAGGAAAAATATATGGAAAAATGCATTATCTTTTTGACGAGAAATTGGTATTGTAAATAAATCTTTGTATAAACACATATTACTCCCAGGGGGAGAATTGGTTTTTGTACTTGGCATTTCTATTTTGGCACTTTGATGATTTTTCCATCTTGTGTTGCCATCAATGCCAAAGGGGGAGATTGTTGGTATTTCGGTATGGTTTTGTCATTGATGTCAACACCTGCTAAATACACCTACTTTGGAGATCCACCAACATTCACCAGCAATTAGTAAACTGTTCAAACAATCACCGGTATATGGTTAACTGGCAGGATATAATGTTCACCGGTACCTGCAATGACATGGAAGACACTTGGTAATGTCGAAGACATCATGTGGACACTTTTCCTTGAAGTAATATCATTGGTATATTCTTATTTGCATATTTGCTTTTACCGGCAAATAGGTCCAGGTTATCTAGGGTTACACCGGTAGGTTTATCTTTTCCAGATCAGCATGGCACGCTATGGAGATGATTTATTATTGTTATAAAAGCATTAAGCCGACATGTTCAATCAGTTATTGCATCGGATATTGTATTATTTGTAAAATGTTTTATTGTAATATCTTGTAGAGTCGACCTACTAAAATTGGCCTTAGGGTATGGCATAAATGTAAGATCTTATTTGTAAGATCAAATGTGGAATGCGAAAAAGATTTAAGGAAGGATATATGTGAGATCAAGCCGAGATATACACAAAGACATCATTTGAAGGTGAAGTTAGGTTTTTGTAGAAGCATATCAGCATTACACCGGTACTGAATCTAGCATATGAAGATGCTAGTTTGTGTAGTACATTCTCATTGGATTTAACCATCCAACTGTAGTCAGTGTGACTCCCATTTGTGTTTGAGCAGTGAGTGCAGACCCCTCTTTGTACACTTACTATCTGCAGTAGTATCATCTGATTGTGGGTAAGGTTTCCCACCGTGGTTTTTCCCCTTACAGGGTTTCCACGTACAAATATTTGTGTCATGTGTTGTGGTTGACTTTGTGCTTATGTTTCATGCATTAATTCTTACCGGTACAACATTTCCTATTAACACTGTTTACCGGCACAATTAACTGTCTTACCGGTATTAAGCATTAAGTTGGTTAATAAGATTTTGGTTTGAATTTATTAGACAACTGATTCACCCGCCCCCCCTCTCAGTTGTCCCCAGGACCTACATTAAGAAGATGCATGCTGACTTGAGATAGTTATACCATTGGCCAGGAATGCGGCAACTCATTACTGAGTTAGTAGCCTGATGCCTCGAGTGTTAGAGAGTCAAGGTGGAGCACTGCCATCTAGGTGGGTTGCTCCAATCTCATGCTATACCAGAGTGGAAGTGGGGTACTATATCCATGGATTTCATCATTGGTCTTCCTATGTCTTCTCTTCACCATGATGCTATCTTGGTGACAGTTGACAAGCTAACCAAAGTGGCCCACTTTTCACCACTTCGGACTACCTTCACAACACTGGCAGTGGTACAGGTGTTCTTATAAGACATTGTCAGACTTCATGGCATTCCACAAAAGATAATTTTTGATAGGGATTCCCTCTTAACTTCTTCCTTTTGGAAGGCATTACAGGCAGCTATGGGTACTAAGCTCAATTTCAGTACAGCCTATCATCCAGAAATGGATGGTCAAACAAAGAGGGTTAACCAGCTGTTAGAGGATATGCTTCACATGTACGTCATGGATCATTAGACTAGATGGGAAGAGTACCTTCCCTTACCGAAGTTTGCCTATAACAATGGGCATCACACTTCGTTGGGGATGCCACCCTATCAGGCATTATACGGCAGGCCTTGCAGGACACCATTGAGTTGGGACCGCATAGAGGACAGAGTTGCTATTGGTCCTGAGATAGTTTGGGATATGGAATAGAAGGTGGATTTAATTAGGCAGCATCTTAGAGAGGCACATGATAGACAGAAGAAATATGCAGATGCGAAGAGGATAGATCGTAGCTACTTGGTTGGAGATAGAGTTTTCTTGAGAGTGGGACCGCATAAGAGTCCAATCCATTACGGAAAGGATTCTAAGCTCATACCTCACTTTGTAGGACCATTTGAGATCCTTGAGAGGATAGGACAAGTTGCCTACCATTTAGCATTGACACCTAGCCTGTCACGCATCCACGATGTGTTTCATGTATCAGTTTTGAGGAAGTATATCTATGACGAGTCTCATATTTTAGATTGGGATGCATTGCAGGTGGAGTCAGACGGGCAGCTAGCTTTGGAGCCCATTCGCATTTTGGCATGCCAGATGCTGGCCCTTTGAGGTCAAGAGCTGGACCAGGTTAGGGTCTAGTGGGATTGCTACGATGAGATTATGACTTCATGGGAGGATGCAGCACATATGAGATCAGAGTACCCCCATCTTTTTGATGAACTCTAGGAGGAAGCTCATGCCTAGAGGGGGAGGGTGTGAGGCCCTACCCTGACTCAATCTAGCATTTTAGTGATTTTTATGTTGAGACTATTATGGATGCTTTATTTTTATGCATTATGGATTTAGAATGTATATGATTCCATGATTTGGATAACATTGCTATATGTTGATGCTTCATTTATATGCTTTATGATATAGAACTCTATATGATTCTAGAATAGGATGAATTTGAGATGATATATGTTATTATTAGGTTTGCAGGACTTTACTATGATGATAGAAATAGGATGCATGTTTTATGTGTGGATCAAAATTATGAGAATTATGATAATTGCTTATGTGGATTTATTTGGATATAAGATGTATTGATTTGTTTAAGTGTAAATTGTATGCAGAGTGTTTGATGTGTATTCTTATTCATGTTTTTTATATTATATGAGGTTATTTGAAATTACTAATGTGTAATTGAGATGCACAGGAAAATTATCCATGTGACCATGGAAATATTATGGAGAACCAAACCTAGACCTATGTACGTTTGTAAAACCAGGGTTTGTCTATTTGGAAAGACAACACCCCGTTTGTATAGTATTTTATTTGTAAAAGTGGATGTTGCATGTGTGTTAGATTGAATATATTTATTTGTGTAAATCCAACAAGAGAAAAGATTTCATGCATAATTTTGTAAAAGTATGTATATTGTGTCACTTAACACATGTGTTGATTTATGTTTTAGTTTTTTTTAAATTGTCTCTTGGAGGGAGTTGTTTAACCATAGATTTTTTGATTAATTTAATGTGATTCCATAATTGCCTTGGGAAGAGAATCTTTGGGGTGGTAAACTTAAGTTTGACCCGAAAATTAACTTTAGAGGGGTTTAAAAGGGGTTAAATGGACACCTAGGGGTAGGTTAGGAGTGTTTCCTAAAGCCCATAAGGTATACCTAAGGGTTAGGAGTAATTTTAGGCATGTTTCAACTCCCATGTGACCTTTTAGACACCTTAAAAATCGGGTTTCCTAAGTTGAGCGAAAATTGAAAATTAGAAGGCATCACCTAAGTTATTAACTTTTCTTTTTGACGAGAGATCCTTTTGGATCTTTTTCTGAGTTTTCCTTTTTCAATTTTAGAAACCTGTGAGAACTCTCACTGAGGCTTTTTTAGGCAAGAATGTGAGATTTTGTGGGTAATCACCCACTCTCCATTTTTGGAGACAAGAATTTTTGAAAGAAAAGATAGATTTGGTTTTAGGAAATTGGATAAGGGTAGAGAAGGAAGGAATTTGTGGAATTGGGCTACTCATCCTCAACTAATCTAGCATTCCTTTAGGCAGTTGAAGGTTGGTTAAATTTCTCTTGTATTGTTTTTATATTGCATGTTATGTTGAAAGGAATTGCTTGTATGGAAAAGGCTTGTTTCTTGTATTTTCTCCTATGAAAATTTATTTTGTGTTCTACATTTTACTCTTGTGTATTGTCTATGTTTTGGGAGTAACCAAGACCTCCTACTCTTGGGAGAGAGGATGGTCTTGTGGGCGGTAGAAGTTTGACAGCCCTTGAGTGAGAGGCTCTCGTTAAGAGTGTGATCTCATGGGATTCCTAAGTAACCCTTGCTGCATGGCTTGTTTATGCATTTGGGGGTCATAAGGAGGGAAATAAGGCATGAATGCCTTAGGGGCATAAGGTTGTGGGGTTGTTATACTTATGATGTATCATTGTTTTCCATGAGGTGGCCTTGAGTTTTACTATACTTGCAGTCTCCTCAAGGTATTTGGTCCACAACCACCCGTGTAAAGACATCACAATGTGTGGTGTAGTGTAGCCTTGGTTGGGAATATGTGTGTGATTGTTTCCCCTTCATTGTTGTGTTGCATGTGTGTTACCTATCTAGGGCTTGGTTCTCCAAGCTCAAGAGTGGCCACTAGTTAGCCTAGGCTGGGAGGTGAGCACTCCATGCTCATAGCTTTTGATTTATTGCAAGTTATTGGAAGAAAAGAATAGGACATGTAGATGTGGCTGGAGTTATCGTTGCAGAAAAATATTTGGAAATGTATTTGTTATTTTCCTCATTTATTAGAAATGAGAGACCTATTTGTAAAGTGACGATAATGTCTTGGAAATATGTTTTAAAGAAATGTAATATTTATCTATGCTATACTACAGAAAAGAAATGAGTATTTCTATTTTTTTTTAGTTTTCTATGTTTTTGAAAAATAACATTTGTTGTGTATAGGATATTTTGAAAAGTAAGAAATTTATTCATTTCCTTTATGCATTTAAAACATAATATTAGAAAAGAAATGAAATAGCTTTGCATGCATGTAGTAGGTTGGAAATAAAATCTAAAATTTAGATCTGTACATGGAGGTGCAAATTTAGTTATTTAAATCTATTATTTATTTAATTGTAGAAAATAAAATCTAAAAGAACATTATAGTCAACTCTAAGGATTTATTTAATAAAGCATAGATTTAATTAGTTGTTGTTTTAAGTTTATTTAATTCTGTTATTTACTTTATTTTTGTAGAAAGTAAGTCTATAGTTAGATAATCTATCTAATATTTTTTTAGCAGCTAGGTTTTTAATAGAGGAAATAAATACAAGAATTTAAATCTGAAGAAATTATGTAATCTGTTAAATATGTTGTAGAATAAAAATATCTGCATATATTTTCATAGAAAGCATATGCCTAGTTACAATATATATATATAAAGACAAATTTACATGCATATATAAAGTTTTAAATGAATTCATTTCTTAAAGATAAACAAAATAAACTTATTTGTTTAATATATATATATATTCATATATATAATATTTAAACATATATATATATATATATATATATATATATCTTTTCGTACCTATTTAATAAACAAAAAAATATATTATTTAAATATTTAAAAAAAATATATATAGTGGAGTAGGGCTTGGGGCGAACTAGTGTGCTAAACACAGCGGTCGGCAGGGCCGAAACCACTATGGTTAGCACAGTGGTCGGCGCAGCCGGTGCCACTGTGGCTTCCCATAGTGGATGGCCTGAGGGCTACCACTATGGGTGACCAGAATGGTCGCAGCCACTATGGAAACCCACAGTGAGCGGCGCCTCAGGGACGCTCGCCTATGTACCAAACCCTCCCATGACTGTCGCTCGCCAACCACCACCCCTGCAAAAACAAAAAAATAAATTTCAAGACAAAGAAAAAAAAGGATATAAAACCCTAGACCAGTTAGGGCTAGTGTAATGTGGAACAATAAAGAATGAAGGAAATAAAAAGGGCATTAATATATTAATAAAATTAGGGTTTCATGGTCATTTTGTTTAAAGTGTAAATACATTCATTTATTTTACATGTATATGTGTTAGGTCCCAGAGACAATTGAGAGGGGGGGTGAATCAGTTGTCAAATAAGTTCAAACCAAAAACTTATTAACCAACTTAATGCTTAATACCAGTAAACCAGTTAAGTATGTCGGTAGACAGTTTTAATAGTAAATTGCTATACCGGTAAGGATTAATGTATGAAACATAAATATAAAGTCATCCACAACACATGACACCAATATTTGTACGTGGAAACCCTGTAAGGGGAAAAACCATGGTGGGAAACCTTACCCACAATCAGATGATACTACTGCAGATAGTAAGTGTACATAAATGGGGTCTGCACATGCAAAAAGGCCAATAGCCTAGAGCTCACTACTCAATCACAAAATGGGAGTCAGACTGACTACAGTTGGATGGTTAAATCCAATAAGAATGTACTGCACAAAATAGCATCTTCATATGCTTGATTCAGTACCAGTGTAATGCTGGTATGCTTCTACAAAAACCTAACTTCACCTTCAAATGATGTCTCTGTGTATATCCCTACTTGATCTCGCATATACCTTCACACAATTCTTTTTTGCATTCCACACTTGATCTTACAAATAAGATCTTACATTTATACCATACCCTAAGACCAATTTTAGTAGGTCGGCTCTACAAGATATTACAATAAAAACATTTTACATATAATATAATATCCGATGCAATAAGTGATTAAACATGTCAGCTTAATGCATTTACAACAATAATAAATCATCTCCATAGCATGCCATGCTGATCTAGAAAAGATAAACCTGTCGGTGTAACCCTAGATAACCTGGACCTATTTGCTGATAAAAGCAAATATGCAAATATGAATATACCAATGATTATTTCTTCAAAATAAAGTGTCCACATGATGTCTTCGACATTACCAAGTGTCTTCCATATCATTCCAAATACTAGTGAACAATATATCCTGTCGGTGAACCATATACCAGTAACTGTTGCATAGTTTACTACTTGCCGGTGAATGTTGTTGGATCTCCAAAGTAGGTGTATTCAGTAGGTGTTGACATCAATGACAAAACCATACCAAAATACCAACAATCTCCCCCTTTGGCATTGATGGCAACACAAGATGGAAAAACCATCAAAGTGCCAAAATAGAAATGCCAAATATAAAAACCAACAATCTCCATTTCTCCCCCTGGGAGTAACAATACCAATCTCTCATACCAATTTCTCCTTAAATGTGTTTTTCAAAATCTCTCTACAAAAGGATAATGTGTTTTTCCATAGATATCTCTCCCCCTTTGACATCAAATGCCAAAGTCACAAAAAGTCAAGTTCATACAAAATACCAATCAATTCAATATACCAACTACTCCCCCTGAGAAGTAGCTTCCTCATCAAATACCGGGATAAAAGATTTGTCTTTTTAATTCTGCTGGTTGATGACAATCATCAACTGTCTAAGTCTCTACTAGTGGTGGTATGACTCCAAGCTGATCTCTGAGATACTCAAAAGTCTCCTTAGGCAAAGGTTTTGTGAAAATATCTGCAAGTTGTTCTTTAGTATTCACATAAACCAGTTTTATCTCCTTTTCTTCAACTTTTTCCCTTAGAAAATTCAGTTTGATAGAAACATGTTTTGTTTTAGAATGTAATACTGGATTCTTAGATATATCAATTGTTGTAGTGTTATCACAATATATAGTAATAGGTTCCTTGCATTTTACCTTTATGTCCTTTAACATTTGCTTAAGCCATAATACCTATGTACAGTTAGTTGTTGTTGCAACATATTCTGATTCTATTGTTGATAAAGATGTACAACTCTGTTTCTTACTCAACCAAGAAACTAATCTCTTTCCAAGAAAGAATGCTCCTTCAATGGTTCTTTTTCTATCATCTATATCTCCTGCCCAATTTGCATCTGTGTATGCACATAGATCAAAATTTTCATCTTTAGGATACCATAATCCAAGATTTACTGTGCCTTGTAAGTACCGGAAAATCCTTTTTACTGCTGATTCATGATTTTCCCTAGGATTACTCTAAAATCTAGAAAAAATACATACTGCATTCATAATATCAGGCCTCGTTTGTGTCAAATACAGTAAACCTCCTATCATAGATTTGTATCTAGTTGGATTAACAGGTGTAGATTCATCCCTTTGAGATAATTTGTCATTTGTAGTCATGGGTGTGCTTACTGGTTTAGAGTTCTCCATCCCAAATTTCTTTAGTAATTCTTTCAAGTACTTGGATTGACTTAAAAATATACCTTTATCAGTCTGAGAAATTTGTAAACCTAAAAAGAATTTTATTTCTCCAATCATAGACATTTCAAATTCTTGCTGCATTTCAAGAGAAAATTTCTTACATAATCCATCTTCTCCTCCAAAGATTATATCATCAACAAATACTTCAATAATCAAGATGTCATTATTAGTTACTTTGTAGTATAAATTGCTATCTACATTTCCTTTAGTAAAACCAATCTTCAAAAGATACTTATCCAACCTTGCATACCAAGCTCTTGGGGCTTGTTTCAATCCATATAGAGCTTTTCTTAACCTGCTATAGATAGGAATCTGGAAATCATCAAAGCAATATAAACATTAGCCTAGTTCAATCACGAAAACTCAATTGCAATGACCAATCCTAATTACATTCACTGAAAACATGAAAACAAGACATTCACGATTGAAAACTAGGCAAACCAAACGCAGATGTCTCCTTCATGTGGCTCCATTGTCCTTCTTTCTCCTTCAAATAGCTTTGTTTGTGGATCTCACCTACTAGTGCATAAGCATGATGTGAAGGCAAGTAGACAAGACGATAGCATAAGTGTACTAGAAGCATGATTGATTCGACCAGGGGCTTTGATTGAAGAAATTCATCCAATTTATAGACAAATTGGAGAAAAGATCAGATTAGCATGAAAGTGATTTGAATGGAAATTCAAATCAGGAATAGCAAAATTATGACAAGTGTATGACAAATTGCTATTTAAGGATTTATGACAATTTATGACAATTTATGACAAATTGCTATGCAAGGATTTATGACAAGTTTTTGAAATAGAAATAGACATTTAGGAATTAGAAAATTAGGTTAGAAATGATGACTTGGAATTTAGGAAATTGATGAATATTAGGTAGATTAATTAATAATTTCTCATTCATTAATTAATTTACAAAAATAGGAGGAATTAATTAGCCAATTAAATAAACATTTAATTGTGACAAGAAGACTTAGGATAGATACATAAATTATTTATCCTAAAGAGAAAAATGGAGAGAAAATGACAAACAAGGTTAAATGAATAAATCATGAAACCCTAGAAGATAAATTAGAAATGCAAGGACGACAATTAGGTCTTGATGTAAGATTGATTTGATGTCGATTCGATCATGATTTTGAATTGATAAATGATTTGATTGATAAATGTGCCAATTGACGAGGAATAATGACTAATTGATCCAAATTGACATAATTGAGAAGGACAATGATCGATGACAAATTGATCGCGAGACGACAGGATTGAAAATAACAACAATCGATCACAAGTCGACAATATTAAAAATAACAATGATCGATGATAAATCGATCGCAAAACGAAAAGATTGATAAGAGGACAATGATCGATGACAAATTGATCACAAAATGACAAGATTGATAAGAGGACAAAACCCTAATTAGGATTGACGATGACCAAAATGATGACAAATGAACACGCACATTGATGCGACAGGATAAGATCGACCAAAACCATGACTGAAGATTGTTATCAACAAGACTGAATTCAAAAGGGAGACAAATGAAGAATGTAGAAGGACTCAATGCTCGCAAATGATAAAGACCAAGTACGCAACATAGAAGAAATGTTAATGCGACATAAAAACCTAAAATAAGGCAATGCGCCAATGTTAAAATACAACTCTGCAAGCATTGACCAGTTTTAGATGTCTACATTTTGCCCCTCTTTGAGACAATGCAATTTCAAGCGTTGTTTCAAAGAACAATAATGAAAATGCCCCAGACAATAACAATGACATATGCATGCCCCCTCGAGGAATTGGCCGGAAACATCCAGAAAAGAGGCAAATGGATCGATAAGAATGATAGAACACGATAGGAGCAAATAGACAGACAATCGGAGACCGGATGCATGAAGGAAAAGCAATTGAAGGTGCAAAAGATCATGACCAGCATAAGATGGAGAGGGTGCATGTCCATCTATGCACTGACAAAGATCTATAAATGAGACAAAGAGAGTGAAAAGTGCTCATTTCCACTAGCCAAAGAGGAGGATTTGTTGCTCTGGAAAAGGACACTAGCAGAGAGATGGCAAACATTCCAATAGCAGATCACCTCAGGGAATGTGTACACACCTACAGATGACCAGACGATGTGGGAGCAGCGGTATTTATCTCAAAAACCCATATTGTCAATTTCATGAATTTGACTTGCTTGGGGGACATTGCGGGGCCCATAGGGAATGCAGAAAGTGACTTCTGCGCCTGTGTGAGCACATCCTACACTTGTGTAGGGTACATAGGTGCAAGTTGATGCTACACAGGTGCAGGTCATAGCACACAGGCGCAGTTGTGCATTGGGAACCCCAATTTGATCAAAAATAGCATGCGAAAGATCCCGAAAAGGGGGATAAGGGTAGGATAGGTCAAAATAGATTAGAAACATCCTAATTTGTGGATGAAACAAGGAAATGCAACATGTAGGAGGAAACCCTAAAATTGACAGAACATGCCCCAATTGTGATGCAGAGTCGACAGTATCCATTGATCACGCGGGAGAACCACCCTGACTGCTTCATGTTATGACATAGACTCAGGAGCACAGACAGAGATACACTAGCAGGACTTGGAATATACTATATCACATTCATGCCTGAGATTAGGGCAAACATAGGACTACTGACCGCATTGGCAGAGCGATGGCATTCGGAGACTTCCTCCTTCCATTTGGCGACTGGAGAGGTGACTGTGACACTAGAGGATGTATGGCGTATCCTCTGCATTCTGATTCATGGAGAGATGATAGAGTATGACCCAGTGATAGGGAGAGATGCTTTGTGCAGATTATTTGAGTGCGACGTAGATGATCTAGATATCATAGAGAGGGAGATTGGCTAGGAGACCATGGCATCAGAGTATGATCAATGATATGTGGTGATAGCCGTGGTTATAGCATGCCTACTAGCAGGAGACAGACAAGGACATGGATTCCCTATTGGATGGGGAAGAGTGCTAGACCGGATGGCGATAGAGGGGACGGTGTATGCATGGGGACCATGTGTACTTGCTATGCTATATTTTTAGTTACATCAGATAGCATATCAGGGGGTGCAGACATTGAGCTGTGGGGTCACACTATTACAGGTATGGGCATTTGAGCACATAGCCATATGTTGACCGATTGTAGAGAGACAGGTAGTACCACACTGACCATATGTGTACTATTATGGGGGAGCACTGAGACAGGGTCCTTTTGGATACATATTGTATTGGCGACATGAGCTAGATAGATTGAGAGAGTTCACATGGAGGCCATACCTTGATTGCCCTGGATGGTCAGATGATAGTGATGAGCTATCATATTTTAGACAGGAGAGATACCTGATTGGGCGACCAGTGAATTGATAGAGAGTGATTGAGATGTACCTACCAGAGAGAGTCAGACGATGGTTTGGAGAGAGACAGGATATACCTAGAGGGACTGCACACTTTGCCCGATCTCACAGAGAGACGAGTCAGTGGGGGAGGATGATTCAGCCACACATAGCATATGCTGACTTCACATAGCTACAGTAGAGATAGTGGGATTGGAGATCAGATGTGGTGGATGTCGGGATGATAGAGGAGTATGAGCGATGGTTTGCATGATGACGACCAGTGCCATTGACAGATCCTAATATTTTGGTACCGAGGAGACAAGAGGACTTCCCACTTGTTGGAGAGGAGGAGGGAGATGATGAGGATGAGGAGGATGAGCGTGGTGATGAGGATGAGGGTGGTGATGAGGATGAAGACTATGAGCCAGATTCAGCCGATCAGGAATCATTGCAGGATATACCCATAGAGCCGGAGATAGCTAGGATAGAGGAGATGGAGATGTGCAAGGCTACCATAGCAAGTCAGCATGATCACATTGCGACATTAGAGAGATAGAATGCCATCTTGAGGACAAAGCATGATCAGTTCAGAGCAGAGATAGCCAGACTCACAACGGCTCGAGATACAACAATAGCCTAGGCACAACGAGAAGAATAGAGAGTCACTGAGTATATTGGGTCGATTAGGGATGCCAGTGCATGTGAGATGGCACAGATGTTGGTAGAGACCGGAGAGGAGATACACCATTGGAGGACACTATATGAGAGTGCAGTTCCACCAGAGCAGAGAGCATCATCATATCAGGTACGATCGAGGACAGAGAGTAGGGCACGCTCTCAGAGGTCAGTGAGTAGCATGGGGGTGAGTGGACCTATGAGACCACCATAGCCAGGACCTGGGGCAGGAGGGACTTCATCCTTGAGACATGGTAGGGATGAGGAGGATAGAGGGAGCACCCAGTGATAGAGGCACATGCTCTTTATGACAGACAGTTGACATTATGTAGTGTGACATTATGTAGTCAGCCTGCGGGCCATACTTAGGATAGACAGTCCAATTTTGTACTCCGATATTATTTTGATATATGATATGATATGCATTGAGATGATGGTATGCAATGTGTTATGACTTATAGTTATTTTTGATGTATGGATGGCTTATGCAAGGTTTTATGTACCATTGTGGAACATGTATGGATATATATATATTTTTTATGTGTTTTTGATGCATTTATAATATGAAATGGATAAAATGCTTGATATGATGCTCGATGTGATGTTTGATATAATGCAAATGTACTAACCAATGAATGCAGGATGCAACATATGTGTTTGGGGAAATTGGAGCACTAGACCGAACTGACTATCCGAACTGACAGAAGAAATGTTAGTAAGAAGAAATGAGACAGAGGATAGTTAGAGACAAAGAAAAACTTGCTTTCAGTAATGCACTTTGTAGGTGAGAACCTTTATTTAATGTAGCAAAACGGATGCATAGCATCATGGCATTGAAGGCCAGAGCTGAAATGCAACCCTTTTTGCAAAAGATAGACACATCACACACAAGGAATGAGTGAAGCATCCTAGGGTGCATACATCAAGGGTCAAGGTATGTGCGGCGTTCACAAAGTGAACGTACTTATCACAGACACCCAATGATATAGTTGCCCCCGTTTGTAACAATCAGTCCACAAACAACAATCACAATAAAAAGAAAGGGACCATGAACCATCCCGGTCACTCTAAATCACTCAGTGACATCATTGAGCAACATAGGAACATGATCGAAAATAAATCAATAAATGATAAGACTCGCTAATTCCAACAAGTCAAACAAACATCTTGATCTTCATTGTCAAAAGTTGAAAGCGTTGATAGGACGATGATGTTGTCTAGTTTTAGGACATGTGGTACCCTGTCTAAGATAGGACATAGTCTAGTTTCGAGCATACCACACCCTGTACAAGACCCATGATAGTAGTGACAAGGACAAATGATATTGATGTTAATGTTCGATTGATATGACAATTGTGATCAGTTTGAATGTCTGGTTTGATTGAAAAAGTTCATCTGTGAATACATGATTGCATTAAAGCACAATGTGTGATTGCTTGTCGTTGGATGTATGCTCAGCGATCTGTCTTATGCACCAAGAGGATATATTTTTTTTTGTTTTTCTTTCCGAGTGTGTACAATTTTTTTGTGTTCATTTTTTTTCAAGACTTTATTTGACTTTTTTTGGATTATTTCAGGACATTTTTTGATTTTTTGGGATTTTTTCAAGACATTATATGATTTTTAGGGATTTTTTCGGGACATTTTTCAATTTTTTGGATTATTTTAGAACATTTTTCAATTTTTTTGGATTTATTTCAGGACATTTTTCAATTTTTTTTGGATTTATTTTAGGACATTTTTCAATTTTTTTGGATTTTGATTCGAAAGTTCCAGTGACTGATCATGACAAGGGGAACGCACCCAATGCACATCTAAAAGATATATATGGAAACCAGGACTGAAACATATGCACAAGAAATGGAGTATGCAAGACAATGATGTTGACCAATCACAGGCCTGAAACAGAACATTGGGTCAGGACAAGGATAGGCACTGTAAATCTGTAGAGAAAAAGCATAGCTAGAGGTCATGATAGATGACAGAGAAATGATTGTTTTTACACATGGCACCTATTTGCTAGGTTTTCACCATGGTGCTTGCCCAAAGTGCCTGTTTACCAGGTTTTCACTAGAGGGCGAATCATTTTTCCTGACTTTTTTTGTTCTTTTCCTTTGTTTTCTCTTTTTTGAGGTTTTTTTTTTTTGAATTTTTTTTATTTTTGACTTTTTTTATATTTTTTTTTGTATTTTTTAGGATCATACTTGAAGAAGTACTGATAGAAAATTATGCCCAGTACTTGCAAAGGTGCATGCTATTTACAGGATTTGACAAAGGTTTACCGTCTGGGGTAGCAAGCTGATATGCCCCCGAGCCATAGGCTGCAGTTACTATGAAAGGCCCAACCCAATTAGGTTTAAACTTGCCTTTGATGACATCAGTAGATTGTGCATTCTTGGGGTTTGCCTTTAAAACTAGATCTCCCACTTTGAAGTGTCGCCCTTTGACCTTCTTATTATAAGAGCGACGAAGACAGTTTTGATATGCTTGCAAATGTGTCAGGGTTGTCTGATGCTTCTCATCTAACATCTCAAGCTGATGTAACCGAGAGACTCTGTGCATTTCATCATCAATTAGATGTTGCAAGGAAACACGCAAAGAAGGAATCTCCACTTCCAAGGGTAAAATGGCTTCTGCACCATACACCAAAGAATAAGGTGTTGCGCCAGTAGGTGTGCGGATAGAAGTGCGATAAGCCCATAGTGCTGGATTCAACTCTACATGCCAATCTCGACCAACGTCATTGACAACCTTTTTCAGGATCTTGATAATGGTTTTATTTGATGCTTCGGCTTGACCATTACCTTGCGGATAGTATGGACTAGAGAAACGGTGTTGGATATGAAACTTTTCACAGAGTTCCTTGACATATTTATTCTTGAAGGGATGACCATTATCTGTGACTATGGCAAGGGGAACCCCATATCGGCATATGATATAATTCAATAGTAATTTTGAAATTTGCACACTAGTGATATAGGTCATGGGGATAGCCTCGATCCATTTTGTAAAATACTCTGTTGCTGTAATGATAAACTTGTGTCCATTTGCAGATGTCGGGTGAATCTTGCCAATAAGATCCAATCCCCATTGAGAAAAGGGCCATAGAGATATGATAGAATGAAGCTCTTGGGCTGGTGCATGAATATAATTTCCATGGATTTGGCATTTGTAGCACTTCTTAACAAAATCATGAACATCTTTTTCCAGAGTGGGCCAATAATACCCAGCACGAATCAACTTTTTGGCTAAGCTCAAACCATTGAAATGGCCCCCACATATACCATCGTGAACCTCGTGTAAAGCCATTTGTGCTTCATTAGAATCCAAACACCTGAGGAGGGTATGGTCAAAGGAACGATGGTAAAGGGTATCGGCAATGATGACATATTTGGCTGTCTGTTGGATGAAGGCTCGGTGTTGGTTAGTGGAAAGGTTAGGTGGTAAAGTTTGGGATTTCAAGTATTGATATACATCATTGTACCACAGGGAGTTAGGACCAACAAGAACACACATCACATCTACTGTCAGAATGTCAAAAGAAGGGACAAGCAACTGTTCGACCAAAAATTCACATTTGTCCGTATTGTGGGGCATATTCAACATGGAAGCAATCGTAGCCATCACATCTGTCGACTTGTTTTGAATTCTTGGAACTTGACTGAAATGGATAGCCGTGAATTTTGTCTTGAAGAAATCAACCATATGCTTGTAGGGAATAAGCTTTTCATCTTTTGTTTCGTAGTCATCATTGACTTGACGGATGACTAACTGAGAATCTCCATAGACTTGTAAATGTGTGATGTTCTAGTGGACCGCTACTCGGAGTCCTGTGACCAGAGCTTCATATTCTACAATGTTATTGGTACAATGAAAAGTTATTCTGTAGGACTTGGGAATAGCATCACCTTGAGGGGTGACAAACAATATGCCTGCTCCAAATCCAAACTTGGTATGGGATCCATCGAAGTATAACTTCCATTCATTAGAAGATGTAAGAGAAAAGACTGATTCATCTGAAAAATTGGTCAACATGGGATGATCAACATAAATGGGAGCCTCTGCAAGTTGATCTACTATGACTTGTCCTTTTATTTCCTTTCGCTCCATGTACTCAATATCAAATTCACTGAGGATCATAACCCACTTTGCTAGGCGACCCATCAAAGCTACTATGCTAAGTAAGTATTTCAAGGGATCAATTTTTACAACTAGCAATGTTTGATGATTTAACATATAGTGTCGAAGCTTCTGCATTGCAAAGACTACTACTAAACATGCCCGTTCAATAGTTGAATAATTCAACTCATAGCCTACTAGTGTCTAGCTGATATAATAAATAGCTTGCTCTTTGCTGTTCTCATCCTGTTGAGCCAAGAGAACTCCTAGTGCCATTTTAGTTGTAGAAATATACAATATAAATGGCTTTCCTTCTATAGGAGGCATTAGAATAGGCGATGACAGAAAATAGTCCTTGAGAGCTTGAAATGCTGATTGACATTGCTTAGTCCATTTAAAAGCGACTCCTTTATGCAATAAATGCTGGAATGGATGACATTTGTCTGCCAATTGAGCTATAAAGCGGCGGATTGACTATAGCTTTCCTTGCAGACTTCTTAATTGCCGGAGATTAGAAGGAGGAGGCATATCCATTATTGCTTTAACCTTGGCAGGGTCGACTTCAATGCCTCTATGAGAAACAATGTACCCTAGTAATTTGTTGGCTGTGACACCAAAGACACACTTCTTTGGATTGAGTCTGAGCTTGTAGGTCTCCATTCGGTCAAAGATTGGGCCCAGGATGGCTAGATGACTATCTCTTGTGACAGATTTGCATAATACGTCATCAACATAGTCTTCCATCAAAGTATGCATGAAATCATGGAAAATTGTCGTCATCGCTCTTTGATATGTTGCGCCAGCATTTTTAAGACCAAAGGGCATCACATTCCAACAGTAGGTACCCCAAGCACAGGTGAATGCAGTCTTATGTTGATCTTCAGGAGCAATGCGAATTTGGTTATAGTCGGAGAAACCATTCATTAATGAGAGCATCTCATATCCAGCAGTCATGTCAACTATGATGTCGATATTTGGTAGTGGAAAATCATCTTTAGGGCATGCTTTATTAAGGAACCTAAAATCCGTACAGATTCTGATGCCCCCAGTTACTTTGCTAACTAGTACCAAATTTGAAATCCAGTCTGCATAATCAATGGGTCTGATAAAGCCCACATCTAGTAATTTTTTCAGTTCTACCTTGACCAAAAGAGGCACCTGGGGATGCATCTTTCTGAGTTTCTATTTGACAGGCTTGGCATCTGCTTTTAATGGCAAGTGATGAAGGACTAATTCTAGATCTAGGCCAGGCATATCTGCATAGGACCACGTAAAACTGATCTTTTTCTCAAGAAAGAAATTGACAAAATCTATCTTTTCCTGTTTTGATAAAGAAGTAGCGAAATGAATGACCTTAGGGTTGTCAGGTGTACCCAAATTGATTTCCTCAGTCATCTCCACAAGCAATGTTGATTTATCCTGACTTGATAGGGGTATGTCCACTCTTCCATCTTTGGGCACATTAGAGAGGTTTTCACCCGCAGGTACGTCTTTTACTTTTACTTTTGTATGATCAGAGAGTGCCTTACGGTTTTCACTCAAAGACCTATCTTCTTGATTTTGTCTTCTTTCTTTTCTTTTTTCATTTTGATGACTGGAAGATGGAGTTGACTCCCCAAAATATGTTGTGGAATCTAGATCAATAGCAAATCCTACCTTATGATCACCTTGTGGTATGCCTTCCTGTAATCCTAGGAATTCTGCAATTGCTTTGTCATTTTGAAAACAGTCCAATGTGAGTGGTTCTTGTTGGTCCTGTTGGATAAGCTGGGGATAAATGAGGGGCATGTCATCATCGGTTTTAAGGAGAGGGAGGAGGTAAAGATGTAAACATCCGTGGTATCACTGTTTGAACTGCTTGTATCTGATTCAGAGCTTGGGTCCCAAAATGACTCTATCCAAGCATTAGGACATGTTTTGGGAAGGGGAGTTATTTCATGTTTGTCTTCCATAGGCAAATCATCAGGGTCAAGGAAAACATTGTCAAGGGCATTGGAACTAGAAGAAAAAGAACTCCACTCCCATTCATTGGAATCAGTTTTGGGTCGGGTATCCTTAGGTGTTGTTTCATCATCAGAGTCATGCCCCTTTCCACATGTGGTCACTTTGGTAGATGAGGATCCAATTCACAATGGTACAAAACCTAACCCTAAAGTTGGAGGTCGCCTCTTGGGTATAATGGGTTCTAGCCTTCCTTTCTTGTCAGGGCCTAAGCCACTGCAGCCATCATATCCTTTCTTCTACAGCATAGTAAATCCTTTGCCGTACCGCTCCACCGGCAACCTGATAGGTGGTGTCTTAGTTGGATCCTTATAAAGCCAATCTATGACATCATCATCCAAGGTTTATTTGTCAAGTTCACCCCATCTTGTAAATGTAGTGGGGGGCTGATATTGAATGACTATCCTAGGTTCCTTTTGTAACAAATGTGGTTTGCCATGTGATTTTGGAGATATTGGTAAATTCCCAATGAGGAATGTTTGAGCCATTGAATACTCTTTGCATCCTTGGTCCTATATCTTCAATTTACCTTTGACAACTTCTAACAACTCATTAGGATCCACATAACTATGTGAGTGAGCCTCTCTATTAACTAGGACTTGCTGCTGCGGGGAATCCTTTAAAGTAGCACAAAATTGAAATGGATTAGGATCTCCTGGAATTGTTATCTCAGTTCCATTATAAGGATATTTTAAACATTGATGATAAGTGGATGGAATTGCTTTCATTGCGTGGATCCACGGACGGCCAAGAATCATATTGTAAGGGAGATCGAGGTCTAGGACCTGCAGGAAAGTGTTTTCTGTTACTAGACCGACTCTAATAGGCAATGTAATTATCCCTTTGGATGGGCACTCAACATCATCATATACTTTGATTGTTAATCTTTTGGAAGAATCAATATCCTTTTCTATATAACCAAGACCAATGACAACTCTCAAGGTACAAATATTAAGACCCGCTCCGCCATCTATCAAGACTCATCGGATTTTTCAATTATGGACAAAGACTTCAAGATGTAAAGGGTCATTATGAGGAAGCTTATTAGGTGAAATATCATTATCAGAAAATGCAACGTGTTGGGAAACTACTAGATGTCCTATTCGGGCTTGAAACTGGTCAACATAAATGTCTATCGGGACAGTGGACTCAGTTAAAGCTTTATCTAAGATTGCATGATGCATAGGGGACATTTTCAACAACTCAAGGATCAATATTTGTGTAGGTGTCTTTCCCAGATGATCTAGGAGATTATACTGACTTGCAGGAGTTGGTTTGGGAGGAACGGTAGGAGCTCCTTTCAGGACTATTTTGAATCAATGAGTGGTGACTGCACAAGAAGGATCTTGTCCCTTTATTCTTAGGGTGGAAACATACTCATTTGATGCTCGAAAACAATTGATGACATTGTTATAACCAGTGTTTGCATAATTTTCTGTTTGGGTAGAGTTTGACAAGGATGCTTTACCCTTGTCATGATCAAGCAAAGGAGTTTTGAAAATTGTATGATCAGTGTTAGAGGTCACATTGGGAGGATCTACCTCAATTACTCCTTGCTCTAACAAGTCTTGAATCATATGTTTCAATTGAAAACATGATGCAGTTTTATGCCCTTTTGACTGATGGTATTCACAATATGCATTATCATTCCACCAATGCGGCTTTACCAATGGTTCTCCCTTGATATTTGGTAACTTGATAAATTTTGCTTGTATTAATTGTTTCATTACTGACTCAATAGGCTCTCCCAATGGCGTAAATTGTCGAGGAGGCCCATCTCTTGATCGGAAAGGTCTTCGTTGCTAGTTTTGTTGCTGACCTTGTTGTTGATTATATTGTTGAGTATATTGTTGAGGATGCTATTGGTATTGCGGCTGTTGAGTAACATTGCTCGCTGGTGTTTGATTTTGTTCCATAGTTGACATATTAGGAGCACTCAATTTCTTGATTGTGAATGGGGGTTGATTTGCATTCACCGCTCTTGTGTCAACAACTCTATCATTAGTGACATTCTTGTTTTTTTACCAAAATCTATTTCGGTCCCGAAAATTGTTTGTGTTGTCACTGTCTTTGTTGAGCTTAATGATTCCTTTAGCTACAAGGGCAGTTTCAATGTTCATCCCTTTCTTAATGAGTTTTTCAATAGTACCGGGACTTTTCAATTTGAGTTCATACATCATTTTTGGGACCAAATTTTGGATAAACAAGTTCACTTGTTGTTCTTCAGGTATATCTAGGGAAGAACAACTATACAAGCTTTGCCATCATTGCAAGAAAGTCACTAATGGCTCTCCTTGCTTTTGCTTGGTGTTGCATAAATCTGACATGGTCACATCATTGTTAATGTTGAATGCGAAGTGAGATATAAACTTTTGAGCCAATTCCGACCAAGTCTTTATATTTCCTGGCAGATGCGAATACCAATCCATGGCTTGTCCCCTGAGACTTCGTGCAAATAAGCACATTAAATATGTTTCCTCATAACTCACTTTGGTACATGCCGCGAAAAATGCTCGAATGTGATCTTTTGGATTGCCATTCCCTTTATATTTCTCAAAATTAGGTGCCTCAAAGTGCTTAGGGAAGGGAGGCATGTATAAGCTCTTGTCAAATGGATTAGGACATAAATCTTGATCTGTGTACAACTTCTTTGTTCCTTTGGTTTCTAATGCGTCGACTTGTCGTTGCAACTTCTCAAGTTGTTGCGCAATTATGTCAGATTTTGGAGGTCCATCATTAATCCTGGTGGGTACTCTTTGTCGATACATCGTGTTTCCGATCGGTTGTTGATGCTCTGAAATTGTCATCTTTGGTGTCTCCAGCATATAATGTTCTTTGTACACCTCTTGTTGTTGTGGTTGTGCCATGCCTTGATATTGACCTTGTTGTTGTGCTTCTTGTGGTGGAATCATTGTTTGTAGCCTAGGTTGATATTGCAATTGAGGGTGTTGTTGATATTGCACATACATCAATTGCGGTTGTGAAGTATGATAGCTTGTTTGTCTTGGCACATATTGAGGCACATGTTGTTGTTGATGCTGACGAATTGGAATTTGCTGACTTTGTGCCAATTGTTGTTGTCGCGGTGTAAATCCCATCATTTGCAAAAAACTTTGTTTGGGAGGTTTTTGTTGTTTCTCCTTGAGATGGGGTATGGCACTTGCATTGACTTGCTGTGTTGTTTGTCCAATCCATTGTGGTGGTTGCAAGTTTGCATTAACTTGTAATGGTGCAGAGGGCACTACAACTTGTTGTCGAATGTGATATTGTTGTTGTTGAGCATTGTTTGTTTGCACATTTGATTGTACCTTTTGTGTATTACTCAATTGTTGCAACATTTGTTGTTGGTGTAAACCACTATCTGTAGCTCTTTGTCTCACCATTATCGAAGGATCTGTCACAATAGTCTGTATAACAGGTACTTGAGTGTTTGGTAAATATATTGAACTTAGTGGGACATAGGAACTTTGCTGCATTGTAGAATTGTTTTGGACATTGGTGAGATCAGGCATTCCAGTCATGAAGCTTTCTTGCATCTTAGATTTTGATCCAATTTTATGCATGTGAGGAACTACTTCTTGTTGAGGGACAGCTATCAATATTTGTGTGGTCCTCGTTTGATCTTGTATTATAGGTGTTGTGTTAAATAATGGATTATTTATTGTCTCAAATGGTGACTTTTGAGGAATAGTCACTGTCAATGCCTTTGAAGCACATTTACTCATCAAGGTAGGTTGAGTTTCTTGTTGCACATGTTCTTCATTTGGATGCGGAGAGAAAATTAATAGCTCATCACCTTGTTGTTTTTGCACATTGATTTGCTCACTTGAGGAGGTCACATTACTCATCATGTCAAGATATTTTTGTGGGAACATCTTGAAGACCTTGTTCAAGAATTTATCCATCTTTTTCGTCAACTTTGGATCTTGAAGGAATATATCAACATCATCAGAGGCATCGGAATCTGATGAAGAATCTGGTAAAATATTTGGATTTATTTCTTGTTGAATGCCTTGATCTGAACCAAATCCTTGTGAAAGAGTTTGTTCCTCATATAATGTTTGAGTTTGAATATCATGTTGCAGGTTCAGTTGATTCCAATCAAAATGTGCATTTCCTCTTGGTGTTGGTGGAACACTCCCATGTCCTAGTTTCCTGGGTACAAACACTGGTTCATATAATGGAGGTGGTCCAAGTTGAACCATTCCATATGGTGGTAATGATGTGTTTGATGAACCTTCAATTTGTACTGTTTGACTAGTTTCAAACTGTGAATTTGATATGTTGTCAATGGGTTGATATGTTGGTTCACCCATCTTTTTAGATTTTGACCTTGTTTCAATAGGCATGTCACTATGCAAATGCAATACTTTTGGAATTTTTCAAGGATAATGTATGATATGCAACTAAATGCAAACTAGATAGATGAAAATGCAATCTATGGCAAGAATGCAACCTATGTTTTTGTTTGTTTTTCAAGATTTTGACAAACTTTTTGGAATGCAAATCTAAAAGAGACCCTTAGGAAATTGAAATGATGTTTAGACCTCAAAGGACAAAAGGACCAAGTGACAAAAGGACAAAATGACAATGTCTCCCCTATATGCTTGGATACTAAGCTAGGTTTGACGAAATGACATTGATGACAAAAGACAAAAGTTTGATAAGGTCTAGACTTCTTAACAATAACTTAGGGTTTATTCAAAGATTTGGATTACTCAAGTATGACAAAACCTATTTTTGACACTATATGCAAAGGGAAAATTACTATGCAAATTATCCTAATATGATATGATAATGAACTAAGCTTAATGAAGAGACCTAGGGTATGTAAATGTGACCTAATGTTATGAGGACAAAGATGCAAATGCAAATGTATGACAATGTCATCCTAAGACAAAACCTAAGGTTGAATTATGAAATGGTATTACTCTAATGCAAGAGGACACATGCAAATGGATGACCCTTATTGATATGCATAGGAGTATGACCTAGGTGAAACCTAACCTTGGTAGTTGACAATGAATTTGCGAAATGCAAACCTAGGATGAACCTAAATCTAAGTGACATGAATGGTGAGACAAGATTTTGAAAAATGTTTGACAACCATGTTTGAAAGATGTTTGAACTTTGTTGAATGAAATACTCTTGTTAAAACCTTATTTGGACAATTTATCTTGTTTTTGAAATGAGACACAACTAAACTTTTGACAAGCAAAGAAGACAAGATATTTTAACTTAGACTCAAAACAATCATGCTCATTCACACATTTCTTATGGTAGGCAAGGGCAGTAGGTACTTGAGAGGTAGACTCGTTATGAGATTCAAGGAGAATACATAGATGCTTGACCCCACAGGCTCCCCTCCATGGCACTCACTTCTTAGGGCAGCCAAGCATTAGTCCCCATGGAAATCTCCCCATGGCGAACTTAGTATCTCTTCCAAGTATTTGAACTTGTCCTTCTCAAGCAACTAGAAGGATTTTTGGCCTCTAAATACAAGGCGTTTAGTAAGGATTTTTGTTAAGCGTTACTCCTTGGTGTCACGCAAGTGTGATTGAGACATTAAGCCCACCAAGATACCAAACAAATGTAGTCACACAAGCACAATTTAGACCGTGAGGCCCTACTTAGATGTTGATATGAGAAAGAGTTCAAGGGTCATCACTTCCCAAGTAACTACAATTCCCACGTAACCCTTCCTTCAAAGCTTTCACCCATCAGGTATTTATTTATAGTGAGTTAGAATGCCAGGGTACTCTGGCTGTGCTCACTTTGGGTCATTCCCTTCTCACGATTGTCACTTGCTTGCAAAAGAAAGCAAATGGTCTGGAAGGCAGGCCCTCTAAAGGTAACAAACAATTCGAGCCATGAGAATGGTATCGAAGATCTGGATTTTTGATCACCCTCAGAAGGATGAGAGCATACTCTCCTACTCCAATGTCAAACTTGACAATCAAAGCAAACACACGTTCGTTCCATCCTACTTAGCAATAATACTAGGTGCCTAATTATGAATCACAAACACAAAAGTTTGGTTGAAATACAAGGCAACCTGCAAAATCATCAAGTTAAAAGTTTGATTTGTTTGGTCTTTGACTAGCGAACCTGCATAAACTTTGTTAGTAGTTTCATTTTTGTCTTTGCCATACATAATGCCAAGGTGCTGCACAGAGAATCAGTACCAAAGAAAAACCATAAAGCAGAAACAAAATGCAAAACAAAGCAATTTGCAAGTAAAAACACTGCTTTTTACCTCTGTTTCTGGCCTTACACAAGCATAGAATGTCTCACACAGGCGCAGAATGTAGTGACACAAGCACAGAATGCAGTAACACAGGTGCATATCCCTTTGACATAGGCACAGAAGTCCTTGACACAGGCACATATTGCTTGACACAGGCACAGAACTCTCCTACACAGGCACAGAAGTGCCCAGAAAGCCCTAAATTACCCCGTTTCTTGGGTTTTTCACTTGCAAATCATCTCAAAAGCACTCAAAAGCATGGTTAGGGGGTTAGTTCATTTTGGGTTCACCAATTAATGTAGATAGGAATCTGGAAATCATCAAAGCAATATAAACATTACCCAAGTTCAACCACGAAAACTCAATTGCAATGACCAATCCTAATTACATTCAATGAAAACATGAAAACAAGACATTCAAGATTGAAAACTAAGAAAACCAAATGCAGATGTCTCCTTCATGTGGCTCCATTGTCCTTCTTTCTCCTTCAAATAGCTTTGTTTGTGGATCTCACCTACTAGTGCATAAGCATGATGTGAAAGCAAGTAGACAACACGACAGCATAAGGGTACTAGAAGCATGATTGATTCGACTAGGGGCTTTGATTGAAGAAATTCATCCAATTTATAGACAAATTAGAGAAAAGATCAGATTAGCATGAAAGTGATTCGAATGGAAATTCAAATTAGGAATAGCAAAATTATGACAAGTGTATGACAAATTGCTATGCAAGGATTTATGATAGTTTATGAAAATTTATGACAAATTGCTATGCAAGGATTTATGACAAGTTTTTGAAATAGAAATAGACATTTAGGAATTGTAAAATTAGGGTAGAAATGATGACTTGGAATTTAGGAAAT
This sequence comes from Cryptomeria japonica, assembly GCF_030272615.1. Classification (NCBI taxonomy): domain Eukaryota; kingdom Viridiplantae; phylum Streptophyta; class Pinopsida; order Cupressales; family Cupressaceae; genus Cryptomeria; species Cryptomeria japonica. Next base: position 606,498,672 of record NC_081410.1, read on the forward strand.
TGATGAAAATTAGGTAAACTAATTAATAATTTCTCATTCATTAATTAATTTACAAAAATAAGAGGAATTAATTAGCCAATTAAATAAACATTTAATTGTGACAAGAAGACTTAGGATAGATACATAAATCATTTATCCTAAAGAGAAAAATGGAGAGAAAATGACAAACAAGGTTAAATGAATAAATCATGAAACCCGAGAAGATAAATTAGAAATGCAAGGATGATAATTAGGTCTTGATGTAAGATTGATTTGATGTCGATTCGATCATGATTTTGAATTGATAAATGATTTGATTGATAAATACACCAATTGATGAGGAACAATGAATAATTGATCCAAATTGACATAATTGAGAAGGACAATGATCGATGACAAATTGATCGCAAGACGACAAGATTGAAAATAACAATGATTGATGACAAATCGATCGCAAGTCGACAAGATTAAAAATAACAATGATCGATGATAAATCGATCGTAAAATGACAAGATTGATAAGAGGACAACGATCGATGACAAATCAATCGCAAAATGACAAGATTGATAAGAGGACAAAACCCTAATTAGGATTGACGATGTCCAAAATGATGACAAATGAACACGCACATTGATGCGACAAGATAAGATCAACCAAAATCATGACTGAAGATTGTTATCAACAAGACCAAATTTGAAAGCGAGACAAATGAAGAATGTAGAATAAGGACTCGATGCTCACAAATGATAAAGACCAAGTACGCAACATAGAAGAAATGTTAATGCGACGCAAAAACCTAAAATAAGGCAATTCGCCAACATTAAAATACAACTCCGCAAGCGTTGACCAGTTTTAGACGTCTACACCTGCAAACCATATCATTGTCATCTGTCAAAGAAAATCCATCATCTGTCAAAGAAAATCCATCAGGTTGTTCAATATACACTTCTTCTTCAAGATCTCCATTCAAAAATGCACATTTAATATCCATTTGATAAACTTTGTAATCCTTGTGAGCTGCAAAAGCCAAGAATAATCTAACTGCCTCAATTCTGGCTACTGGTGCAAAGGTTTCATTCTAATCAACTCCTTCTTTCTAAGAATATCCCTTATAGACTAGTCTTTCTTTATTTATGACAACCTTACCGTCTTCATTAAGTTTGTTTCTAAATTCCATTTAGTTCCAATTAGATTTTTATCTTTAGGCCGGGGAACTAATGTCCAAGTATTATTCTTCTCAATTTGTCCTAATTCTTCTTCCATAGCTTTAATCCAAAATTTATCTTCACATGCCTCATTAATAGATGATGGTTCAATTTGAGAAATAAGACATACCTCTTCATTTGCCAATCTTCCTCTTGTCATAACTCCTTTGAATTTGTTTCCAATTATCTGATCTTCAGAATGATTCAATCTTACATACTGGGGTGTCGAAGTTTGTTGTTGTTCTTCAATTATTGTGGAATCTTCTAATGATATCGGGGTAATTGGATCTTCATTCTGTATTGGTGGAATCAGTATAGGTTCATTTGTCACAATTTCGGTTGCCGGTTCAGAGTCTATATACCTTGAAGTTCCTCTGAATTGCTCATCAATCTTTACATTTGTACTTTCAACAATTTTTTGCAATCTTTTATTGAAACATCTATATGCCTTTCTCTTAGATGAATAACCAAGAAATATTCCTTCATCACTTCTAGGATCAAATTTGCCAATATACTCATCTCTTCTAATATAACATTTACTTCTAAAAATTCTGAAATACTTAAGAGTAGGAGTATTACCAAACCATAGTTCATGAGGGGTCTTACCGGTTTCACCTTTTATGTGAACTTTGTTGAATGTATAGAAAGAAGTGCTAACTTCCTCTCTCCAATACACATGTGGTAGATTTGCTTCTGATAACATACTTCTAGTTTATTTCTATTTTTCCTTTCAACAAATCCATTCTATTGTGGTGTTCGAGGTGCTGATAACTTTCTTCTGATTCAATTCACTTCACAAAATGTATTAAAGTCCTTATATGTGAATTCTCCTCCTTGATCTAATCTTAAACATTTGATTTTCTTACCGGTTTCATTTTCAACCATTGCTTTGAATAGTTTGAACTTACAAAGTGCTTCTAATTTCTCTCTGAGAAAAGTAACCCAACACAATCTAGAATAATCATCAATAATTAGCATGAAATATCTATCACCTTGTAAGCTTCTAGTTCTAGTTGGACCACATAAATCAATGTGAATTAAGTCAAGAGCATTATTGGATTTTTCTGGAATACTTTTGAAACTAGCTCTAACTTGTTTTCCAAATTGACATTCCTTGCAAATTGTATTATGAGGTTTCACAATTTTAGGTAGATCTCTAACTGCCTTAGAAGTACTGATTTTTACCATGCAATCAAAGTTTACATGACATAGTCTCTTATGCCATAACCAACTTTCATCTATATGTGCAATTAAGCATGCCTTTTCACTATTATTCAAATGAAAGATATTGCCTCTAGTCTGATTACCGGTTGCAATTTCCAAACCAGTTCTATTCATGATTTTGCATTTTCCATTTTTAAATTGTAACTGAAATCCCTTCTCAACTAATTGACCAACACTTAAAATATTATGCTTTAATCCTTCAACATAGTAGACATTGTTAGTGTTATGTTTACCATCAAGAGATGTTGAACCCTTACCTTTGATTGAATAGGCTTTGTCATCTCCAAATCTTACTAAACCTCCATTGAATTCTTGAATGTTCAAGAATTTACCTTTGTCTCCAGTCATATGATGTGAGCATCCTGAGTCAATGATCCATTCATCCTTTGTTTCAACTTTAGCTACTAGGGCTTGTTCTACCGGTTGAGCAATAGGTCCGGTTGATCTTCTGTTATAGAAACAAAAACCCATCCATTGTCTATTGGATCCTCATTAGAATCATCAGTCACACCTTCATCAGCAATGTAACAAGATTTGTCTTTGTTCTTCTTAAATCTATATCTCTGATATTCAGGATTAGGCTTGTATGTTCTTCTACCTTCTTCTCTTAGTCTAGCATGTCTATTAGGGCATCTTGAAGCCATATGACCAATCTTATTGCAGTTAAAACATTTAAAGGGTTCTTTACCTTCATACTTACTTCCAATTGGACCTTTTGGCATTTTCCTTGCAAATAGTGCTTCAAGCTCTTCAAGCTCTTCATTCTCCCTTCTAGATTCTTCGAGTTCTCTTGCATAAAAGGCTCTCTAGTCTGATTTGTCAAATGATGGAGCAGATGATGTTGATGCTTTAAAGGCCAAATCAGTCTTTATAGCAACAAGACCAAATTCCTCAATTTCAAAGGCTGAAAGTTTTCCAATCAATGTATCCCTAGTTACTGATGTATTAGGCATTGTTCTCAACTCATTTATAGCAGTAACCTTTATTTTATATGCCGGTGGCAAACCTCTTAAGATTTTTGAAACAATTTCATCCTCACTCAAGGTTCCTCCACAACATTTAATACCCAAAACAATTTCATTTACTCTTTCCATAAAAGTAGAAATCCTTTCATCTTCTTCCATTTTCAGATGTTCATACCTGACTCGGAAGCTTTCAAGTTTTGCAATTTTGACTGTGGAATCTCCTTCATTCAGTGTTTCCAAATGATCCCAAATAGCTTTAGCAGTAGACCTGTCTGATAATCCCATGATTTGTTGATCTGATAATGTGTTCAAAAGTGGTTTCATTTTCATCTTTGGCTAAAGTAGTTGGAGCAGTCTGACCAACTACAGTAGCAGTATAACCATTCTTAGTAACTTCCCAGATGTCTTTACCAATGCAATTTAGATGTGTCTCCATTCTGATCTTCCATATCCCATAGTTGGTTCCATCAAGTTTAGGACTATCCTTCCTGAAATAATTAGTAGACATTGGATCTCCTCAAGTTGTTAAACTTTTGCAAATGAGTACTAGGGTCTGATACCAATTGTTAGGTTCCAGAGACAACTGAGAGGGGAGGGGGTGAATCAGTTGTCAAATAAATTCAAACCAAAAACTTATTAACCAACTTAATGCTTAATATCGGTAAACCAGTTAAGTATGTTGGTAGACAGTTTTAACAGTAAATTGCTATACCGGTAAAGATTAATGTATGAAACATAAACATAAAGTCATCCACAACACATGACACCAATATTTGTACCTAGAAACCCTGTAAGGGGAAAAACCACGGTGGGAAACCTTACCCACAATTAGATGATACTACTACAGATAGTAAGTGTACATAAATGGGGTTTGCACATGCAGAAAGGCCAACAGCCTACAGCTCACTGCTCAATCACAAAATGGGAGTCACACTGACTATAGTTGGATGGTTAAATCCAATAAGAATGTACTGCACAAAATAGCATCTTCATATGCTTGATTCAGTACCGGTGTAATGCTGGTATGCTTCTACAAAAACCTAACTTCACCTTCAAATGATGTCTTCATGTATATCTCTGCTTGATCTCGCATATACCTTCACACAATTCTTTTTTCGCATTCCACACTTGATCTTACAAATAAGATCTTACATTTATACCATACCCTAAGACCAATTTTAGTAGGTTGGCTCTACAAGATATTACAATAAAAACATTTTACATACAATATAATATCCAATGCAATAACCAATTAAACATGTCGGCTTAATTCATTTACAACAATAGTAAATCATCTTCGTAGTGTGCCATGCTGATCTTGAAAAGATAAACTTGTCGGTGTAACTCTAGATAACTTGGACCTATTTGCCAGTAAAAGCAAATATGCAAATATGAATATACCAATGATTATTTCTTCAAAATAAAGTGTCCACATGATGTCTTCGACATTACCAAGTGTCTTCCATATCATTCTAGGTACTGGTGAACAATATATCCTACCAGTGAACCATATACCAGTAACTGTTGCACAGTTTACTGCTTACCGGTGAATGTTACTAGATCTCCAAAGTAGGTGTATTCAGTGGGTGTTGACATCAATGACAAAACCATACCAAAATACCAACAATATGTATATATATATATATATATATATATATATATATATAGAGGTATATGGTAAACAATATGAGTGGGACACAATGTAAAAATTATTTAACTCTCTAGGTGTTTTACATTATATATATGTTTTGTAAACATATGGGTATATATTATAAAAAATATATATATATGTTTGAATTTAAATTACTTATGAAGGATAATGTTTTAGAAATTTTATAATAAAAATTGGGTGAGCTATTTTAGCTATGGGAAAATAATTGTAGCTCGCCTAGATATAGGTTTATGAGATTAAACCTTATAGAACAAATTCCATTATGAATTTAATTAACTCCTTAGACGGTTTAGTTTAAACACTTTTTAATTATTGATTTAAATAAATTTTAGACATTATAAACAAAGTGCTAGGACTAATTTAATTAGATCCTTAAAGCAATTAATGCTTATTGAAGATTAACATTTTATAGAGTTGTGATTTAATTAATCTATTGACTACTTTTGATGAAATAATAAAACTATTCATTTAGTATTCCTCGTTTAAATTTAAATTATTTTTTGTTTAATTGAGGTAGTGGTTTAAGTTAACCCATATATAGTTAAGACAAAACCTGCTAGTGCATTTCATATTAGCATTTTAATGTTATTTAGTTGTGATTTAAAAAAAAAAATTATCTCGTTTGTGCCCAAAAGTTTGGGCATGATAGATCCGATATCTGGCAATCCTACTCCTACAGACTTGAATAAGAATATTGAAAATGATTGTAGAGCTAAAAAAGTCATCTTGTATGCACTTACTGATCAGCAGATCATGGCTTAAACTGATAAATTTGTTAGGATAACTGGTGAACAACTAAGAGGGGTGGGGTGAATCAGTTGTTAACAGATTATAACTTATAATCCACAATACAACCTTAAACAAATCAAGTACCAGTAAAGCACATATAGATGCTGGTAGGAACAGATATCGGTAAACAATACAACTTAACAATTAACTACATAATCAATGAAAAGGAACCATACCACATAACACCATGATTTGTACGTGGAAAACCCAGAAAAGTAAAAACAATGGTGGGAAGCCTACCCATAGTCAGATGATACCTTTGCAGAAAGTATGTGTTACAATGAGGGGCCTGCACTTGAAGGAAGGCACACTGCCTAGAGCATACTGCTCATTACAAAAGAGTCTCATTGACTAAAAAGAGGCTACAACCATCTCAAGATAAATGGACAAAAATCCAATATAGTGAATTGCTAGAAATAACATCTGTCATGCTTGATTACAATCCTGGTTAAGCTCAGTGTTGGAGGACTAAATCCTCTTCTGAATCCAATTCGATCACCAATGATTGACCAACTCCTCTGCCTAAATGATATTACAATATTCACACATTACATTCCTTGACCATGAGTTTTCTAGTAACCATGATACTTTACAAAGAGTTTCTACCTCTTATTTATACAAACCCGAAGGCCTAAACCGATTAGGTCATCCACCTAAAGATATTACAATAAGATCATTACATAATTCCATTTACAATGATATGCCATGTCAGGTTAAGACCAAAATAATAATAACAAATCCATAAATCATCTCGAGACATCCCGGTAATGTGTAGAGTACACGTTAGCATGATACGGTCCATAACCTAGATAGGTACCGAACCTATTATGGGCCCACCATGCCAAAGAAATGTCTTCAAATAGTTGAAGTATGATCAAAGAACATCTTCAGCATCCTAAAATCCATGAAGAAGCTACACCAATACCAATTATGCATCCTGTCACAATTCCTTAATGAAATCTCTACCGGTAAAGCCTTAAACCAGTGTCGATAAAAGTTTACCAGAGTGTATGATAGTCTCTGATTACCAAGACAATACCAACTGGCCAAAACATGCTCATGGAGCATATAACACATGAAATCAAACATACTTTACTAATTCAAACATGTCAGAAGTGTCCAATAGATAGTCTCTTTTACTGGTAACACTAGTTCTTCTACCGATAACCTAAACTTGTCTATTGGTAACCAATCATAACAGCTAGTGTTGACATTAATTACAAAACATAAATGCAACACATAATCAATTCATCCATAATGCCAACAATCTCCCCCTTTGACATTGATGGCAACACTAGATGTGAAAAAATCTAAGTAGCAAGAAATGCCAAACAAGTCTCCCCCTGTGGAAGACAACCAACAATCAATAGCTCTCCCCCTGTGAATGATATCTCTATAAGGATCTGAATGATTTTTCACATTACTATCAGTCCCCATTTGACATCAATGCCAAAAATCTAACAAAAATATCAAAGTAATGATATAAACCTCTGAATCTCAAAGCTGACTACTCTCCCTGAGTAGTAGCACCTCTCATTAGTGTCGGAATGAATAATATCTTTGACAATACATGTCAGACTGATGACAAACTTCATCAATCAAGTCTCTGCTAGAGGAGAAGAAACCCCTAATCTATCTCTCAAATAGTCAAATGATTCCATAGACAATGGTTTAGTAAATATGTTGATAGTTCTGATGCTTAATGAAAGTACAAATCCAATAGCCAACAAGATGAGAGGGAGGGGGATGAATCATACAAACTTAATCATCAATAAAAACATCAGATTCAACCTCGATAACATATATCAGTCATATAACCAAAACTATCAAACATGCAAACTCAAAAGCATATGAACAATATAAACCTCATAACACCAGATTTAACGTAGAAATCCAAATAGGGAAAAACCACTATGGGATTTCGGACCCACTAAGAAATATACTCTTCTAGAGTATGCTCGGTTAAAAGAAAATCCTGTTAAAGATTACAAACACATTGCTAGAAGTGACCCAGTTAAGGGATTTCCCTCAGATCTGCTAGGATCTTCACTTTGTTAGAAGTGACCTTGTTAAAGGATTTTAAACACTCAATAAGAATGTCACCTTGCTAGAGGATTTTACAAATAAGACTGTTAAGTCCACTCGGAAAAGAGATTTTCTGCTACTTCTCAAAATAATAGTAATAAAGATATGTTTGCAACTTCACATCTAAAAATACTAAACCAGAGTCTTATTTGTTCAATACAATAAATTCATAGGACTTATCTTGTCCCTCTACTGGGCTCTATACTCTGTTATCAAAATAGGTCTTCAAGCTTATGTGCTTGGTAATCACTATGTAGCATCCCTGTGCATACACTTGCCCACATGCATTGTTTATCAACAGTTTCCTATTTATAAACAATCATCTAACCACTTAATCTCATTGATCACATTTCCCATGATCAATCATAGCCATCAGATCTTCAATCTTGTCCAGGTTCAATGTATTCTTCGATCTGAAAACATTTTACCCCGCCTTGGAAGTTGTATTTTCACCTTGGAACTTGTGTTAGGGTATTGCGGTTCAATCTAAGCTGTAGATCTTCCTGCCAACCTTTCTTTACCATAGATTTTTTTAACAATCTTCATACATGGCTTACCAATCATTTATTCACTCTAGCTCATCATCTTCCTTGATTAAATATCACATTTAAAAATTTAATGCATTCTGTTATAGCTCGGTTGTAACTTAGTAAATACTAAACTTCACTCGATAGACATTCTGCCTTCATTAACCGATAGCGATAACTTTAGGGTTTACCGACTAGGTTCCTTAGGTCAGTAACATAGTATAGTATTAACCTTTCAAACAATAGCATATGGAGGATATAAAAACAATCTAAACATCATGATCTCATCATTGTCTAACTCGGTAATAGTTGCCCATTGAATAAGTTATCCCCTTATTCATCATATTCTTTTTGTGTCTTTTACCGACATCTTTATAGACATCAAATCATACTTCTTAAGATATGGCAACATCATACTGAATTAGAAAATCAATTTCTTGAAATCAATGACAAAATAATAATATTAAGATAGTAATCATCCTTAATCAGTTATATCCATAGTCATCAACAACCTTCTCAATATCCTTATTGAAATGCCAACAATCTCTCATTGTAATTGGAATGCCAACCTTCTTCTTGTCTGTTATAATGCCAACAATCTCCCCCTTTGGCATTGATGGAAAAACCAATTGATTTGAACTTAATAGATTCGGATTGCTATGATTCTGAAATGATGAAATGCTCTCCCCCATACATTAGACTTCTCCTATTTTCTCAGTCTTCTTTCCAATCTTTACTCTGCTCTTCTTATGTATTCTCCCTCTTTCATAGGTATTCTCCCCGTTTGACAACAATCCCAAAAAGAAAAGAACTAAAACATAAATTCTTCCTCTGAGAAGTGAGTTCCATGCTGTTATGTATCAATTCAGTCTCGGACAGAGCATTTGTCTTCAATTCTTGTTCCCTTTTTATTGTTTCTTGCACACCTTTAGAAAACCTCCTAAAGTGTGTAAATCAACATCAACTCCTAAAAGATATTCTGTAGAGTCATCGAATTGATGCTTTCACTAAACTTGGTTAGTGAATGGAAGATAGGGGTAGGACCCCTAACTGACTTCTGAGATACTCAAAAGTGTACTTTAGTAGTGGCTTGGTGAAGATATCTGCTATTTGCTCCTTTCTACTAACATATTCCAACACCACTTTTTTCTCTTGAACTTCTTCTCTAAGATAATGATATTTGATAGAGATGTGCTTTGTCTTAGAGTGCATAATATGATTCTTTGAAATGTTAATGGCACTAGTGTTATCACAGAATATAGTTACTCGCTCAGTAACTTGCTCATTTATACCTTCCAACAGTTGTTTGATCCATGCTATATTGGTGCAATTCAGTGCTACAGCAACATATTCAACCTCTGCTGTTGACTGAGAAATGCATCCTTGTTTCTTGGTAAGCCAACTCACTAGTCTTTCTCTTAAAAAGAAAGATCCTCCACTTGTGCTTTTCCTGTCATCAATGTTGCTTTCCCAATCAACATTAGTATAAACTTTTAAATCAAACTTATTTCCTTTCTAATATACTAAACCATAATCTTCAATGCCTTTTAAGTATCTGAAAATTCTTTTGATTGTCGTCATGTGTGTTTCCTTAGGATCTGCAGAAAATCTTGCAACAATACCTACTGCATGTGCTATATCTGGCCTACTATGAACAACATATTGCAACTTTCCAATCATAGATCGGTAAAGTGTCTCATCAACAGATGCAGATTCATCATTCTTTGATAGATTATAGTTGGTAGTCATAGGAGTACTTACTGGTTTTGAATCCTCCATTCCAAATTTCTTCAGGATTTCCTTTATGTACTTGGATTGGGTAATGAAAATCTCATCTTTCATTTGCAGTATTTGTAGACCTATAAAATATTTTATCTCACCGATTAATGACATCTCAAACTCTTTACTCTTTTCATTTCCAAAGTTCTTGCATAGAGAGTCATTTCCACTAAAGATAATATCATCAACAAATATGGCTGAGATCAGTATTCCACTTTCATCATTCTTCATGTACATATTGTTGTTTTCACTTGTTCTTATAAAACCAATTTTGATCAAATATGAGTGCAATCTCTCATACCATTCTCTCGGTGCTTATTTCAGTCCATATAAAGCTTTGTTCAATTTACATACCTAAACATTATTTTCTCCTTCAACAAATCCTTCAGGTTGTTCAATGAAAACTTCTTCTTCTAATATACCATTCAAAAATACAGATTTGACATCCATTTGATATACCTTGAAATTCTTGTAAGCAGCATATGCCAACAATGTTCTTACTCGTTCAAGTCTTGCCACAAGTGGAAAAGTCTCACCATAATCAATTCCTTCTTCTTGGGCATAACCTTTTCAAACTAGTCTTGCTTTATTCCAAATGACCTCACCCTTTTCATTTAGCTTGTTTTTGAAGATCCACTTTGTACCAATTACATTTTTGTCCTTCGGTCTTGGGACCAATGTCCATGTGTCATTCTTCTTGATTTGATCAATCTCTTCTATCATAGCATTTATCCATTCTTCACTGTTAAATGCCTCTTTCACTATTCTCAGTTCAAATTCAGATATCAAACATGTATTCTGTCTCAATTTGTTCCTTGTCATCACTGGATCATCCTTATCTCCTATAATCTGACTTGGTACATGATGTCTTCTTACATATTTGGCTAATAAAGGCTTGGTAGGCTCTGTATGATCTTCTTCATCACTCGGTAACTGGATATTTTCTTCATTTTCTTCAACAGTTATCTCGGTAGGACTTCTTGGTTGCACATAGACAAATCCTTCATAATCTTCTGATTCTTTGGAGTTTCCTTCATCATTTCTTTCTGCAAATTCATCAATTTTCACATTTGCACTTTCTACTATTTTGTTAGATGATTTGATCAAACATTTAAATTCTTTCCTTCTAGAAGAATAACCTAGAAACATTCCTTCTTCATTTTTCTGATCAAACTTACCATTTCTATCATCTTAATGAACACAGCATCTACTCCCATAGATTTTTAAATAACTTACATTAGGTTTCTTGTCATACCATATTTCATAAGGTGTCTTCAAAGTACCTTTCTTCAATTGAACTTGGTTTAAGGTGTAAACAGCTATGCTTATTGCTTCTCTCCAAAATGTTTGTGGAACTTTCTTTTCAATCATTAGGGTTCTGGCACAATCCACAATAGATCTGTTCCTTCTCTCAGCTATCCCATTCTGCTATGGAGTTCTCGGTGCAGAGACTTGTCTTTTTATACCATGATCATTGCAAAATAAGTTGAACTCATCAGATGTAAACTCTCCTCTTCTATCTGGTCTGAGACATTTCAGTTGTCTTCCTGTTTCATTTTCAACTCTAGCCTTGTACCATTTAAACATTTGAAAAGCTTTTGATTTTTCTTTTAAAAACATTACTAACATCATCCTTGAGTAATCATCCATAAATAATATGAAATATTTATCACCATAATAACTCTAAACTTTCATAGGACCACAAAGATCAGTGTGCACAAGATCTAAAATTCCCTTAGAAGTGTAGGACTTACTTGTAAAGCTTGATCTTGTCATCTTACCCATCTGGCATCCTTGGCACATAGCATTCTCAGGTTTTTCAAGACTCGGTAGACCTCTTACTTGGTGCTTCTTACTTATTTTGATCAGATTATCAAAATTAACATGACAAAATCTTTTATGCCATAACCAGGTATCATCTATCCTTGCATATAGACATTTATTCTGAGTTGAGTCAAGATGAAATGTATTACCTCTTGTTTGAGTCCCAGTAGCAGCTAACATTCCATGCTTGTCATGAACTTTGACAAATCCTTTTTCAAACTCTATTTGATAACCTATGTTGTTTAGCTGTGCTACACTCAACAAATTGTATTTCAAACCTTCAACCCAATAAACATCATTACATTTAGCATTGTCAAGAAGTGTTATGGATCCTTTACCTCTCACTAGACATGGTGCATCATTACCAAATCTAACATAGCCTCCATCATAATAATCTAATTTAATAAACTTGTGTTTATCTCCTGTCATGTGATGTGAGCATCCACTATCTATGATCCAAGAATCATTAGTGTTTATGTGAGATATTAAAACTTTTTCTTCATACCTTTCTTCATCTGATCCATCTTTGATAGCCACATAAACAACTTCCTCTGTATCAGTTTCATCTGATTTATCATCATTAGATTCTTCATCAGCTATTAGGCATGTCTTTTTATCTCTTCTCCTGAAGTCTCGGTGTCCTCTGTAATGATTATCCTTCTGTCTGTCATCTTGGTAATCTCTCTTTTCACTAGATTCTTTGTTAGGACAGTTAGAAGCCATATCTCCTATCTTATCACAATTGAAACATTTTAAAGGTAGCTTTCCTTTATACTTACCTTTTCCTCTCGGTAGCCTTCTGGCTAATAGTGCTTCAAACTCTTCTTGCTTTTTGATTTCCTCATACAGTTTGTGTACCTCCTCCATGTTTTTGTGAAATCTTTCACTTGGTCCACTATGATTCCCTTCAGAGTACTTATACTTTCTATCATTGTAATCATCAATTTCATCAATATAAAAAGAACTGAATGCAGATTCAACTTTATTTACCGATGACCCACTGTTATCAAAGTTACTTAACTCAAATGCATGTAGCTTACCAATAGTAGCATCTAAAGAAACTGGCATATTGGGTACAAACCTCAATTCATTGATTGCAGAGACTCGAATTGCATAGGCAGGTAGAAGGGTTCTTAACAACTTACTTGTTACATCCTTTTCTTCAATAGTTCCTCCTACTCCTTTGATTTGATTTACAATCTCCTTTAGTCTTGTATTGTACTGGGTTATGTTCTCACCTTCATTCATACTCATAGATTCAAGTTGTCCTCTTAGACTATCCACTTTCGCTCTTTGAACATGTTCATCTCCACCATATACTGATATGAGCTTAGTCCACATTGCCTTTGCATCATTGTCGCCTTCTAGATCATTAAACTCTGAGTCGGTCAATGGAGATGTTATTTCAATCATTGTTTGAATATGTTCTTTCTTTTCCTTTATCTCTTCCATTGTCAATGGATAGGTGTTCGGTGTGATGAAATAATTCTCCAGATAATAGACAACATATTCTCCAATTCCTAATAGATGTAGCTTCATCCTTTTCTGCCATGTAGAGAAACATGACTTGTTCAGCTTCGGTGCATCCCTCTTATAAATCCTTGGATCTTTAACTCAAGTGCCTTTAAACTTTTCTTCTGAAGTCCAATGCTCTGATACCAATTGATAGTTCTGATACTTAATGAAAGTACAGATCCAATAGCCAACAAGATGAGAGGGGGGGGTGAATCATACAAACTTAATCATCAATAAAAACATCAGATTCAACCTCGGTAACATATATCAGTCATATAACCAAAACTGTCTAACATGCAAACTCAAAAGCATATGAACAATATAAACCTCATAACACCAGGTTTAATGTGGAAACCCAAATAGGGAAAAACCACTGTGAGATTTTAGACCCACTAAGAAATATACTCTTCTAGAGTATGCTCGGTTAAAAGCAAATCCTGTTAAAGATTACAAACACATTGCTATATGTGAAACGGTTAAGGGATTTCCCTCAGATCTGTTAGGATCTTCACTTTGTTATAAGTGACCTTGTTAAAGGATTTCAAACACTCAATAAGAATGTCACCTTGCTAGAGGATTTTGCAAATAAGACTGTTAAGTCCACTCGATTAAGAGATTTTCTGCTGCTACTCAAAATAAAAATAATAAAGATATGTCTGCAACTTCACATCTAAAAATACTAAAGCAGATCCTTATTTGTTCAATACAATCAATTTATAGGACTTATCTTGTCCCTCTATTGGGCTCTATACTTTGTTATCAAAATAGGTCTTCAAGCTTCTGTGCTCGGTAATCACTATGTAGCATCCCTGTGCATCCACTTGCCCGCATGCATTGTTTATCAAAAGTTTCCTATTTATAAACAACCTTCTAACCACTTAATCTCATTGATCACATTTCCCATGATCAATCATAGCCATCAAATCTTCAATCTTGTCCAGGTTCAATTTATTCTTCGATATGAAAATGGTTTACCCTGCCTTGGAACTTGCATTTTCACCTTGGATCTTGTGTTAGGGTATTGCAGTTCAATTTGAGTTGTAGATCTTCCTGCCGACCTTTCTTTACCATAGATTTTTTTAACAATCTTCATACACGGCTTACCAATCATTTAATTCGCTCCATCTCATCAGCTTCCTTCATTAAATATCACATGTAAACATTTAATGCATTCTGTTATAGCTCAGTTGTAACTCGGTAAATACTAAACTTCACTTGGTAGACATTTTGCCTTCATTAACCGATAGCGATAACCTTAGGGTTTACCGACTAGTTTCCTTAAGGTTTACCGACTAGGTTCCTTAGGTCAGTAACATAGTATAGTATTAACCTTTCAAACAATAGCATATGTAGGATATCAAAACAATCTAAACATCATGATCTCATCATTGTCTAACTCGGTAATAGTTGCCCATTGAATAACTTATCCCCTTATTCATCTTATTCTTTCTGTGTCTTTTACAAAAATCTTTATACACATCAAATCATACATCTTAAGATATGGCAACATCATACTGAATTAGAAAATCAATTTCTTGACATCAATGAAAAAATAATAATATTAAGACAGTTATCATCCTTAATCAGTTATATCCATAGTCATCAACAACCTTCTCAATATCCTTATTGAAATGCCAACAATCTCTCATTGTAATTGGAATGCCAACCTTCTTCTTGTCTGTTATAATGCCAACAATCTCCCCCTTTGGCATTGATGGCAAAACCAATTGATTTGACCTTAATAGATTCGGATTGCTATGATTCTGAAATGCTGAAATACTCTCCCCCATACATTAGACTTCTCCTATTTTCTCAGTCAACTTTCCAATCTGTAGCCTGCTCTTCTTATGTATTCTCCCTCTTTCATAGGTATTCTCCCCCTTTGACAACAATGCCAAAAAGAAAAGAACTAAAACATAATTTCTTCCTCTGAGAAGTGAATTCCATGCTGTTATGTATCAATTCAGTCTCGGTCAGAGCATTTGTCTTCAATTCCTATTCCCTATTTATTGTTTCCTGCACACCTTTAGAAAACCTCCTAAAGTGTGTAAATCAGCATCAACTCCTAAAACTGAGAAAACAGGAGAAGTCTAATGTATGGGGGAGAGCATTTTAGCATTTCAGAATCACAGCAATCCGAATCTATTAAAGTCAAATTAATTGGTTTTTCCATCAATGCCAAAGTAATAATATTAAGATAGTAATCATCCTTAATCAGTTATATCAATGCCAAAGTAATTTCAAATTCATTTTTCATGTTGTTAGCAAATTCCATGCACAGTTTATCTTCTCCTCCAAAAATGATATCATCAAACAAAAACTTCAATAATTAGAATATCATTATCAGTGATCTTATAATATAAATTACTATCAGCACTACCTTTAATAAAACCAAGCTTCAGAAGATATTTATCCAACCTTGCATACCAAGCTCTACGAGCCTGTTTCAAACCATATAAAGCTTTCTTCAATCTACAAACCATATCTTTATCATTTTTCAGTGAAAATCCATTAGGTTTCTCAATGTAAACTTCTTCCTCAAGCTCACCATTCATAAATGCACATTTAACATCCATTTGATAAACCTTATAGTTCTTATAAGCTGCATAGGCAAGAAATAGTCTAACAACTTCAATTTAGCTATAGGTGCAAATGTCTCACCATAATCAATTCCTTCCATTTGAGAATATCCTTTACAAACCAATCTAGCATTGTTCCCTATAACCTGACCATCCTCATTCATTTTATTCCTAAACACCCATTTAGTTCCAATAACATTCTTATTTTTAGGCTAGGAAAATAAAGACCAGGTTTCATTCTTCTCAATCTGATCGAATTCATCTTACATAGCCTTTAACCAATGTTTATCCTTACAAGCTTCAATAATAGTTACCGGTTCAACTTGAGAAATAAGACATACCTCTTCATTTGCCATTTTTCTTCTTGTCATAACTCCCTTATTTCTATCTCCAATAATTTGATCTTCAAAATGATTTAATCTTACATACCTAGGTGTCTTTTGAACTTCAGGTTCACTGATCTGATAATCAGTCACAGTTGAATTTTTTTATTGTGTTGGTGTAACTGTCTCAGCTTCCTGTACCGGTTGAGGTATTGTTGGTTTAGTTATGATCATTTCCGTTGTCGGTTCCTTGTCATATGATATAGAATGATTTTTGTACTGCTCATCCACTTTCACATTATCACTCTCCACAATTTTTTGTAATCTTTTGTTATAACATCTATATGATTTGCTCTGAATTGAATAAACAAGAAATATCCCTTCATCACATCGAGGATCAAACTTTCCAATTAAATCATCTCTTTTGATATAGCATTTACTTCCAAAAATTCTGAAATATTTAACAATAGGTGTATGACCAAGCCATAGTTCATAAGGGGTCTTACCGATTTCACCTTTGATGTGTACTTTGTTGAATGTGTAGATTGTTGTACTCACTGCTTCTCTTTAGTAGATATGAGGTAATTTGGCATCCATCATCATAGATCTAGCTGCATCCAAAATGGTTATGTTCTTTCTTTCAACTAATCCATTTTGCCAGGGAGTCCTAGGTGCAAATAGTTTTCTCCTGATTCCATTTGTCTCATAATAATTGTTAAATTCATGAGAATTGAACTCACCACCATGATCTGATCTTAGACATTTAATTTTCAATCTAGTTTTTGTTTCAACCTTCGCTTTTAAAGATCTTGAATTTCTCAAAAGCTTCAAACTTCTCACTTACAAAAGTCACCCACATCATTCTATAATAGTCATCAATAATCAACATGAAATACCTATCACCTTGAAAGCTTCTAGTCCTTGTTGGACCACATAAGTTAGTGTGAATCAATTCAAGTACATCATTAGATTTATCATGTGTGCTCTTAAAAGAACTTTTGACTTGCTTACCCAATTGACATTCCTTACATACTGGATTATGAGGCTTCATAATCTTAGGTATATCTCTAACTACCTTAGTTGAACTGATCTTAACAATACAATCAAAATTAACATGACACAACCTCTTATGCCATAGCCAACTCTCATGAATATGAGCAATCAAACCTATCTTATTACCAGTGTTCAAGTGAAAGATATTACTTCCTATCTGAATACCGGTTGCAATCTCCAAACCATTTTTGTTAATGATTTTGCATTTTCTATCTTTAAACTGAAGTTGAAAATCCTTATCAACCAAATGACCAACACTCAAAATATTATGTTAAACCTTATACATAATAGATACTGATGCTCTGCAAAAAGGATTAGAAAATCTGTTTGATGGCAACACACACAAGAGCACAAGAAACAAATGTTAGTGTTAGCAACAAAAGATTATCCTAAACAGGCATATCAAGAGAGATATTAAGCATGAAATAGAAAGCATATAAACATAGAATGAAATAGCTAATCAAGATGCTCATAGTTGCTCCTCCCTTGTTCCTCTCCTCTCCAAGTCCCAAATGAGTGTAGCTCTCAGCTTTTAGCACTAGCCATGGATGCCATATGGAGATTCAAGATGGTTGAATATGATAAGCAAATACTATGCAAGAGTAGATAGTGATGCTATGAAAAAGCTCTATGCTAATGCCAGTATAACAACAATACTCTAAAAATGCTTCTCTTTTTGCTTGAGGAGAAGGGTTCTATTTATAGAAGAAATGGGGAAATGAAGGGTTAAGATTGAATGGTTTAATCAAGGGCCAAGCTTGAAAGTTGGGGATCCATGTGCACAATTGGCACCAATAAAATGGTGACAAGTGTCAACATAGGATTGGGTTGAGAGAGGAGGTTGGAGGCATTAAAGGCCTGAGAAGACCTCATGGTTATCTAGAAGGTAAGGGTCAAGTCTAAATTAAGATTACCCATTGGATTAAGAGTTAATCCAAGGATAAACCTTTGTGCAAATGTTTAAGAGATAATCATGGTCAAAGCATTAATGGCCTGATGAGACCTTTGGGTTGGGTAGAGGTTGAGTCAAAACAAATGTTTTAACCATGTGGGAGGGTTTGAGGTAACCATTAATGGTTATTGGAGACTTTGGGGATTAAGTGGTTGAAGGTTGAAAGCCTTCAATGGTTATCAAAGACTTTGAGCCATTTAGTGGTTGAAGGTTGGAAGCTTTCAAAGGTTATCCAAGACTTTGAGGGTTAATTTGTTGAACACACAAAGCATTAATTGCTTTTCAAAGACTTTGGAGTCTTTGAGAAGTGACTCCAATTTGCTTAGGAATGTGACAATATTTAAGGGATGGATTTAGGCTAATTAGGAAGGGTTTAGAAGAATCTAGAAGGGGTTTAGGCATACAAGTGGATTTTGTAGGAAAATGCAAGTGGGAGAAATTTTGGTATTTTCAATTAAAATAAAATCATTTATTTCAATTAAATGGTGTAAGTTGAAGTTGGATAAATATTCAAATAAATATTAATTTATTTAAATGAGAAAAATGAAGATAAAGCATTTAAAATGCTTGAAGACTTTGAGGGAAACCATTAAAGGCTTGAAGACTTTAAGGAAAACCATTAAAGTCTTAAGAAGACTATAGAAGGAAGCCATCAAGTTTGAAGACTTTAAAGCCATCAAGTTTGACTACTTTAAGGGAAACCATTAAAGGTTTCAAGTGGGTGAGGATAAATAGGATTTTAAATAAATAATTTATTTAAAATAGTTGTGCAACTTGCTTTTGTAGGAAAATACAAGTGGGTGGAGGATAAAGGTGATTTAAATAAACTATTTATTTAAAATAATTGTGCAACTTGCATTTGTAGGAAAATGCAAGTGGGTGGAGGATAAAGGTGATTTAAATAAATGATTTATTTATTTAAATGTGAGAGGTGGGATTTTGGGGGTTTTAAATAAATATTAATTTATTTAAATGTGAGAGAAGATTTAATTAAATAAATATGATTTATTTATTTAATTAATGGTCTGAATTTGGTTAAGTGAATTAAATCAAATAAATTGAATAATTTATTTAATTAATAGGAGAAGAGGGTTAAGATGAATTAATTAAATATATTAATTTAATTAATTATTAATTGATGGTTAAATAATCAAATAAATACTAAGTATTCATTTAATTAAGTGGACAAATTTATGTGACTACAGATACTATTAATGTTATGCTTTCCATCCAAAGAAATAATACCTCTACCTTTCATCATACATGCCTTGTCATCTCCAAATATGACTTGATCGCCATTGTATTCTTGCAAGGACATAAATTGCCCTTTATCTCTAGTCATATGATGTGAGAATCCACTATCAATTACACAATCATCCTTATCTTCAACTTTTGCTGCCAGGGCCTTTTCTTCATTCTTGATAGCTGGTTCTTATTACATGCAAAACATTTAAAAGGTGCTTTTCCTTCATACTTACTTCTAGTTGGTCCTTTAGGCGCTCTTCTAGAAAATAAGGCTTCAAGTTTCTCAGGTTCTTCATCTTCTTTCCTCATGTCTTCCAATTCTTTTGCATATAGTGATTTCCAGTCACTGTTGCTAGTATATGTTGATGATGATGCATGAAAAGAAGGTTCAGACTCTACAACTCCAGAAGATCCAAATTCTTCAAGCTCAAAACCAGATAATTTCCCAATCAGAATGTCTTTGTTAACTAAGGTGTTTTCCATTGTTCTTAACTCATTAATTGCAGTTGCCTTCATCTTGTAAGCCAGTGGAAGGGCTCTTAAGACTTTGGAAACTATTTCATTTTTACTTAGAAATCCTCCAGAACATTGAATTCCCATAACAATCTCATTTACTCTTTTCATAAAAATAGCAATTCTTTCATTATCTTCCATTTTCAACTTTTCATATCTTACCCGGTAACCATCAAGTTTAGAAATTTTGATAGTAGGATCACCTTCATTCAAAGTTTTAAATTTGTCCCACATAACCTTAGCCAATAATTTGTCAGTCAATCCCATGATTTGTTGATCATTAAGTGCACACAAGAGGGCTTCTCTAGCTCTGCAATCATTTTAAATATTCTTATCTAGGTCTGTAGGAGAAGGATTGCTAGATTCCATATTATAAGGTGTCTATCCTTTCTTAGTCATCTCCCAAATATCCTTTCTAAGACATCTAAGATGAGTCTCCATTTGAATTTTCCATATCCCATAATTTGTTCCATCAATCTTAGGGATTTCTCTTCTGAAAATAGTTGTCGGTGGATTGGAAGTGTTAGTTGCCATAGGATCTACCTCAAGTGGTTAAGCTTCTACAAAAGAGGACCAAATGTCTGATACCAATTGTTAGGATAACCAGTGAACAAATGAGAGTGGGGGGGGGGGGGGGGTGAATCAGTTTTTAATGGAGTATAACTTTTAATCCACAATAGAACCTTAAACAAATCAAGTATTGGTAAAGAACCTACAAATATCGATAGGAATAGATATCGGTAAACAATACAACTTAACAATTAACCAAATAATCAATGCAAAGAGACCATACCACATAACAAAATGATTTGTACATGGAAAACTCGGAAATGGAAAAACCATGGTGGGAAGCCTACCCACAGTCAGATGATACTTCTGCAGAAAGTATGTGTTACAATGAGGGGCCTGCACTTGCAGGAAGGCACACTGCCTAGAGCTTACTGCTCATTACAAAAGAGTCTCACTGACTACAAAGAGGATACAACCATCTAAACATAAATGAAAAAAAAACCAATAGAGTGAACTACTAGAAATAGCATCTATCATGCTTGATTACATTCCTGGTTAAGGTTAGTGTTAGAGGACTAAATCCTCTTCTAAATCCAATTCGATTACCAATGATCGACCAACTCCTCTGCCTGAATGATATTAAAATATTCGCACATTACATTCCTTGACCATGACTTTTCCAATAACAATGATACTTTACAAATAGTTTCTACCTCTTATTTATACAAACCCTAAGGCCTAAATCGATTAGGTCGGCCACCTAAAGATATTACAATAAGATCATTACATAATTCCATTTACAATGATATGCCATGTTGTCTTAAGACCAAAACAATAATAACAAATCCATAAATCATTTTGAGACATCCCGATAATGTGTATAGTACATGTTAGCATGATACCAGTCCATAACCTAGATAGGTATCAGACCTATTCTAGGTCCACCACGCCAAAGCAATGTCTTCAAACAGTTGAAGCATGATCAAAGAACATCTTCAATATCCTGAAATCCATGAAGAAGCTGCACGAATACCAATTATCCATCCTGTTAAAATTCCTCAATGAAAGCTCTATCGGTAAAGCCTTAAACTAGTTCGGGTAAGGGTTTACTAGAGTGTATGATAGCATCTGATTACCAAACCAATACCAACTAACCAAAAACATGCTCATGGAGCATATAACACATGAAATCAAACATACTTTGTTGGTATTATAGATGTGTTTCATTAGTTTTTTCATTGATGTCAACACTTATCCTTCTGGAGATCTACATTGTTGATTTAGCATTATGGTTATATTGGTTTACTATTGAACTGGCACATTGTGTTCATCGGCAAAGTCAGTGACTTATGCACAATCACCTATATATGCTCACCGACAGGTTATATGGTTCACTAGAATGGATGATCACTCGTTATCATCTCGAGATCACTTGATTATGTTCAAGACATGGTTTGGATACTTGGTTTTGGTGTTTTGGTTATTGGTCTAATTGGGTTGACATATTTTCTTTTACCGGCAGTTTGGTCTAGGTCATGGACCGGTATACGTTATCTATTCCAGATCAGCATGACACATTATGGAGATGATTTATTGATTGGATATTGTTGTAAATGTATTGAGATGACATGATGCATCGAATCAAGACTTATTTGTAATTGATTTAATTATAATATTCTTAGTGAGACGACCTACACATTTAGCCTTAGGTTTTGTATTTATGTAAGATCTCATTTGGGAGATGAAAGATAGGATATGGTTATGGTATGATATTATAATATGGTATGTGCGAATATTGAAGATCATATGAATAGACCACAAAGAAGGTTCAAGGAAGCTTTGAAGGTGTTTATCAGAGCTTAACTGGTACTAAATCCAACATTGGAGATGCTATTTTGAGTAGTACATTATTCTAGGATTTAACCATCCTATTGTAGTCATTACGGCTCCCATTTCAGCAGTGTGCTCTAGGTGGTTGGCCTTTCTGCATGTGCGGACCCCATTTGTATACACATACTATCTGCAGTAGTATCATATAATTGTGGGTAAGGTTTCCCATCATGGTTTTTCCCCTTATAGGATTTCCACGTCAAAATCTTTGTGTTATGTGTTGTGGATGTTGTTTCTCTTTCTGTTTCATGCATTAAGTTTCATCGGTATTGATATTAACTGCTAATCTGTTAACCAACAATAAGTTTGGTTTACTGGTATTAAGCATCAAGTTTGATTAAGTTATAATTGGGTTGAAATTCATTAAGAATTGATTCACCCTGACTCTAAGTTGCCCTTTGGTTCCTAACAATTGGTATTAGAGCTAAGTCCTCTTTTTGTAGAAGCCTACCAGCTTGAGGGGATCCTATGGCAATAAATTTTTTTAGGAAGGATAGTCCTAAACTTGATGGAACTAACTATGGTATATGGAAGATGAGAATGGAGACATATATGAATTTCATTAGAAGAGACATATGGAAAGTTACAAAGAATGGCTATGTTGGTCCTACTCCGAATCAACCTAATCCACCAACATTGGGTAAAGATCAAGAAAATGACTCCAAAGCAAGAGAAGCACTTCTGAGCATATTATCAGATCACCAAATCATGGGAATATCAAACTAATCTACTACTAAAGCTATTTGGGATAAATTGAAAACATTGAATGAAGGAGATACCACTGTCAAAATTGCAAACTAGAAAGTTACAAGGTCAGGTATGAAAATTTGAAAATGGAAGAAGATGAAAGGATTTCTGCTTTTATGGAAAGGGTTAATGAAATTGTTTTAGGAATACAATGTTGTGGAGGATCCTTAAGTGAAGATGAAATTGTTTCTAAATTTTTAAGAGCTTTGCCACCGACATACAAAATGAAAGTAAATGTTATTAATGAGTTGAGAACAATGCCTAATACATGAGTATCTAGAGATACCTTGGTTGGAGAACTTTCATCATTTGAGCTTGAGGAATTTGGTCCTATTGCTATAGTTAAGACATATTTAACCTTCAAAGCATCATCATCTGCAACATCATGATTATCATCTAAAAAATCTGATTGGAAAGAACTTTATGCAAAAGAACTTGAAGATATCAGGAGGGAAAATGAGGAACTGGAAGAACTTGAAGAACTATTTGCAACGAAAATGCCTAAAGGTCCAGTTGGAAGTAAGTATGAAGGTAAAACATAGTTTAAATGTTTTAATTGCAATAAAGTTGGTCATATAGCTTCTAGATGTCTTGATAGACATGCAAGATTGAGAGAGGAAGCTAAAAGAACATATAAGCCTAACCCTGAATATCAGAGATACAAATTTAAGAAGAATAGAGATAAATCATGTTATGATGCTGATGAAGGAGTTAGAGATGATTCTGATGAAGAACTAATAGACAATGGATGGGCATTTGTTGAAATAAAAGAAGATCAACCGACACCTACGGTTCCACTGACAGAGGAGGCCCTGACAGCTAAAATTGAAGAAAAAGATGAATGGATCATTGATAGTGGATGTTCACATCATATGACTGGTGATAAAAGTAAATTCTTATCTTTTCAGGAATATAATGGAGGTATAGTAAGATTTGGCGATGATAAAGCTTTTTTAATCAAAGATAAAGGCACTATATCTTTGGATGGTAAGCACAATAGTGACAATGTTTATTGTGTTGAAGGTTTGAAGCATAATCTTTTGAGTGTTGGTCAATTGGTTGAAAAGGGATTTCAGTTACAATTCAAGAATGGTAAATGCAAAATCATGAATAGAACTAGATTGGAGATTGCAACCAATAATCAGACTAAAGGTAATATCTTTCATTTGAATAACAGTGATAAGACATGCTTGATTGCACATATTGATGAAAGTTGGTTATGGCATAAGAGACTTTGTCATGTGAATTTTGATTTCATTGTAAAGATCAGTTCAACTAAGGCAGTAAAGGATTTACCTAAGATTGTGAAACCTCATAATCTGGTATGTAAGGAATGTCAAATAGGAAAGCAAGTTAGAACAACTTTCAAGAGTATTTCTGAGAAATCGAATAATGTTCTTGATTTAATTCATACTGACTTGTGTGTTCCGACAAGAAGAAGAAGTCTACAGGGAGATAGATATTTTATGCTAATTATTGATGATTATTCTAGAATGTGTTGGGTTACTTTTCTCAGGGAGAAATTAGAAGCTTTTGGAAAATTCAAGTTATACAAGGAAATGGTAGAGAAGGAAACCAGTAAGAAAATCAAATGTTTGAGATCTGATCAAGGAGGAGAATTTACATCTAAGGAATTTAATACATTATGTGAAGTGAATGGAATCAAAAGACAACTTTCAGCACCCCAGACACCTCAGCAAAATGGAATTGTGGAAAGGAAGAACAAAACTATTCTAGAAGCAGCTAGAAGCATCATATTGGAAGAAAATCTACTTCATGTGTACTAGAGAGAACCAATGAATACAATGGATTACACTTTCAAAAAAGTTCACATCAAAGGTGAAACTAGTAAGACCCCTTACAAACTATGGTTTGGTAATACTACTACTCTTAAATACTTCATAATATTTGGAAGAAAATGCTATATTAGGAGAGATGAGTATGTTGGTAAATTTGATCCTAGAAGTGATGAAGGAATACATCTTGGTTATTCATCTAAGAGAAAGGCATACAGATGTTTTAATAAAACATTGTAGAAAATCATTGAAAGTGCTAATGTGAAGATAGATGACCACTTTAGAGGAAATTCAAGGTCTGTAGATTTTGAACTAGCAGTTGAGATGATCATAAATGAACCAATACAAAGTGCACCAGTACAGAATGTGGATCTAGTCACACCGGCATCATCAGAGGATTCCACAGTGACTGGAGAACAACAACATGTGAATAAACCTAGGTATGTAAGACTGAATCACTCAAAAAAAAGATCATTGGGAATAAGTATCAAGGTGTTATGACAAGAGGAAGACTGGAAAATGAAGAGGTATGCTTAATTTTGCAAATTGAACCAACATCTTTTATTGAAGAATGTCAAGATGAACATTGGATAAAAGCAATGGAAGATGAATTAGAACAAATTGAAAAGAATAATACATGGACATTAGTTCCCCAACCTAAAGACAAAGTTGTAATTGAAACTAAATGGGTATTCAAAAATAAACTTAATGAAGATGGTAAGGTAATCAGGAACAAAACAAGATTAGTATGTAAAGGATGTTCACAGAAAGAGGGAATTGATTATAATGAAATCTTTGCATCGGTAGCTAGAATTGAGGCAGTTAGATTATTTCTTGCCTTTGCAGCTCATAAGAACTATAAAGTATATCAGATGGATGTAAAATGTGCATTTCTGAATGGTGATCTTGAAGAGGAAGTTTCCATTGAACAGCCTAATGGAATTTCATTGACAAATATTAAAGATATGGTTTGCAGATTAAGGAAAGCTTTGTATGGATTGAAGCAAGCTCCTAGAGCTTGGTATGCTAGATTGGACAAATATCTTTTGAATCTTGGTTACACTAAAGGTAATGCTAACAACAACTTATATTTCAAGGTAACTAATGATGACATCTTGGTTATTCAAGTTTTTGTTGATGATATCATTTTTGGAGGAGAAGGTGGATTGTGTAAAGACTTTGCTAACAAGATGCAGGAAGAATTTGAAATGTCTATGATTGGGGAGATAAAATTGTTTTTAGGATTGCAGATTTCACAAACTGATAGAGGTATATTCATATGTCAAACAAAATATTTGAAGGAACTACTGAAGAAATTTGGTGTGGAAAACTTTAAACCGATTAGTAATCCTATGACTACAACTAATAAATTGACATTGAAGGATGATTCAACTCCTCTTAATCGGACAAGATACAAATCTATGATTGGAGGTTTATTGCATTTGACACAAACCAGACCTAATATAATGAATGCAGTATGTATTGTTTCA
This sequence comes from Cryptomeria japonica, assembly GCF_030272615.1. NCBI lineage: Eukaryota > Viridiplantae > Streptophyta > Pinopsida > Cupressales > Cupressaceae > Cryptomeria > Cryptomeria japonica. Next base: position 606,525,334 of record NC_081410.1, read on the forward strand.
AGATTTCAAAGTAATCCTAAAGAAAATCATGAATCAGAAGTAAAAAGGATTTTCCGATATCTTGGTTTATGGTATCCTAAAGATGAAAATTTTAATTTAAGTGCATACACCGATTCAAATTGGGAAGGAGATGTAGATGACAAGAAGAGTACCATGTTGGCAATTTAGCATTATAACAGACAGTGGGAGATTGTTGACATTTCAATAAGGATATTGAGAAGGTTGTTGATGATTATGGATATAACTAATTAAGGATGTTTACTGTCTTGATATTATTATTTTGTCATTGATGTCAAGAAATTGATTTTCTAATTCAGTATGATGTTCCCATATCTTGAGAAGTATGATTTGAAGAATATAAAGATGTCGGTAAAAGACACAGAAAGAATATGATGAATAAGAGGATGAATAAGGTATTCAATGGGCAACTATTACTGAGTCAAACAATGATGAGATCATGATGTTTAGATTGTTTTAACATCATAGATATGTTGTAAATTGTAAGGTTAATACTATACTATGTTATCAAGCAAAGAACCTAGTCGATAAACCCTAAGGAACCTAGTCGGTAAACCCTAAGGTTATCACTATCGGTTAATGAAGGTGGAATGTCTACTGAGTAAACTTTAGTATTTACTGAGTTGTAACCGAGCTATAACAAAATGCATTAAATAGTTACATGCGTTATTTAATGAAGGAAGTTGATGAGCTGGAACTGATTAAATAATTGGTATGTCGTAAATATAGTTTGTTAATGAATCTATGGCAAAGGAAAGTTGGCATGAAGATCTACAACGTAGATTGAACTATAATACCCTAGCACAAGTTCCAAGAAATATGTGCAAGTTCCTAGGCGGGGTAAAATGTTTTCAGATCGAAAGATGCATTGAACCTGGACAAGATTGAAGATCTGATGGCTATGATTGATCATGGGAAATGTGATCAAGGAGATTAAGCGGTTAGCTAATTGTTTATAAATAGGAAACAGTTGATAAACAATGTATGTGGGCAAGTGTATGCACAGGGATGCTACATAGTGATTACCGAGCACAGAAGCTTGAAGACCTATTTGAATAACAGAGTATAGAAGCCTAGCAGATGGAAAAGATTAGTTCTATGTCTAGATTGTATTGAACATAAGAATCTACTTTAGCATTTTAGATGTGAAGTTGCAGATAGATTTTTATTACTGTTATTTTGTGAAAGTGACAGAAAATCTCTTAACCAAGTGGACTTAATAGTCTTATTTGTAAAACCCTCTAGCAAGGTGACATTCTGATTGAGTGTTTGAAATCCTTTAACAAGGTCACTTCTAACAAGGTGAACATCCTAACAGATCTGAGGGAAATCCCTTAACCAGGTCACATCTAGGAATGTGTTTGTAATCTTTAACAGGATTTTCTTTTAACCGAGTATACTCTAGAAGACTATATTTCTTAGTGGGTCTGAAATCCCACAGTGGTTTTTCCCTATTTGGGTTTCCACGTTAAATCTGGTGTTATGAGGTTTATGATGTTTATATTCTTTTGAGTTTGCATGTTTAACAGTTTTGGGTTATATTACTAAAGTATATGTTACCGAGGTTGAATCTGATGTTTTTATGGAAGATTAAGTTTGTATGATTCACCCCCCCCTCTCATCTTGTTGACTATTGGATCTGTACTTACATTAAGTATCAGAACTATCAATTGGTATGAGAGCTTTGGACTCCGGAAGAAAAGTTTAAAGGCACTTGAGTTAAAGATCCAAATATGTATAAGAGGAATGCACCGAAACTGAACAAGTCAAGTTTCTCTACATGGCAGAAAAGGATGAAGCTACATCTATTAGGAGTTGGAGAATATGTTGTATACTATCAGGAGAATGATTTTGTTACACTGAGCACCTATCCATTGACAATGGAAGAGATAAAGGCAAAGAAAGAACATATTCAAGTAATGATTGAAATAACATCTGCATTGATTGATTCAAAGTTTAATGATCTAGAAGGCTGCAATGATGTAAAGGCAATGTGGGATAAGCTCATATTAGTATATGGAGGAGATGAACATGTTCAAAGAGAAAAAGTAGATAGTCTAAGAGGACAACTAGAATCTATGAGGATGAATGAAGGTGAGAACATAACTTAGTATAGTACAAGAATAAAAGAGATTATCAATCAAATCAAAGGAGCAGGTGGAATATTGAAGAAAAGGATATAACAAGTAAGTTTTTAAGAACCCTTCTACCGGCTTATGCAATCCGAGTCTCTACAATCAATGAATTGAGGTCTATACCTAATATGCCAGTTTCTTTAGATGCTACAATTGGTAAGCTACATGCATTTGAATTAAGTAACTTTGATAATAGTGGATCTTCGATAAATAAAGTTGAATCTGCATTTAGTTCTTTTCATCTTGATGAATCTAATGATTTCAATGAAAGAAAGTATAAGTACTCTGAAGGAGATGACAGTGGAGCAAGTGAAAAATTTCATAAGAACATGGAAGAAGTACACAAACTGTATGAGGAAATCAGAAAGCAAGAAGAGTTTGAAGCACTATTAGCTAGAAGGTTACCGAGAGGCAAAGGTAAGTATAAAAGAAAACTAGCTTTGAAATGTTTCAATTGTGATAAGATAAGACATATAGCTTCTAACTATCCTGACAAAGATTCCACTGAAAAGAGAGATTACCGAGATGATAGACAGAAAGATAATCATTATAGAGGACACCGAGACTTTAGAAGAAGAGATAGAAAGACATATTTAATAGCTGATGAGGAATCCAATGATGATAAATCAGATGAAACTGATACAGAGGAAGTAGTTTATGTGGCTATCAAAGATGGATCAGACGAAGAAAGGTTTGAAGAAAAAGCCCTAATATCTCACATAAACACTAATGATTCTTGGATCATAGATAGCGGATGCTCACATCATATGACAGGAGATAAACACAAGTTTGTTATATTAAAAGATTATGATGGAGGCTATGTTAGATTTGGTAATGATGCACCATGTCTAGTGAAAGGTAAAGGATTTATAACACTTCTTGATAATGCAAGATGCAATGATGTTTATTGGGTTGAAGGTTTGAAATACAATTTGTTGAGTGTAGCACAGCTAAACAACATAGGTTACTGAATAGAATTTCAGAAAGGAATTGTCAAAGTTCATGACAAGAATGGAAAGTTAGCTAGTACCGGGACACAAAAAAAAGGTAACACATTTCACCTTGACTCAACTCGTAACAAGTGTTTGTATGCAAAGATAGATGATACCTGGTTATGGCATAAAAGGTTTTGTCATGTAAATTTTGATAATCTGATCAAAATAAGCAAGAAGCACTGAGTAAGAGGTCTACCGAGTCTTGAAAAACCTGAGAATGCTATGTGCCAAGGATGCAAGATGGGTAAGATGACAAGATCAAGCTTTACAAGTAAGTCTTACACTTCTAAGAGAATTTGAGATCTAGTGCACATTGATCTTTGTGGTCATATGAAAGTTCAAAGTTATTATGGTGATAAATATTTCATATTATTTGTGGATGACTATTCAAGGATGATGTCAGTAATGTTTTTAAAAGATAAATCAGAAGCTTTTCAAATGTTTAAATGGTACAAGGCAAGAGTTGAAAATGAAACAAGAAGACAACTAAAATGTCTTAGATCAGATACAGGAGGAGAGTTCACATCTGATGAATTCAACTTATTCTGCAATGATCATGGTATTAAAAGACAAGTCTTTGCACCGAGAACTCCACAGCAGAATGGAGTAGCTGAGAGAAGAAATAGATCTATTATGGATTGTGCTAGAACACTGATGATTGAAAAGAAGGTGCCACAAACATTTTGGAGAGAAGCAATAAGCACAGCAGTTTACACCCTGAACCGAGTACAATTGAAGAAAGGTACTTTGAAGACACATATGAAATCTAGTATGATAAGAAACCTAATGTAAGTTATTTTAAAAACTTTGGAAGTAGATGCTATGTTCACAAAGATGATAGAAATGGCAAGTTTGATCAGAAAAGTGAAGAAGGAACATTTGTAGGTTATTCTTCTAGAAGCAAAGCATTTAAATGTCTGATCAAATCATCTACCAAAATAGTAGAAAGTGCAAATGTGAAAATTGATGAATTTGTAGAAATAAATGATGAAGGAAATTCCAAGGAACTAGAAGACTATGATGAATTTGTCTATGTTCAACCGACGAGTCTTACTAAGAAGACTGTTGGAGAAAATGAAGAGAATATCCAGTTACTGAATTTGATATCTGAATTTGAACTGAGAATAGTGAAAGAGGAATTTAACAATGAAGATTGGATAAATGCTATGACATAAGAGATTGATCATATCAAGAAGAATGACACATGGACACTAATCCCAAGACCAAAGGACAAAAATGTAATCGGTACAAAGTGCATTTTCAGAAACAAGCTAAATGAAAAAGGAGAGGTCATTTGAAACAAAGCAGGACTAGTTTGCAAAGGTTTTGCTCAAGAAGAAGGAATTGATTATGGTGAAACTTTTGCACCTATTGCTAGACTTGAAGGAGTAAGAACATTGTTGACATATGCTGCTTTCAAAAATTTCAAGGTATATCAAATGGATGTCAAATCTACATTTTTGAAAGGAATATTAGAAGAAGAAGTTTTTATTGAACAACTTGAAGGATTTGTTGAAGACAATAACAAAGATCAGGTATGTAAATGTTAAAGGATCCCACAGATACTGAGAGGGGGGGTGAATCAGTATCTGATCGGTAATTAGAATTTCTTAACTTAAAACATGCAGAACATAATATAACTATGTACCGGTATGCAAGAAATAATGCAATAAACAGAATCAAGAACATCCACGTGAAAAGTACACCATAACACAAGATGTTAATGAGGAAACCTAGTATGGGAAAAACCTCGGTGGGATTTGTGACCCACAATATTCACTCACTGGCCAATAAGAGAATATTACTTACAATAGGGGCCTACACATGCAGGAAGGCCAACTGCCTAGAGCTCACTGCTCAATGGGAAGTCTCACTAACTTATAATAAGGATTATACAAATCCAATATCCTATACTACTTTACAATAGCATCTTCTATGCCAGATTCAGTACCGGTTCCTGCTTTGTTCTTTACATATACCTCTTGACCTATATTTCGCACAATAGGTCTGCCTAATATTTTCCCATAAATCTTCTACATCACCTCTATCCTACTAAATGTCTACAATGATCTCTTTTATATATAAGAGTCATTTTACAATTTTCCAAGTCAGCTTACACATTTTTACAATAGTAAACAAAATATAATATAACAAAATCCTGTCGGCCTCTGTGCCAGTATACATCCTTTCTTCTATGCCGGTGACGATGTCCTGAGTGCTAGTGTAGAGTGTGATCTACTGATGCCGGTATAATGCCTTTACCGGTGTCATAATATTGCAAGGTTGCCATCAATGACAAAACCTTCAATCACATACAATGTCTCATTGGAGTGTGCATATGCCAACAATCTCCCCCTTTGGCATTGATGGCAACACTCATGAGAAATTTCAAAAAGTATCCAAAAATGTGTAGTCCAGAAATGTTACCAAAAATGTGAGAGCTCCCCCTGAGCATATGATTCCTGTCTATGATTTGAATTTTCTTTAAATTTTCTCATCCCACTACTCCCCCTTTGGTATCAATGACAAAGGTTGTCAAGATGTCAGTAGAGTTTTTAGTTTTAACCTTGTAACTGGGTAGTTATAATTTGAAAAAGATCTCCCAAAATCAAGTTTATACTATCCATAAACTTCTTTCTATCCTTTATTGTTGTTTATGTTCTCTTCACTATACCGGTGAGATGCTACAAATGCTCTGTCGATGTTTTGCTACCCTGTATTAGTGCCTCAGAAATTTCCTTCTGCAGAGATGCTAGATAGTCCAATCTTGGACTTAGTTTAGATCTCAAATGTTTTTCCTTACTTATTATTCTTTCTTTCTCTCTTTCTAATTTGAGTAGTTCTTCCTCAAAATTGGTTATCTTTTCCTCAAAAACTAATAGTGTATCAGGTGAGTTGACAAAACTATCTGCAAGTTTATTGATCTCATCCTATACCTTGCTCATTTTCTTGTCAATATCTACAGTCAAAAAGTTTGTTTTACAAGTATCTTTGTATAGATTTTTGTACTCTTTCAACAAATTGCATAATTTTGGTAGAAGTGTGTCAAAATCACTATTACACTTCCTTATTTGCTCATCAAAGAATTTTTGTTTTTCAACTTCTACTTTATCCTTTATTGACTCTTCTTTTATTTTCTCAATGTTTTCTGAGATATATTTACACAGTGTATCCAATTGCCCTAAAGAATATTTGTTATCTATATTACAGTTAGGAGCAATTACCTTCAAAATTGGTATGGTATCATCAATTGCTTTGTAAGCCTATGAGTTGCAGTTGGTTATTTTCTTGATAGAATCAAGTAGTACCTCAATCACATTCGTTGATTTGAAGCTTGATGATGAATCAACAGTCTGAGTGCCAGTGGAAGTAACCAAGCTTGTATTGACCTCTGGTAGGTTAGTTTGTGTCTGCATTTCTTTAAGCAATGGTTTTCCTACTTCACTAGTTGTCGGTGGCACTATTTCCCTATGTACCTATTCCAGTTGTTGTTGTTCTGGAGCCTTTAATCCTATTTGTTTCTTTGTATGTTTCATTGCCTTAATGTGTGTCTCAGTCTCTACCTTTTTCTCTTTATCTTCTGCTGGTTTATCAGTTTCCTCAGTCACCAGAGGCTCACTAGCCATATCTGTCTTTTTTGTTGTATCTTTGTCTACTACTATGTTGATCTTCTGAGTATCAACATTCACAGTATATAGGACTTCAGGATTAGGATTATTATCCTCTACATCCATACTCTCGGCTGCTGGTTGATCTTCAGTAGTTGTTACCGATGGATTAATCAGAGGTGGTGGGGATAAGTTATCTTATATTTTCATACTAGGAGGTCCACCAACCTTTCCTTTACCCTTATCTCTATATTTCTGATAGACTTTGATAGGCTTGGGGTTCCTGTATTCTTCTTGTTTTTCTTTCTCAACTAGGAATATATCCCATCCATTTTCTATTTCTTTTGTTACCTCATTTACTCTTCCTGCCATTAGTGCAATATGTCGGTGTGCAGTAGAGAATATTGACCAGTTGGCCTTTGCAATTAGATCATCAATTTCTTGTGGAGAGTTTACAGGATATACAACAAGTAGCTTCTCAATTTTTATTTTCTTATCCAATTCTATCACTTCTTGTCTTCTTGCCTCTAGTCTTTTGAATAATTCATCTTGTGTTTCATTAACTAATTCCATCAAAAATTTCTTGTACATATCCATATGTAATATAACACTATTTTCAACTTACTCTTTTTCATCAGCTATTAGAGTGTCATAAATTTTCTCTATATTTTTCAGTTTACCTTCCTCTGTGATTTCATTCAGCAGTATATCAAGAGGGGCCAAGTCTTTGTTTGTCCTTTTCTTCTTCTTGGGTGTCAGTTTCTTCTTTGGTGTGGCCTTTCTTACCGAAGATCTCACTGCTTGTTTCTTTTGCCTTGTCCTCCTGGGTGAGGGTGTGGTTGCCGGTGAGGGAATTCTTTTTCTTATAACTCTTTTGAAAGCTGTAGGCATGTCACTTCTTGAAGAAGTACCTATTGGTGATAGGTGAGTTTCAGGCTGTGGAGCTGTTAACTCATCCTCTATTATGCCAGTTTTCTTCAAACATCTTCTTTAATGGCTTTTTCTTGTCTGGACCCTTTCCTTACAACTGCCTCAACCTTTTTCACCCTTTTATTTGATTGAATTTGTCTTTCAATATTTTTTGCACTGCCAAATATTTCTTCCTTAGGTTCTCTGGGGGCTTCTAGAAGTGCTTTAGCATATGTTTCAACTATGTGATCATCTATTTCATATCCCATCTTGGTTACCCAAACTATCCTTGGGATGACCACTTCCATCCAGATTTCATCTTTCTTGATGACAAAGCATATATCATCTTTGTATTTGTCTACAATCTTCTGTGATAACCTTACTCTTTTCTTCATTTTGGTCTTTAATGCTTGGAAAAAGTCATGAATATTGTTTCCCTTGTTCTCACCCATGTTATTGAATAGTTCAGTCAATTGTTTGCCTACCAGTATGTCATATCCAAGTTCTTTGTAACCTATACCAGGAACCTATTTTGTTATGTGTAGCATTAGGCATACTAACAGATTTCCAAATCTGAAAGTTCCTTTCTTGTCCTTCTTGATCTTTCCAAGGTTGTCAATTAATTCATCCTTTAACCATTCACATATGTCAATTTTTTCATTATATGTGACCATATCATAAGCACTCTTAATGCATAAACTTGAAACTGAATTAAGTCTATTAGCATGAGTAGCTTTATACCCTAATATCATAATGATGAATCTCACATTGATATCTATTACATCATTTACTCTTAGAGACCTCTTGTCGAATGTTGCACTAGTTAGGTTTATAACTAGGTCATTTGAAACTTTCTTGGTTTTATCTGGTCTTTTACCGGTGGTTGGTAACCCTATGACAACTTTCACAGCTTCCTTGGTGATCTTGTGGATTACATCTAACCAGTAAAACTCTCCATGTACCCTGCTCAAAACTATCCTAATCACATCCTTTGGAAATTCAGGAATGCTAAGGATCTCTGTAAATCCTAGGGTCTCAATGATCTTGTGTTCATCCTTTACATTGCCAGTATTATCACATATCAAAGTTTTATACATGGTTTTAATTTCGTCATCTCCTAATTCCTCAATGTTGTAGTGGATGTACATTCTGGGGTCTTCGACATATACAACTCCCTTAGGAATTTGAGAAAAAGCACCTAAGGTATCATCCTTCTTTTCTATCTTGGGAACTAACTAAAATACGGGCCTAGGTCTTTTTATTACTTCAACAACAGTAGGGTTTGCTATATATTCAATTGTAGAGGTGGTTTCCATGATTAGATACCTTTTACTACCTTGGATGGATGATTGCTTGTAGTTTTCTTGCTTCTTGCTCGAAATTCCTTAGCTCGGAGTCTTCGTGCTCTTTGAAAATTTGAAATATCGGTGAAATGAAATGGAGCCAAAACCTTAATTTTATAGTGTCTTTTCACCATCTACCACATTAATTGCATGTCGGTTAAGTATTCACTTAACATTGTTTGCCGGTAATAAGTAATTTCCAACTTCTTATCTCTAACCGAGGGAATAATAGCACATGTATCAATAGATTGCCAAACCCTCAAGAAAATTTTCTTCAATTAGGTGAAGAACTTCCTGCCAGTGGAGCACTGCTCTATCCTTCTGGTGAAGCATCACTCTATTCTATTGGTGAAGTATTGGTTTGTTCTACCGATGGAGGAGTATTCCCAATATTTAGATCAGCTTTTCTAATCCATTATTTTGAGAATTCTTGCTTAATTTCTTCTACTTTTTCTTTACCTTTCAAGCTAGAACTTTTGTTGTCTACCAGTGTTCCTTTACTTCTATAGAATTTAGCAATATGCCCAATCTTGTTACATGCATAACAAGTTACATTATTTTTCTAAATAGCTTTCCCATAACCTATGCCAGTTTGTGTTTTGCATTGATTAGATAAATGTCCAAACCTTCCACAAACATAACATCTCACATTCATTCTGCAGTTTTCAAAATTGTGACCAACTTTGTTGCATTTAGAACATTGACTGGTGGGTGTGTTGAGATTCTGATAATTTCTAGATCTACATTCATTTGCTCTATGACCATACTTATTATAGTTAAAGCATTTACCATTGAAGTTATAAGCATTAGGTTATCTTACCGATTTGTTGTGATCCTGAGTATTTGCAGTACCGGAGCTTTCACCAACTTCAAAGCCAATTCCAGAAGTGTCACCTTTAGGTTTTTTATTTTTCAACAAGGTGCCAAGTTCCTCTGAGCTTTTCTTGAATTTTTCTTTCTGTTGATTTACAGTTTCTAGTTCTCTTTCTAAGACTTCTTTTTGTCTCATTAGTTCATTTCAGTCATTATGAGTATGCATCAGATCTGTCTTCAACATGTCATTTTCATAGCTAAGTCTTGTATTCTCATTTGCTGCATCACTTATTCTTTTGGTCAATTCTTCTTCATTCTTCTTCCTATCCTCAATCTCTTTGCAAAATCTCATAGTCATATCCCGCATTTCATTTTTTGTTGTCATGATCTCTTGTTTCAACTTGTTTATCATATCATTAAGTGATTCCTTTTCATCATTCTCATTTTGCAATTATTCATAGAGTTCTCTTCTCTTATTTCTTGCAACAGTAAAATTTTCTTGAAGTGCCTGAATGATGTCCTGAGCTGCTCTTAAATCATCTTCTAATTTGATATTTTTCAACTTTTTTACATCATAGTCTGTAAGAGCTCCTTCCAGTTGCTTCATCAGATTTTCCATCTTTACTGGTGTCAAGATCTTCCTCAAGCTATTAGGCTTTTGAAAATAGAGGACCAGGCTCTGATACCAATTATTAGGGATCCTACAGATACTGAGAGGGGGGGGTGAATCAGTATCTAACCGGTAATTATAATTTCTTAACTTAAAACATGCAGAACATAATATAACTGTGTACCGGTATGCAAGAAATAATGCAATAAACAGAATCAAGAACATCCACATGAAAAGAACACCATAACACAAGATGTTAACGAGGAAACCCGGTGTGGGAAAAACCTTGGTGGGATTTGTGACCCACAATATTCACTCACTGGCCAATAAGAGAATATTACTTACAATAGGGGCCTACATATGCAGGAAGGCCAACTGCCTAGAGCTCACTGCTTAATGGGAAGTTTCATTGACTTACAATAAAGATTATACAAATCCAATATCTTGTACTACTTTACAATAGCATCTTCTATGCCAGATTCAGTACCGGTTCCTGCTTTGTTCTTTACATATACCTCTTGACCTATATTTCGTACAATAGGTCTGCCTAATATTTTCCCATAAATCTTCTAAATCACTTCTGTCCTACAAAATGTCTACAATGATCTCTTTTATATATAAGAGTCATTTTACAATTTACCAAGTTGGCTTACACATTTTTACAATAGTAAACAAAATATAATATAACAAAATCCTGTCAGCCTCTGTGCCGGTATACATCCTTTCTTTTGTGCCGGTGTCGGTGTCCTGAGAATCGGTGTAGAGTGTGATCTACTGATGCTGGTATAATGCCTTTCCCGGTGTCATAAGATTGCAAGGTTGCCATCAATGACAAAACCTTCAATCACATACAATGTCTCATTGGAGTGTGCATATGCCAACAGTAAATTGAACAAAGCTTTATATGGTTTGAAACAAGCACCTAGAGCATGGTATGAAAGATTGCACTCTTATTTTATTAAGATTGGTTTTATAAGGACAAGTGAGAACAACAATATGTACATGAAGAATCATGAAAATGGAATACTGATCTCATCCATATTTGTTGATGATATTATATTTTGTGGAAATGACTCTTTATGCAAAAACTTTGGAAATGAAATGAGCAAAGAATTTGAGATGTCATTATTCGGTGAGATAAAGTATTTTATAGGTTTACAGATACTGCAAATGAAAAATGAGATTTTCATTACTCAATCCAACTACATAAAGGAAATCTTGAAGAAATTTGGAATGGAGGATTCAAAACCAATAAGTACTCCTATGACTACCAACTGTAAATTATCAAAGAATGATGAATCTGCATCTGTTGATGAGACACTTTACCAATCCATGATTGGAAAGCTACAATATGTTGTTCATAGTAGACCAGACATAACACATGCAGTAGGTATAGTTGCAAGATTCTCTGCAGATCCTAAGGAAACACACATGACAACAATCAAAAGAATTTTTAGATACTTGAAAGGCACTGAGGATTATGGCTTAGTAATCAGAAAGGAAATGATTTTGATTTAAAAGTTTATACTGATGTTGATTGGGCAGGCAACATTGATGACAAAAAAAGCACAAGTGGAGGAGCTTTCTTTTTAGGAGAAAAACTAGTGAGTTGGCTTAGCAAGAAACAAGGATGTGTTTCATAGTCAACAACAAAAGCTGAATACATTGTTGCAGCATTGAATTGTACCAACATTGCATGGATCAAACAACTATTGGAAGGTATAAATGAGAAAGTTACCGAGCCAATAACTATATTCTATGACAATACTAGTGCCATTAATATTTCAAAGAATCCTATTATGCACTCTAAGACAAAGCACATCTCTATCAAATATCATTATCTTAGAGAAGAAGCTCAAGAGAAGAAAGTGGTGTTGGAGTATGTTAGCACAAAGGAACAAATAACAGATATCTTCACCAAGCCACTACCAAGGGACACTTTTGAATATCTCAGAAGTAAGTTAGGGGTCCTACCCCTATCTTCTACTCATTGACCGAGTTCCGTGAAAGCATCAATCCGATGACTCTATCAAATATCTTTTAGGAGTTGATGTTGCATTACACACTTTAGGATGTTTTCTAAAGGTGTACGGGAAATAATACAAGAAATAGTACAAGGAACAGGAATTGAAGACAAAATGCTCTAACCAAAACTGCATTGATACACAATAGCAGGAAATCACTTCATAAAGGAAGAAATTAAGTTTTAGTTCTTTACTTTTTGGCATTATTGTCAAAGGGGGAGAAGACTGAAGTTTGGAAAGAAGACTGAGAAAATAGGAGAAGTCTAATGTATGGGGGATAAAGCCTGATGATAGCAAGAGAGCATTTCAGCATTTCAGAATCATAGCAATCCGAATCTTTTAAGGTCAAATCAATTGGTTTTGCCATCAATGCCAAAGGGGGAGATTGTTAGCAATTTAGCATTATAACAGACAATGGGAGATTGTTGACATTTCAATAAGGATATTGAGAAGGTTGTTGATGATTATGGATATAACTGATTAAGGATGTTTACTATCTTAATATTATTATTTTTTCATTGATGTCAAGAAATTGATTTTCTAATTCAGTATGATGTTGCCATATCTTGAGAAGTATGATTTGAAGAATATAAAGATGTTGGTAAAAGACACAAAAAGAATATGATTAATAAGAGGATGAATAAGTTATTCAATGGGCAACTATTACCGAGTCATACAATGATGAGATCATGATGTTTACATTGTTTTAACATCATACATATGTTGTAAATTGTAAGGTTAATACTATACTATGTTATCAAGCAAAGAACCTAGTCGGTAAACCCTAAGGAACCTAGTCGGTAAATGCTAAGGTTATCGCTATTGGTTAATGAAGGTGGAATGTCTACTGAGTAAAGTTTAGCATTTACCTAGTTGTAACCGAGCTATAACAGAATGCATTAAATGGTTACATGCATTATGTAATGAAGGAAGCTGATGAGCTGGAACTGATTAAATGATTGGTATGCTGTAAATATAGTATGTTAATGAATCTATGGCAAAGGAAAGTCGACATGAGGATCTACAACGCAGATTGAACCACAATACCCTAGCACAAGTTCCAAGAAATATGTGCAAGTTCCTAGGCAGGGTAAAATGTTTTCAGATCAAAAGATGCATTGAACCTGGACAAGATTGAAGATCTGATGGCTATGATTGATCATGGGAAATGTGATCAAGGAGATTAAGCGGTTAGCTAATTATTTATAAATAGGAAATTGTTGATAAATAATGTATGCGGGCAAGTGTATGCACAGGGATGCTACATAGTGATTACCGAGCACAAAAACTTGAAGACCTGTTTGAATAAAAGAGTATAGAAGCCCAGAAGATGGACAAGATTAGTTCTATGTCTAAATTGTATTAAAAAAATAAGAATCTACTTTAGCATTTTAGATGTGAAGTTGCAGATAGATTTTTATTACTGTTATTTTGTGAAAGTGACAGAAAATCTCTTAACCGAGTGGACTTAACAGTCTTATTTGTAAAACCCTCTGCAAGGTGACATTTTGATTGAGTGTTTGAAATCCTTTAACAAGGTCACTTCTAACAAGGTGAAGATCCTAACAGATTTGAGGGAAATCCCTTAACTGGGTCACATCTAGCAATGTGTTTGTAATCTTCAACAGGATTTACTTTTAACTGAGCATACTCTAGAAGAGTATATTTCTTAGTGATTCTGAAATACCACAGTGGTTTTTCCCTATTTGGGTTTCCACGTTAAATCTAGTGTTATGAGGTTTATGATGTTTATATTCTTTTGAGTTTACATGCTTAACAGTTTTGGGTTATATTACTAAAGTATATGTTACCGAGGTTGAATCTGATGTTTTTATGGAAGAATAAGTTTGTATGATTCACCCCCCCCCCTCTCATCTTGTTGGCTATTGGATCTGTACTTACATTAAGTATCAGAACTATCATACCATTGACATAGCATTCTTTCTTGGTAGCAGATTGATTTCATGGATAAGAAAGAAGCATAGTTGTACATCATTATCAATAGTAGAATGAGAATATGTTGCAGTAGCAACTAATTGTACTCAGGTATTATGGATTAAGAAAATGTTGAAGGACATAAAGGTAAAATGCAAAGAACCTATAATCATTTATTGTGATAATGCAACAACAATTGATATATCAAAGAATTCGGTATTTCACTCTAAGACTAAGCATGTTTCTATCAAATATATTTTTGTGAAAGAGAATGTTGAAGAAAAAGAAGTAAGATTGGTTTATATGAATACTAAAGAGTAGATTGCAGATATCTTTACAAAGTGTTTGCCTAAGGAAACCTTTGAATATCTCAGAGAGAAGCTTGGGGTAATACCCCCACCAATAGAGACTTAGATAATTGAAGATTGGCATCAAACTGACAGAAACTAATAGTGAAATCTTTTTCTAGCTTTGATGGAGGAGAGATACTTCTTAGGGGAAGTAGTTGGTTGTATGTTCTGGTATTTTTTAATTTTTTTTATTATTGATTTGGCATTTGATGTCAAAGGGGGAGAGAGATCTATGGAAAAACATTATTCTTCTGGAGACATTATTTATTGGGGGAGAGATATATACTCTTGTATTTTGATTTTGATTTCTGGTATTGATCTATTCTGGAGATTGTTGGTTTTTTCTTTTTGGCATTCTTCTTTGGCACTTAGATGTTTTTTCCATCTAGTGTTGCCATAAATGCCAAAGGTGGAGATTGTTGGTATTATGGATGTGTTGCATTAGTATTTTCATTGATGTGAACACTTATCCTTCTAGAAATATACATTGTTGATTTAGCAGTATGGTTATATTGGTTTACTATTGAATAGGCACATTGTGTTCACCGACAAAGTCAGTGACTTATGCATAGTCACCGATATATGCTCACCGATAGGTTATATGGTTCATTGACATGGATGATGACTTGTTATCATCTAGAGATCACTTGATTATGTTGAGGACATGGTTTGGATACTTGGTTTTAGTGTTTTGGTTATTGGTCTAATCGGGTTGACATATTTGTTATTACGGACAGATTGGTCTAGGTTATGGACTGATATACATTATCTATTCCAGATCAGCATGACACATTATGGAGATGATTTATTGATTGGATATGGTTGTAAATGTATTGAGATGACATGATGCATCGCATCAAGACTTATTTGTAATTGATTTAATTGTAATATTCTTAGTGAGACGACCTACACATTTAGTCTTAGGTTTTGTATATATGTAAGATCTCATTTGGGAGATGAAAGACATGATATGGTTATGGTATGATATTGTAACATGGTATGTGTGAATATTTAAGATTATATGAGAAGACCATAGAGAAGGTTCAAGGAAGGTTTGAAGGTGTTTATCAAAGCTTAACCGACACTAAATCCAACACTGGAGATGCTATTTTGAGCAGTACATTATTCTAGGATTTAACCATCCTACTGTAGTCATTGTGACTCTCATTTGAGCAGTGTGGTCTAGGCGGTTGGCCTTTTCACATGTCCAGGCCCCATTTGTATACACATACTATCTGTAGTAGTATCATTTGATTGTGGGTAAGTTTTCCCACCGTGGTTTTTCCCCTTACAGGGATTCCACATCAAAATCTCTATGTTATGTGTTGTGGATGTTTTTTCTCTTTCTGTTTCATGCATTAAGTTTCATCGGTATTGATATTAACTGCTAATCTGTTAGCCAACAATAAGTTTGGTTTACCCATATTAAGTATCAAGTTTTATTAAGTTATAATTCGGTTGAAATTCATTGACAGCTAATTCACCCCCCCTCTTAGTTTCCCTTTCGGTTCCTAACATATCTTACTAATCCAAACATGTCGAAAGTGTCCAACAGATAGTCTCTTCTGCTGATAACACTAGTTCTTCTACCAGTAACCAAAACTTGTTTGTTGGTAACCAATCATAACAGCTAGTGCTGACATCAATGACAAAACATCAATGCAGCACAATCAATTCATCCATATGCCAAAAAAATCATCAGTTAAGGTTATGTGGGATAAATTGTAAACTCTAAATGAAGGTGATCCTATTGTCAAAATTGCTAAACTTGATGGTTACTGAGTAAGATATGAAAAATTAAAGATGAAAGATAATGAAAGAATTGCTTTGTTTATGGAAAGAGTAAATGAGATTGTTATGCAAATTCAATGTTGTGGAGGATTTCTAGGTGAAGATAAAATAGTCTCCAAAGTCTTGAGAGCCCTTCCATTGGCTTACAAGATGAAGGCAACTGCAATTAATGAGTTAAGAACAATGGAAAACACTTCAGTTAATAGAGACATTCTGATTGGGAAATTATCTGCTTTTGAGCTTGAAGAATTTGGATCTTCTAGAGATGTAAATTTTGAACCTTCTTTTCATGCATCATCATCATCATCATGTATTGACACAAGTGATTGGAAATCCCTATATGCAAAATAATTGGAAGACATGAGGAAAGAAGATGAAGAAATTGAGCAACTTGAAGCCTTATTTGCTAGAAGGGTACCTAAAAGACCAATTGGAAGTAAGTATGAAGGAAAAGCACCTTTTAAATGTTTTGCATGTAACAAGATTGGTCATTTTGCATCTAGATGTCCTAAAAGGAATGCAAGGTTTGAGGAAAGAGTTAAGAAATATTTTAAGCCTAACTAGAACAGATATAGATTCAAGAAAAGTAAACAATGCTACATAGCAGATGAGGAAGGAGTAACTGATGACTCTAGAGATGAACTGGTAGAAAACTCCGCTAGTGGATCCAGCAATGGAAAGGAATGGGTGTTTTATGCTTTAAAGGAAGATGAACTAGAACCGGCTATCAAAAATAAAGAAAAGGCCCTGGCAGCAAAAGTTGAAGATAAGGATGAATGGGTAATTGATAGTGGATTCTCACATCATATGACTGGAGATAAAGGGAAATTTTTGTCCCTGCAAGAATACAATGGCGGTCAAGTCAGATTTGGAGATGACAAAGCATGTATGATCAGAGGTAGAGGTATTATTTCTCTAGATGGTAAGCATAATATTGATAATGTCTATTATGTAGAAGGTTTAAAGCATAATCTTTTGAGTGTTGGTCAATTGGTTGATAAGGGTTTCCAACTTTAGTTTAAAGATAGAAAATGCAAAATCACTAACAAGACTGGTTTGGAGATTGCAACTGGTATTCAAATTGGAGGTAATAAGACATGTTTGATTGCTCATATTGATGAGAGTTGGTTATGACATAATAGGTTGTGTCATGTTAATTTTGATTGTATTATTAAGATCAGTTCAACTAAGGCAGCTAGAGATATACCTAAGATTATGAAGCCTCATAATCCGGTATGTAAAGAATGTCAATTGGGAAAGAGAGTTAGAAGTTATTTTAAGAGCATACATGACAAATCTGATGATGTACTTGATTTGATTCATATTGACTTATGTGGTCTAGCAAGGACTAGAAGCTTTCAAGGTGATAGGTATTTCACGTTGATTATTGATGACTATTATAGAATGACAAGGGTGACTTTTCTAAGGGAGAAGTCTGAAGCTTTTTAGAAATTCAAGATCTTTAAAGAAAAGGTTGGAACAGAAACTGGATTGAAAATCAATTGTCTAAGATCAGATCATGGCGGTGAGTTCACTTCTCATAAATTTAATAGTTATTGTGAGACAAATGGAATCAGGAGAAAATTATCTGCACCTCGTACTCCTCAGAAAAATGGAGTAGTTGAAAGAAAGAACATTACCCTTTTGGATGCAACAAGATCTATGATGATGGAAGCCAAATTGCCTCATATCTATTGGAGAGAAGCAGTGAGTGTAGCAGTCTACACATTCAATAGAGTTCACATCAAAGGTGAGATTGGTAAGACCCCTTATGAATTATGGTTTAGACATACACCTACTATTAAGTATTTCAGAATTTTTGGAAGTAAAGGCTATATCAAAAGAGATGATTAAATTGGAAAGTTTGATTCTAGATGTGATGAAGGGATATTTCTTGGGTATTCAATTCAAAGAAAAGCATATAGATGTTATAACAAAAGATTGTAGAAAAATGTGGAAAGTGATAATGTGATAGTGGATGAACAGTATATAAATTATTCTATATCATATGATAGGGAACTGACAGTGGAAATGATCATAACTCTGAACCGACAATGCCTCAACTGGTACAAGAAGTTGAGACAGTTACACCAGCACAATTAGAAAATTCAACTATGACTAATGATCAGAGTAGTGAACCTGAAGTTCAGAAGACACCAAGGTATGTAAGATTAAATCATTCTGAAGATCAAATTATTGGAGATGGGAACAAGGGAGTTATGACAATAAGAAAACTGGCAAATGAAGAGGTATGTCTTATTTCTCAAGTTGAACCGGCAACTGTTATTGAAGTTTTTAAGGATAAACATTGGTTAAAGGCTATGGAAAATGAATTAGATCAGATAGAGAAAAATGAGACTTGGTCTTTAGTTCCATGGCCTAAAAATAAGAATTTTATTGGAACTAAATGGGTTTTTAGGAATAAACTGAATGTGGATGATCAAGTTGTAAGAAAAAAGGCTAGATTGGTTTTTAAAGGATATTCTCAAATGGAAGGAATTGATTATGGTGAGACATTTGCACTTGTATCTAGAGTTGAAGCTGTTAGACTATTTCTTGCCTATGCGGCTTATAAGAGCTATAAGGTTTATCAAATGGATGTTAAATGTGCATTTTTGAATGGTGAACTTGAGAAAGAAGTTTACATTGAGAAACCTAATGGATTTTCACTGATAGATGATAAAGATATGGTTTGTAGATTGAAGAAAGTTGTATATGGATTGAAACATGCTCCTATAGCTTGGTATGCAAGGTTGGATAAATATCTTTTGAAGCTTGGTTTTACTAAAGGCAGTGCTGATAGTAATTTATATTATAAGATCACTGATAATGATATTCTGATTATTGAAGTATTTTTTGATGATATCATTTTTGGAGGAGAAGATAAATTGTGCATGGAATTTGCTAACAACTTGAAGAATGAATTTGAAATGTCCATGATTGGTGAGATGAGATTTTTATTAGGTTTGTAGATTACTCAAACTGACAAAGGGATGTTTATCTGTCAAACTAAGTATCCGAGGGAGTCATTGAAGAAGTTTGGTATGGATAATTCCAAACCGGTAAGTACTCCTATGGTGACAAGTGAGAAATTATCTATCAACGATACTTCTACATTGGTAAATCCAACAAGGTATAAGTCTATGATTGGTGGCTGTTATATATAACTCAGACTAGACCTGATATTATGAATGCAATAAGTATTGTTTCAAGATATCAAAGTAATCCTAAAGAAAAGCATGAATATGTAGTAAAGAGGATATTCTGGTATTTGCGAGTAATAGAATATTGTTTATGGTATTATAAAAATGATAATTTCACTTTATGTGTATATACTGACTCAGATTGGGCAGGAGATACTGATGAAAGGAAGAGCACTTCTAGTGGAGCTTTCTTTCTTGGAAAGAAACTGATTTCATGGATTAGCAAAAAATAGTCATGCATTTATTTATCTACTGCAGAAGCTGAGTATGTTGCAGCAACAACTAATTGCACTCAAGTCTTGTAGATGAAGCAAATGTTAAAGGATATTAGGGTACATTATAGGGAACTGGTAGTTATCTACTATGATAACTCTATAGCTATTGACATATCTAAGAATCCTGTATTTTACTCTAGGACTAAGCATATTTCAATAAAGTATAACTTTCTGAAGGACAAGGTAGAAGCAAAGGAAGTCAAAGTTGTGTATGTGAACACTAATGAACAGATTGTAGATATATTCACTAAACCACTGTCTAGGGAATCATTTGAGTATTTGAGAGACAAGTTAGGGGTTTTTGCCCCTCCAATAGAGACTTGATTGATGCAGTTTGTCATCAGTCTAGCATGCATTACCAGAGACATTATTCATTTTGGCACTGATGAGTGGTGCTACTACTCAGGGGGAGTAGTCAGCTTGGAGTTTCAGAGGTTTACATTATTACTTTGATATTTTTGTCATATTTCTGGCATTGATGTCAAAGGGGGAGAGAAAGTGATGTGTAAAATAATAAAATCAGAACTTTATAGACATATCACTCACAGGGGGAGAGTTATTGATATTTAGGAGGTTATTGGTTGCCTTCCACAGGGGGAGACTTCTTTGGCATTTTTTTGGTACATAAATGTTTTTCACATCTAGTGTTGCCATCAATTCCAAAGGGGGATATTGTTGGCATTATTGGATGAATTGATTATGTGTTACATTGATGTTTTGTCATTGATGTCAACACTAGATGTTATGGTTGGTTCCCGACAGACAGGTTTTCATTACCGGTAGAAGACACTATCTGTTGGACACTTCTCGCATGTTTGGATCTATGGAATGTGATTGGTTACATGTGAAATGTGCTTCTGAAACATGTTTTGGTCAGTTGGTATTGGCTTGGTATTGGATACTATCATACACTCTTATAAACCCTTACCAACATTGGTTTAAGGCTTTACCGGCAGAGCTTTCACTAAGGAATCTTGACAAGATGCATAATTTGTGTTGGTGCAACTTCTACATGGATTTCAGGATGTTGAAGATGTTCCTTGATCATGTTTCAACTACTTGAAGACATTGCTTTGGTGTGGTGGACCCAGAATAGGTCCGGTAGCTATCTAGGTGTTACCTTGTCATTCGTCCCTCATAACAAGAGTGAGTCGCCTTGCAAAAATTTTAGTTGAGTCTTTGTCTTGTTAAAAATTCATTGGTTCAATCCCTTATCCACTTGTAAATCATTTTTTTAGATCCTTAACATTAAGGTTCAATGGTCTATTGAACCTCTTGAACCCCTTGAACCATCTTGAATAGAGTTCATAGTGTTCATTTAGGTATCACAGGTTCTAAGTTGTGTCTAAGACATTTTTGGGATAACGTTCACTTAAGTGTTGTGCAAGTGATATGTCATATACTATTCAAATAGTTCAGCGAAGTTCAAACAGTTCATTCAGTTCAATTAGGTTCAAAAGTTCAGTCGGGTTCAAAATGGTTCAAAGTAGTTCAGCAGGTTCCAAAAGTTCAAGCAGTTCAGGAATGTTCGACATGTTCAATGAAGTTCAAAGGTTCAATGCACAACCAAAATGGAGAGACAAAGCAATCAGTGGAAAAATTTGGTCAACAAACAAAAGTTTGGAAGAGGAATTTGATTCACCATTTACTTAGGCAGCAATTGATTATTTTTCCTAGAGGATTGTGAAAGAATTAGCACGAGGAATGTTTATAAATTTCAATGCAGCCTGTAAATACAAATTTTTTGAGATAGCAAAATCAGTCTCTGTGCAGGGGGTATATCTCTCACTTAAATCATTGGATCAAGCTGGATTTCAGATATGTTTTATGAAACCTATTTTTACAAGTTCTCACCAAAGGAATTATGGAAATTCAATTTGGTCTGCAAGATACACTTAACAGAATACAAGTGCAGAACAAAGAACATGTTCTGATTTTTGTGACAGAAAAACCGTCATGTTGCGGGGGGCATATCTTTTGATTCCACCGTTGGATTTTTCTCATTTTTTGATATGTTGTGCACAGAAAAGTTGTGCATGTTTTCACTAGAGCGATTAACTTAACTATGTCTGCTTCAAAAGATATGGTGGACTGAGCGCAGGTCTGTCCAAAGTGACCAACAACAACCAAGTTTACTGTTTTCAAATATTAACTAAGCACGGCTTATATTTGTAATGGTGGAGCCCATAGTTAATTCATAAATATTATGTATTTTGAGTTATAATGTTTTCAGATTAAAACATTATGATTAAATATTAGATTGAAGCCAAGAAAGTGTGGAAGGAATGAAGACAGTTATTTATATCTAGCTGTCAACATATGATATGCCAGGATTCAGTTTTTGGTAACTGAAAGTGTCTCACCGAGGGGAAAAGAGGGATAGTAGCCAAAGGAAAGAAGTAGGAGATTGTTGGTAGGATGGAATGGTCTTTGAGCCATGTTTTTGGCATTTTGTAGAAAGAAGAGAACTTATGTTAAATCTTGGAGTTTAAGTATGTTTTCTTTGATTGGAGATGATCTTTGAGTTGTCCCAATCATTTCAGATGTTGTCCTGTTCATTTGAAATGTGTATGCATTTGTTAAAATCTTTGAATTTTAATTACTCATATATCTGAAATGAAATGTCAATATTTTTTCTGTTTCCTTCAAGTTGGAAGATTAGACAAATGGCCTTTGTGCCTTTCATTTAGTTTTCTTTAAACTCATTAAATCTGTAATCACATTCATCTCATGTTAATGGATGAATGTTAGTTTACCTTCTTTGTCTTCGGGTTAAAGGCATAGCAAGTTATTTGATTCTTTGAAAATCATTCAAAGGTAGCTGCACCTTGGAAAATAAGCAGAGAGCACTTGTATATAATTGTGGCAAGTGACTCAACTGTTTTGTTGCAAGTTTGTCTTTCAGCCTTGGGTGTTTAGGAGTCATTTTGTGCAGGTGTTTTGAGAAGACAAATCTTTTCACTAACACTAGGTTATGGAGTGGTATCATGATAACGTGTACTCTACACGTTATCGGGATGTTTCAAGAGGATTTATGGATTTTTTATTGTTGTTCTATTCTTAAGCCAACATGGCATATCATTGTAATATGAATTTATGTAATGATCTTATTGTAATATCATTTAGGTGGCCGACCTAATTGGTTTAGGTCTTCAGGTTTGTATAAAATGTTGTAAGATCTCATTGTAGATCATGGGGATTATGTGTTGTGGTCTTGGAATGCAATATTCTATGCGAAGGAGATTTGGTTGATCATAGGTGATCGAATTTGGATTAAGGAAGAGGTCAAAGGCCTCCAGTATTGAGCTTAACTAGGACTGTAATCAGGCATGGTAGATGCTATTTCTGGTAGTTCACTCTATTGGATTGTTGTCCATTTATCTTGAGATGGTTGTAGCCTCTCTGTAGTTAGTGAGACTCTTTTGTAATGAGCAGTACGCTCTAGGCAGTGTGCCTTCCTGCATGTGTAGGCCACTCATTGTATCACATACTTTCTGTAGAAGTATCATTTAACTGTAGGTAGGCTTCCCACCATGGTTTTTCCCTTTCTGGGTTTTCCACATACAAATCATGGTTTTATGTGGTATCATTTCTTTGCATTGATTACCTAGTTAATTGTTAAGTTGTATTGTTTACCGGTATCTATTCCTACCGGTATATATATGTGCTTTATTGGTACTTGATCTATTTTAAGGTTGTATTGTGGATTAAAAGTTATAATCTATTAACAACTTATTCACCCTCCCCCCCCCTCTTAGTTGTTCACCGGTTATCCTAACAATCATACCATGACATGGAATAATAGGACCATAATAGGACCTTTATGCCATGACACAACATAAACAGTCCTATTGTACTATTTCATGGCATAATAGGACTTATTATGGCATGTCATGGAATAATTGGACCTATTATTCCTTGATGGTATAATAGGTCCTATTATGCCATGTCATGGTATGAAAAGACCAACTATGGACATATTATGCAATTTCATGGCATAATAGGACATATTATGCCATCATGACATAATGTGTCATAATAGGTCCATAGTTAGTCCTGTCATACCATGACATGGCATAATAGGAACATAATTTTCCATCATGGCATAATGTTTCCTATTATGCCATGTCATCTACTATATTCCTATTATGCCATGACATGTCTTAATATGACATGATGGTATAATATGTCCTATTATACCATGACATGCCATAATAGGTCCATAATTGGTCCTATTATGTCATATCATGGAATAATGGGAAAATATTTATCAAAACTATAATAATTTGACTATGTCAATGGCTAATTCTTAATGAATATTCATGTTTTGAAGGTCTCATTAAGAAAATAGAGATATTATACAATAGAAGAGAATTAAATCCCTCTAATATTGGTGTATAAACTACGAAGCCTTTGATTTACCAAATGGAATATCTAAGTAGGGTCATCATTAATGAGTACCCTTGATGTTTACATTTAGAGCTATGGATGACCTTGACCTTGGTAGCCTACCACTTCCATTTGTAAGAATATATGTGTTAATGTTGAGTTCACACCATTAGGGTGAATGAATTACAATGTTAGGACTTTTAACATAGAGGAAGAGCACTTGGTCAAACAAGTTGATAATTATTATAAAGTAAAAGAAAGAAAGGCAAAAAACTATTGAGATTGAAACATAAAAGTTATGATAACTCATACACTAGTATCTCTTTCATAATATTTAATAGACATGATTACACATACATTAGTTAACATTTTCTATGCTCAATAGCATATAGTTCATTTTCTTTATTTGACACATTTGATAGGTCATAGTTTGACTTTATTATGCCATATCATGGTATAATAGGACATATTATGCCATGATGACATGATATGTCCTATTATGTCATGACATGCCATAATAGGTCCATAATTGGTCCTATTATGCCATGATATTTCATTTTGGTTTTGGTTTTGATACATCCATTTACTTTTGGTTTGCTTTCGATTTTCTTTTGGTTTTGATTTCCATTTAGTTTCAGTTTTGTTTCGATTTGGTTTTGGTTTTGATGTTTGTGAGATATCTTGTATCTTGTAAATTTGATATTTTGTTTTGTTAACTATCTAGATTTGGTTTTGATTTGTAAATTTGTTGATTTTGGTTTAGGGTTTAGGGTTAACTGTTGAAGAATATTTCAAATCAAAATTAAGAAATTACAAATGTAAAAACAAATTTACTTATAGACTACTTTAAAAAAAAAAAATTAAATAATACCAAAAGAACTTAAATAATACTCAAAAAACATGAAAAATATACAAGAAAATTAAAAAATGTGAAAATGGATGATCGAATGTGTACCTAGGATAGTGGTGGAGGCTTGAAATGGAGTCAACAACATGGGGGCCCATTTTTTTATCTCCTTTTTCTCACTACAGTTGTAGGTAAAAATGACAAAATGCGCTCGAAAAAAATGGGTAAAATCAGATTTAAAAACGGGACCTCATTTTGTTTTCAAGTGGGCCCCCATTTGAGAACAAAATGGGGGCCTGTTTAGTTTCACCTCGGGCCCCCATTACTTTTTTCTTTGGGGGATCAAAGAGAAAATGGGTCCCCATTAATTTTTAACTTGGAGGCCCGAAGAAAAAAGGGGTCCCTGTTTTTTGAAAACAGGCCCCTGTTTCTAAGAGTGCATTTTCCAACGCATGGACTCCCACCAATTTGTGACCCATTACCTTGCACTTACCCTTCAACCTTTCATTTACATTTACTTGCAAGTCCTTTCTTTCATCATTTGGTTAATTCCAAAACTAGGGTTTGACCTGAAGGCAAACCCCCAATCCCAACCCCTTTTCCTCTCTCTTTTGTGTGTAGGTTGCAGGTGCGCAGTTGTGTTTGCAGATTCAGACTAAATTTGCAAAGATGAAAAAACCCTTTTCATTTCACAGATTTTTTGGAGGACCATGGACACTTTCAGCACGGTCCCAACAACTTTTCCTCAAATTCGTAAGGAAGCTTCTTCTCGACATATTATAGCCAGATCTAGGTGCACAACTTCATTTCATTCTTCTATCTCGAGTTATAATCAGTTCTTTGCTACTTTTACACTTAGTCTTACAACACAATTCAATCATTTTCCATTCTAAGAGGGGTTAGCTTGTCATTTCTATCCCATTATCAGTTCATTTAGTATTCACTCTCTTCCCAAAGAGATTGGATCTAGAGAATTTCCCCCTCTTTTAAATGTAATGTGGATAAAGTGTTTGAAGGGAAATCCGCAGTGAAACTTTCATCTCTCTTCGGAGGGAAGAAAAGCTTTCCTCTTGATCTCTCCATCATTCACCTCTTTTTCAACATTACATTTTGGTGAACCCGATGTCTTACATGCTTTATTTTGAAAATCATTGCACATATTTCTCATTTACAATTTTAATTTTTCTGCAAACTTAGTGGTTAATTCATTCAAAACCCTAGTTTTTAAAATTGAAATTGAACTTGTGTTTTGTAAAAATTGCTTGTTATTGTCTTAGATCTGAAAAATTAGTGTGTTTGTCAAATTCAATTTCTTCATAAATTTGCAAATCAAATTCATAAAATTAAGAGGTCAATTGTCAAAACCCTAATTTTTAAAAATCATCTTGAAATTGTGCAAAAAATGAATTTTCATTTAATTTTCAGACTTGTGATTGTTTTCAGACTTATCTTCTATCCTACAATTCAAATTTTCAATTTCCCTCCTTTTTCAAAATTGAAAAATTTCAAATATTAAGTGGTTAGGTCCTAAAAACCTAATTTTCATATTTAATTGGATTTTGTGCAAATTTCAATCAATTTTTGTCAATTTTAGTTTTCTAAACATTTTTCAAGGTGTCCCTATCCATTAGGTTTGACCCTTTTCAAATTTTCAATTCAATTCCTCTTTTTTTCTCAAAACCCTAATAGGGTCCTTTTTTCACATTCAACCCTTCATTTCACCTATCTAGAGATTGTAAAATCTACAAATTTTTTGAGATTAGCTTTAAAATCATCGTTACTTTAATCCCTGAAAAATTTCAAAAAAAGTTGGTCGGACCATGTGCACTTTCAACATGGTCCCTGGTTTTTTTCTCAAAATTTTGGGAGACTGTTATGACCATATTTTAATAGCTTAAATCCAAAAAATTAGCTAATTTTGTCAAATTTTTATCCCTCTAAAATCAAAAAATACCTTCAAAATTCAACATTTCAAATTTAAGAATTTTTTTAAAATTAAGTGGTTAATTATAATCTGCCCTGATTTTAAAAATTCTAATTTTATCAATTTTAAAATTAAGAGGTATCCCATTGGCCCTAATTTTAAATCTCAATTTCCTTTCATCTATCATAAACATTATTTTTGGAAATTGTCTCATTTTCTTCTTTCAACAAAGTTCAAATTGTTTAATCATTATTTTCTGAAATTTTGCATTATTCAATTTTTGTGCACTTTGTTCCTTTATTCAAAATTCAAATCCAAAATTTCCAATTTTCCCTCTAGTGTATGAGTTTCACCCCTATTAGTCCTACCTATAGTATCCTCATTAGACGAAGCATTAGAATTAAGGCTTCCTAAGGGTTAAAATAATGAGGAGATGGAGCATAATTTGGATGACTTCTTTAATGAGAATAATGGTAATTCTTCCCATTGTAATCATGTCCCTATCTATCCAATTGATGAGTCTCATGCTGAACAAGAAGAAGCTTTAACTAGAGTTTCCATAGATCAACTTTCAAAATTGGATAATCAATTTGATAACATCCAACAATGGATGTCCCAAGAATACCCCAATAGTGAAGCTCTTCCATTAATTGAAGGCCTTAAACGGATGATTCAAAGTTATAAGAATGAAATTGATATATTGCATGGCATTGCTCATATTGTTGATTCTAATTTCATGCCTATAAAGAGTTATACAGAGAGCTTATTTTATTCACAACCTTCAAATCAAACCAATTCTTCTATTCGTTTGACCACTCCTATGGCTAATATTCCTACTTTCACTTCAAACATCATGGCTACATCAACTCAAAATGTCATTCCTACAAATATTGGTCATTGGGGCAATCCCTCTTCTTCATTTAATCCTCCATCTTTACCTATGTCTTCCATAAGTATTCCTAATATCCCTCAACCAATCAATGTGACAAAAGGGGGAAATTCATTCCACAATTTTATTCCTCCTTTAAGTGTCCCATTTCCTACTCAATCATCACCTATGCCTACTTATCACAATGTCCTACTACCTTATTCTCAATCCATTATTCCTTCAATAACATCACACCACCTTCTCAATCAACCATGTCTCACATCAATTCTTCTCCAAAAGCAACCATCAACAATCTTGCTCAAATTGTGTCTTCCTTACAACAACAAATTGATTCCATGAGTCAATCCAAGTTTATTGTGCCCAAATTTGATGTTGCGAGCCCACTTTCTCTTGATATTGTTAAAGCCGTCCAACCTAAGCATGTTGAGGTCCCTCAATTGTAACTCTATAATGGAAAAGGTGATCCTCTCACAAATGTTAAAACATTTCAAACCTTGTGTACTAATTTTGCTTATGATCAAAGATTGCCTTCAAAATTGTTTACAAGAACACTAAGAGATAAGGCTTTACAATGGTATTTCTCTTTGCCTTTTTCTATCACTTCTTTTCAACAATTGTCAAATTCTTTCATTCAACAATTTAAAAACAACATTGGTCCTACAATCACTTTGACTGATTTAATGCATTGTAAACAAGGTGTTAAAGAAAAAGTGACTGTTTTCATTGGTAGATATAAGCATTTGGGTGCTAAAATTTCTTTTCTTGTACTTGATAATGATATTCAAAGAATTTTCATTTCTAGTTTGCAAAAAGATATCAGGGAAAACTCCACAATTATCAACTGGTTGTGAGTCAAATGGAGCAATATAGTCCTATGACTTCTAGTGATAAGGGGGAGAGTGCTCAACAACCATTTGAAAATTTCAAACCAACAAAAATATTCATCAAGTTCAATGATACAATCAACAACAACAATGTGAATGCTACAACAGGTTGGCCTCCTATTTCTAAATTCTTTAAAAGAGAAAGAAAATTTACTCTTTTGAATGAATCTTTACATAGTATTATGTCTCAGTTATTACAAATAAATGTGATCGAACTTCCTCCTATCAAACCAATTGACCCATCTAAGCTTGCATCCCCTTATTTTGATAGAAATTCCTTTTTTCAATTTCATCACCAACCTGGTCATGATACTGAGAAATGTTTTGCATTGAAAAGTAAGAGTCAAGATTTGATTGATAATAATACTATATCTATAGCGAGTGTGAATGATAAGGAAAAAAAATCAGTAGCTCCTCCTAATCAAAATCTTAAGATTTTCACTGATCCTTTTCCTTCTCATACCTCTAAAATGATTGAGACTGAACATACCTCTTTCTCTCCTTCTGATCTTACTACCATAGATTCAAATTTGGTGAACATGGTAGAGAATCAAGAGACACCTAAGGATCCTCATATTACATTTTACCCTAGTGAGACCATTAGAGAACCTGATGGGCCTTTATACATAGTTGTAAAGGCTAAGGACATACCTTGTCGTGGTGCTCTTATTGATCCCTCTTGCATGGCTAATGTCATTGTTGAGGAGTATCTCTTCACTTTATGATTGCATAAACCGATCTATGATGACTCTAATATGGTTGTTAAGTTATTTGAATGATTCTCTTGTCCTACCATTGGTTCTATCACCCTTCCTATTGAAGTTCACACTAAATCTATGGATGTTACCAAGGAAAACTTTAAGAAACCCCCCCCTTGGACAAGGTGTAAAAACCTGGCGAAAGTTGTATAATTCCCGAGGAAAATTTAATTTTACGGGCGAATTTTTGCGGTTTACGGAGAAAAAAAATAATCTCCATTGGCAAATTGTAATGTTTTTAAAACCCCAAAAATATTTGCATGGGCGAATTGTAATGTTTTTAAAACCAGAAAAATATTTGCATTTCAACCTATTTTCAAACCATTAAAAAAAAATATTAGCGATTTCAACCTATTTTCAAACCATAAAAATAAAAATATTGGAGATTTCAAGCTATTTTCAAACCATAAAAATAAAAATATTGGCGATCTCAAGATATTAACTTTAAGTCATTAAAACACGTGGCATGTAGTCATCATCTCTCTGCCTGGAAGACTACCCATTAGGGCATCTCACAACCTAGCGACAAGCCCTTACGACTCTCTCTATCTCCAACTCGCAAGCTGAAAATGCTAAGCCTTCGTAACCTTGAGATCTAGCGACTGAGGGAAACTAAACTGCCACTTGCCAATTCTCGACCACAAAATGTTAAGTCCTCATCACCACAGCAACTTGGAGATAGTGGTAACTTTAACCCTTGTCGCGTACTCACCAACATAATATTGTTTATCTCTTAACTACTAGCAATTCACTCGCAAGCTCGCGACTTGATTAGGTCTTCAGACATTTAACTTCGCGAGCTGGCGATAACCATTAAACCTAACCACAAACTGTCTAGTCGCTAGCTCGTGACCTAAAAATTCTAACATTACACAAACATGAGAGCTAGCGACAACTATATGAAATGAGTTACTCGCTAACTCTTGTAGCTATAATGTATGACATCATACCAACTCAAGACCTCGCGACCAAAGCAATTTCATTAACAATCTATATTGTTTTATTTGCTAAGCTCGGTAACATAAAATGCTAACACCCAAAAAGCCTGAGACCTCGCGATGCAAACCCAAACCAACTTGTCACCGGCTCGTAGCTTGATCACGTCTTCAGACATTTTACCTTGCGAGCTAGCGATAACCATAAAAATTAACAACAAACTATCTGGTCACTAGCTCACGGCTTGATCATGTCTTCAGACATTTTACCTTGTGAGCTAGCGATAACCATAAGGCTTGGATGCTAACTCATTCCCGAGGGACTAGTTTGAAGGTTTCTCTTGAGTCGAGGTTGATTAGACAAGCGAGGATGATGGTTTCAGAGGCATAAAAGGATTTGATAGCTTCTGAGTTAGAGATGGGAGATCACGAATTTCTCTGAGAAATAAGAGCTCAGGTTGCTTGTTGTCAGGGATTTTGAACCAGAATTTGTCTAATCAAAGAGGAATAAAATCAGAACAAAATCATTCACAATAGATGAGCCTTAGCAGGATACAGTGGATTAAGGATTTGATAGGCATGATGATGACTTCTAGAGTCTACAGTCATGTTGGAAACCACCAAAAAGATAATTTTTCACGTGAATGTAGAATGAGCATCACCAAATGAAGTGTGAAAATGTTATAAATACAATGGAGTGGTGACTTAATTGGTAGAAGAGAAAATAAACCTTTTTCATTTTCTGAGAGTGGTTTTTTTCCTCAGAAAGGAAGATGATGTTTGAGCAGGATCATGCATGGAGTTGCACTTGTTGTGTGCTCTGTGATATCGGATGGGTGTTTTTTTGTTTTCTTCTATGTGAGTTTGTTTATTGTCAGAGGGGTTGTGAAAGTGAGAAGGATTGCCAGAGGGGGTGTGAAACCCTTTTCTTATCAAGAAAGGCCATGCATGGAACATCCTCTGCTTCTACTCTACCATAGGATGGCAGGGGGTTTGAAGAAGGAGCCCACAGAGGAATGAAAGAAGGATTTGCTTGGGTGGAAGTGGTAGCTAGTCATCTTTGTGATTACATGGAACCTGCAACCCCTCCCCAACATTTTACATTTACCCTAAAGCTCCTCTTTCCACTTTCCTTGATCGTGGGCATGAAGGCTCGAGCTCATCTTTCCATTTTCTTTGTTCTTGGGCATGAAGGCTTCCTCCTCTATTTGGAAATGATCTGTTGGATAGAACGTAACATCTCACATTCCATCCAAAGGCATCAGGGTGATAATGGCATGGCTCAAGTAGTTTTGCAAGTTGTATAGTCATTGGGGTTCCTTTTCTAGTTCCAGTAGTGATTCTTCATTCTAGACTGTATACTGTATAGCCATTTATATAGCAAATGAAAAACATTTAGTGTCAAGATTTGTGCAGGTTCTTGAAGGAGTTATATATAAATTATTAAATTTATTGTGTATGATTGTATCTCTTTCAAATGAACAGAATCATGAGATTTAACTTTTTTCATTTGTTGCATTGTTACGGTGTATGTAATTTTTCATTTAAATTTTCTATTAGTCTGGAATCATAATACATATTAAGGATTCACCTCATTGTAATTGGTGGGCGGATTATAGACAGTCATAGAACACCGCCATATATATTACATAAACATCCATAGCATATAAAATCATAAGACTCGAGAGTATTAAGAATGAAAGTATTACTATTAAACACCACAATAGATAGGAATACATTATACAACATAATTAGTAAAACATCAAGACAAAAGACCGGTGCCTTATCCTATGGCATAGACTCTAGAGTCACTTTAAACTTACAATTCAAGACAACCTGTTAATAAAATTCAATAATGAATAATGCCATTACATACACAACCCAGATTCATCTGTAAACTAAAAAACCCTTGACCATTCAATTCACAGTGAAAACATAAATTCAACACAAAGACAATTATGTGAAGATCTCAAACTACAAATGATATTGATATTATATTCATAATGATATCAGAAAGTAAATTCACAATGCAATTCAAGTTTTCAACTATGCACTTATCAAATTCTTGAACAGTTGAGCTATTATAAATTTATAACTATATAAGAGTTTTCAAGTTCAACATCAATAAAAGTGGCCAACTAGCCATCCCTCTCTACCAATCGAAAATAAAAAGATTACTGTGAGTAATCTTGGGTAGCAACCTCAACCTGAGATTTTTTCTTTGGCTTTAGCATGGCTTGCCACCTGTCCACCTCTTTGTCTTTTGGCCAACTGAATGTCTTTACCTCTTCCAACATTGCAACTGAATCTGTCCATCTGGCATCTGTAACTGCCCTGGACTCAACAATAAATTTTGCATGGTCAACCTCAACCTTGAACAGTGAATCAAGCAGACCGTTAAGGAAATCAGCATCAACTTGTTCATTTACATGCTTGATTATTTCTTCTTGCTCTAGAATCAAATCAAATTCGCTGGTCCAATCAGAAACTAATTTCAACTGTCCATTACTACCATAAATTAAAGGCACCAATTTACTATAACCTTCCCCAAATGTCTGCAATTTTTCATTTATAAGCACATCCTTCCCTATGAAAAATGCATAAGATGCATTCATTACCTCCACCATGTCTTTGGTGTCACTGATCTTGGGAGGGAACTCATCACTATACATCACTGCAGTATCTAGCTTATCCATTAATCTGCTTCTTCCTAACCAAACATTGAACAAAGGTCCAAGAAAAGCAACAGCCTCTGAGGATGTTTTACTTGCCTCTGTCAAAGAAATGTGCAAATCATGCACTACCATCAATTTTACTTTCAATACATTAATCATATGTTTCAGAATTCCTGACACAATAGAGATAGCCTTGACATTTTGTTCCTTTTCAAGCTTTTCAATTTCCCTTGTGTATTCCTCCATTTTTGCTGTCACATCAGCTGGTATTTCTTGTACTTGTTCTGTAATCTGTATTGGAGGGGGCTCATTTGTAGTTTTTTCTTTCAAATCCACTAACTCTTCCTCTAGAGCACCCTTCTTCATCAGTGCCTCTTCATATTTTTTATTCAATGTAATCAATTGGGTATATGTTTCTGTGTATCTTCTTGACAAATCCTCTGTTTTTGATAAATTCATGAAAGAAACTTGAGTCAAAAAAGAGGCAATCTCCGTGTCAGTTGTGTTTTGCAAGTTCCAGATCATTCTGTCATCTTTCTTTTCTACTTGGATATTTAGAAGGTGGGGCTTTTGAGTGGAAGGGGCCAAAGACCAAGCAGTAAGTATCTTTGACTTAGGATTAAATCTTGATCCTCTTATTACATCTCCAATTTCAAATTCAGTTTTGAACATTGGGTCCTCTTGCTTCCTAATCTGATCAATAATAAAAGTAGACTGGATATCCCAGTCAGGCATCATAATCATACCAGTAATCTTAATCAATTGTCTTGCATGTTCCACATATATTTGCTCCCTGTCAGGATCATATTATTGTAGTGCCTCGATGATCTCCTGTTTCTTTTCTTCATTTGCTTCCTCTATGATCATATTTTGTCTTAATTGTTTTTGTTTCAATCTTGACAAAAATCTTTTAAATTCATCTGACTTAATAAAGTCATCATCTTTCATGAATTCATTTGACAACATCACATGCTCATCAAAGCCTTGAGCAAGGGCTTCATTTGTTTCTCCCTATTCTTCATTCTGCCTTGCTTCTCTGAGATGTGTCCTTATTTGATGAAAGTATTGTCCTTGTTTTGTAACAATTTCTCTAGCAGGGTCTCTCCTCACAATTGTACCGACCTCACTGGTTTTTTGTTTCTTTGTAGCTGGGGTAGATTGAACTTCATCCCCACTCTCTACATCATCAGCATGAGCAGACACACTAAGTGGCCTCTTGCCATGTGAAGAATGTACATCTTGGGGGTCTTGCTACTGAGCAACCTCTTCGGAATCTAGAATTGGAGGCATTTGTTCCATCAGAGTTTCATATAAACTCAACATTTTGTTAATCCTCTCTAGGTACAAGCTATCAATGCAAAAACCTGAGAAACTAGGGTCAACAGCCTTCAATTCTGCTTCAACTCTCATCAAATTTTTCCATTTTCTTCTCCTTTCTTGTACTTCATCTTTTCTCAGCAAATTTCTAACCACATCTTCATCATCCAATGGTTCATGGTCCTTTATTGCAGCCCAAGGTGTCATTTTTGGTATTGCAATTTTAATAAATTGTTCCGAATCACAGAATCTAGACACATCATTAACCAACCTATACTATTTAAGGAAATTGTTTACTTCATCAAAGCAACTCCTACCAATGGTAAAATCAGATGCAACCCAAAGCCTAGGAAGAAAAGAACCCTTCCTGTGTTTATCAAGGTATTCTTTTTCAACTAGGGTCAATTGCCAAATAAACTCCATAAAAGCAATCCTAATTGGAACAAACTTTGGTAGAATATGGGGAGGCTGACAACACCCATAGACTCTGATCATAGAAAAGTTATCAAAAAAATAAAAGTCCCCCTAGCTATGTGAAATAGACCAGTTTGGAACAAACTGGTAAGGTCTCAAGACTCTCCTAACATCAATTGACAATCGTTCCCTAATTATTCCTAGCATTTCCATAATTGGTGAAACAATCCAATTTTCAAAGAAAAGGAAAGAAGAATGGGGAGAACTACTATCCCAAACCTGGGTCCATCTTTGTATTGGCATTAAGACACTGAGTTCTTCTTTGAAAATCTCCAATTCTTTATCCAAGAACTCAACATTATAGAACAAGATTAAATGCATCAGCAATGAATAATGCTTGAATGTAGGGTTGGCTGCACCACTCTGAATTTCAACTAGAGCATTATGAATGTGTTCAACCACATAGCCCACATAATTGTAATCTTTGTTAACATCTGGGTGTTGAATGTCCATGGCCATCATTAGTAATTCAGCTGACACTATTGAATCTCCATCAAAACCCAACACTCTGCATAATCCATAGATTGTACAATGCATATAATGGTGGAAAGTTGTGATGTCAAATGGTGGTTTGATACTCTTTGGAATTATAACCGACTTCCTATCCACCCTAGGCATGTATCTAGGGATTGCATGCTTCCTTATAACACCTTTGTATTTGTCATAATCCTCTGCAATCTGCTCCAAATCTATATCTGTACATGCAGAACCAGTAATCTAGAAAGCTTCAACAAAGCTAGCTCTGTTAATTGAAACTAGGGCAGACTGGTTCTTTCTTCTGATTACCCTAGATGCTGGGCAATAGCATTTGGCCAACTCTTTGATCAAATCCACATCAACATACACATCTGGCACAATTAACTTTGCCATATTTAAATCCCAAGGGTTTGACATCGGGACACCCTTAACCCTATTATTCCAGAAATACTTAAACAGAGCATAACCAGTCATATTAGGCGTGGTAGGGTTTCTGTATTGGCTAAATAAATCTCTCCATGCCAAATGATTTGTATTCAAAGCAATGGAAGTCCCTGGCATCAAATCTATAAATTCCTCTTTGTATTTCTTAACCATCATTTCCTTAGTGGCACTGGCCTTGGAACCTCCAGGTTCTCCTACTCCACTTGTCGTGGGCTTGGGCTTGGGCTTGGGCTTGGGCTTGGAACCTCCAGTAGCACTCGTCACCTGGCTCATTTTAGCTGCAGGAGAAAAACTTAACCAATTTTTTTGAGTTCTCACACCCAACACTCTAAATTCTCCAATGTTGTTGCAGAGCTCAATTCACTGGATTACCTCGAAGATAGAATGCATTAATGCAATTATACAAAACCTCAGCTCGATCATGCAATTTATGGTATTTACTATTTGGGCACCGTCACTTCTCTCAAGTCTCAACTCTCAAGTCTCATTAATTGCCACACTTGTATGAACTAGCTAGTAGCTACAGTCTGTGGCATTAATTCAAACTTCAAACTGAAGTAATTGAGCGGAATTTGAATTCATGCCCTTACATTTGATTGGCGATTGGCATTCAAAACTTTTACAAAACCTAGCAAACAAGTCCACGTGTTAGCGAGTTAGCGACAATGCTGCCAAATCCTCTTAATCGCAAGCTCGCAACCTCTTTTACGAATCCTCAAAGAATCTCACGAGTGAGCGATAGCCGTTAATCTAACAAAACAACTTATTTCATCGCAAGCTCGCAACTAGAAACTTAATTTGACTTAAACCCTTGTGATCCCATGATAAGAAGACACTTAACTGCCATCGCATGCTCACAACACTTTTTGACTTAAGACTTACAAACCCACGAGCATGCGATGACCACAAAATCAGACCAAAACTAAACAACTTCAAAACCTGCAAGCAAGCGACTTAACCCCATTGCATGATTGTGAATTAAAATGACCTAACCGTGAACACCTCACAACCTTGCAATAACATAAAATCACATCCAGTCACAACCTCACAACATAAAATGGTATTTGGGAATGGGCGCCATCATTAATGCAATTGTACAAATGTCAAAATCTCGGCTATATCATGCAAGTCATCACTTCTCTCAAGTCTCATTAATTGCCACACTTGCATGAACTAGCTACTGTGGGATTTGATTGAGATTTCCATTCAAAACTTTTACAGAACTCGACAAACAAGTCCACGTGTCAATCCTCATCTTTAATCGCACACTCTCAACCGGTTATAATAATTAGGAAAGGAACCGGTGAGTTAGCGACAATGCTACCAAATCCTCTTAATCGGAAGCTCGCAACCCCTTTTACGAATCCTCAAAGAATCTCACGAGTGAGCGACAACCATTGATCTTCATCAAGCCCTTCAGTCACAAACTCGCAACATTATTTGTAATATTCTTTCTTTACCTGTGAGCTGGCGACCACTACAAATCTAACAAAATAACTTATTTTTTCGCAAGCTCGCAACTCGAAACTTAACTTGACTTAAACCCTTACGATCCCATGACAGCAAGGCACTTAACCGCCATCGCATGCTTGCAACACTTTTTGACTTAAGACTTACAAACCGGCGAGCATGTGATGACCACAAAATAAGACCAAAACTTACTTGTCACCGGATCGTAACTTAAAATGATAAACAACTTCAAAACCTACGAGCTAGCGACCAAACCAACTAAGCTGCGATACAAACTACATCGCATGATCGCAAATTAAAATGACTTAACCATGAACACCTCATGATCGTGCGACAACATAAAATCACACCCAGTCGCAAACTCACAACTAAAGCGATTTCATTAACAATCTCCACCTCGCTAACATAAAATGATAACGCTCAAAAAACAAGAGACCTCATGATTTAAACCCAAACCCATAGGTCCAACACTCGCTAACTCACCACTTAAATTGTTAAACATGAAATTTATTTGCGAGTTAGAGATGAAACATTAAACATGTCTGACCAACCAGTTTGACCACACTTGATGATGACATGGACAAATAAATAGAGGACAACTCAAATTTTCAACGCACGACAACTTCAGTTTACTAGCCAACTAAGACAAAAAAAAAAACACAAAACCCTATTCGCCATGAACATCATTTTGAATTTTTAAGCATTTACTATAGAACAGTAGAAAGGTTCTAGCAGTAACGGTTATGTAGTATGAATAATTTTATGGATCTTGTGACACAAATTGTTGCATTTCATGTTCAACATAATGTGGAACCAAATACCAATTTACTAATAATTCAATTGTTTAGTAATAATTCAAATTCATAATTTAAAATATGAAATAAGTATCCGTTCTACTTCTGATTCACAAATTGAAGGAATACAATATCAAAAATCATCAATGACAACAATTGAAATTGTAATATGACTCAAGAACTATAGTATAATTATAAATACCTATAAATTGACTGCTAATTCACTTCAGTGACTCAGTCCAACTGTCCGAGGCTTCTATATTCCAAATGGACTCAAGATCCGGAAACTGACTAGTACTAACAGGTTCATCTTCATTCTAAGTCGGGTATTCAAAAATGTCTTCGTCTTCATGCCGACTTTGAGTCTGTGATCCATCATATTCATTTGTCTCAGCACTAGCACTAGCAGTAACACCACTAGCTTTTAAAGTGTTCCACACCCCTCGTCTTTCTTGCATGGAATTCCAGATTGCCAGTGCCCTATCATATGGAAAATCTCTAACATTATACTGGGTTACAAACAACCTCAAGCAAGTTTCCAAATTCTTGTCTAATTTGTTTATGATCTTTGATTTCAAAAGCCCTAATACACTGAAAACTCTCTCATCTTCCATTGACCCCAATATCATTGTCTGACATAAATCAACAACTTTCAAATATTCTGGTATTGCAATATGTAATGCTTCACTTTGATCTATCCTTTTCCAAAGCCTTGTGATTGATCCAGGTTCAAATGGATTCTCCAAGTTAACTAACTGTTGTTTCATAACCAATACAAACTGTTTGCATTATTTTCTAAGATTGATCTGAATTTAAAATTCCTTCTATTGGTTGTCCATTGCAATATGCATCTTTTGAAAATGTCAATATCAATTCCTCTAGTTTTTTATGATACATCTTTGCATCATTTGGATTATCTCCAATTGAATGCCAAAATTGAGGATACACACAACCCATGGCTTCAAGTATTTCTTCTCGAGGGAATCTTTCAGGAATCTCAGTTGAATGTTCATATGCAATAGACTTCAAATTATCACTAACAAATTTAACAATCCTATCAAAATCTTCCTTTTTAACTGGTAGTGCTCTGCCTCGCTTGCCCATCTTAGATTGG
Organism: Cryptomeria japonica; assembly: GCF_030272615.1. NCBI lineage: Eukaryota > Viridiplantae > Streptophyta > Pinopsida > Cupressales > Cupressaceae > Cryptomeria > Cryptomeria japonica. The sequence goes on from NC_081410.1 coordinate 606,564,734, forward strand.
TGCATTGGTATCTGAAATCCTTTTACAAAGACACATAGCTCATTTTTGGTATTGAAATGTAAAAAAATTTCAGCATGATTCAAATCTGTAATTATCTGCCACCTAAAAAAATTTGGGCTTCGCCCTATTAGATCTGAATATAGACCATCCAGGCTAAAGCATGTCATTTTACATAGAGTGCTATACTCATTGATATACATAGTTCTATCTTGGGCTTTCTTAACAAGTTTGTTCATTGAATCCAGCATGGGGAGAAGACTAGCTAAAGTTAATAGAGTCTCTATATCACTTAACTTATGTAAGAGATCAAGAGCTTTGTCTACTGTGAGGCGTTACTCATACATTAGACCGATTAAGGATTGATATTCTGTTAGAACTCGCTCCACTGGTCCATGCAAGGAGATCCATCTGGTCTCAACATCCCTGAGAAGCTTATTTCCTCCTGTTACTCCCTCAGCAAAAATCTAAAATTCTGCAAAATGTTTAGGACTTTGGCAGAGGTATGAGTGGATCTCGTGGACCAGATCTTCAAATTTTGATACTGTAGGGAAATTGCTTACAATTCTATATGCTAAATTCATTTGATGGGCCATGTAGTGGATGCCAACCATGTATGGTGCAATACTAGTTTGTAATCTTGCACAAAGACCGGTCCTTTGACCTTGCATTACTACAGCTCCATCAACTCCAACACACACCAACTTCTTGGCAATTGTCAAGTCATCCATACTAGAAATTTCATTCAAAGCTTTCTTAACTTCCAAATATAAATTTTCTGCTGTTGAATTGCCCCTCATTTTACGAACACAGAGTAGATGAGCTCAGCAGACGCGTTCTTTTACAGTATACACATACATACAAACCCAAGCAGTGTTATCTACCATAGTAACTTCATCTATGAATAATGAAATGAAATTTGACTCTTTTACACTCTCTTGTAAATTTTGCTTTTCCACCTCAGTGAGATAGTTTGCCATTTCCCATCTAGCATTTATTGACCAATGTGACATAAGATAGTGAGGAACATTCAAAAAAGATAATAAATTACTAAATTCTGGGAAATCTTTCATAGGATGCCCTCTCAACATAATATGAAAAATAACACTCATCTAAACAGTATTTGCTAGGTTTGCATCTTTCGTTGCATGTTCAAGCCCAGCCTTGATTGTATTTCCAAATCCACTATTACCAATCATTGTCATTTTGTGGTTATGCTCTTCATATTCTGTGGCATACTTAACATGAAGACATTCTTCCTTTGATTTCCATCTTACTACTCGTGTTTCCTTTCCATCTATGATCTATTTCTCATAAACCTTACCAATATGCTTTTCTATGGTGTCAAGCTTTAGCTGCATCTTCTTCTCTCTTTTTGTTTTCCAGCTACAAATCTTACACCTGCATTCTGTTGGTTGTTCTTCATTGTTTGGGACTGGTTCAATGAATGGGTACTTTTCTACCCAATCAATCTTAAAACTCCTTGTCATCTCCCACTCTCGCCCCAATTTTACTTTCCTTTTTCTTTTCTTCCTACCAAAATCATCTTCAGTACTAGCATTTGCATCTGAGTGAATTACCTCATTGTGTGTATCCCTTACAACATCTTCTGCCGTGTCGGTATTGCCATCCTCATTTGATGCATTTAACTCAATGACAATCCCACCTTGTGGTGGTGGTGAGCTACTGTGAATGGCTTCTGCAACTACAGAAGTTGATGGACCAGAAACTTTGCCAATTCCAAAGAAAGACTTTATGGTAGTATCTTTAAGTTTAAGTTTTGGGCATTTTGATGGCCTCTCAATCCCTTCAGTTTCACCAGCCTGAGGAGTCTTACCCTTTTCTGACATCTCAATCCCTTCACCACCCTAAGGAGTCTCAGTCTCACCCTTCTGTGACATCTCAATCCCTTCACCACCTTGAGGAGTCTCACCCATGTCTGACTGTGACATCTTGAGTCTTGACCTCTCACTACGAATTAAAAGTTAAAACTAATACTATCAAGTATGAAGAAATGATTACTCACCTTTATGCCTTCTCAATTCTCTGAATCAGGAATCAGGAATGCCTGGGCCTATGTTGCAGGATTGTAACTCTGGCCCTCCACCCTACAATATGAATGAACTTCGACTTTCCAACTCAATTTGCAGAATGCGAATCGAGACTTGAGAGCTCCCAATTTACTAATCAGACACGAACAAATTGTAAGAAAAAGTGTAAGAAAGAGTGTATTTATAGCAATCCATGATTGCATTTTTGGCGAATTGCGTGGGGCCCAGGCATTGCAATTGCCAATAAACATTTAATTTAATTGCATTTTTGGCGAATTGCGTGGGCGTGCAATGAAAATTTAATTTAAGTAGGGCAAAATGGCCCAATGGGTCCTCGAATGCTTATAATGTTTTAATTGATATTGGTGAATTTGGCTGACGCGTGCAATGAACATTTAATTTACCATTGGCGAATTAGGTCCTGGGTACGTGGTCATTTTACTATTGCTGGCGAATAACGGAGGTGATCTAATACCTATGTCCGATTGATTTCAGGCGAATATTACGGGCATGCACGTCGGCGATGTATGGTCAATGGTGAAGCCAGATTCTACAGTGCATTGTTAACCCCAAAATTCCGGGCGATTTGACCATGATTTTGCCCCAAACAATTCTCATGAAATTCGCCAATTGGTGAAGAATCGCCACTAAAAAACTATCTAGATGTTACCTTTGTTATCATTCCTACTTCTGATAAATTTTGTGTGAAGTTGGGCTACCCTTGGCTATCTTCCATGAAGGCTATTGCTTGTCCTATTCATAAGTGTTGGAAATTTCCCCACAATAGAGAAATCATAATTGTTAATCACAACTTTTTTCACCCATCCAAAAGAAGCCCTAGTGTTCCTATTAATCTCTTTTAGCCTAAGCAATTTCAATCTCTTCCACAAAGGAGTGATGCTCTTTTTCAAAATTATCAAAAATGGAAGAAAGATATGATCTTATCCTTCAATCAACCTAGATCCCCAACAATTGAAATTCCCATCCTTCTTGAAGATGAAATCCTTCCCCTAACAGATAGGACTAATCTTCCTATCCTCAACCTATTCCTATGGATGTGACTATGTCATCTCCTAAGAATAACAACAATATTACTTCTAAGGTTAGACCTATACCACCTCCCCATGATGGACTTGGTCTCCTTCCTACACCTAATATTCCTCCTTTATATGGCATAGTTCCACCTCCTTCCTCTTATAAAGAGAAGAGACCTACCTCTCCTCTTGTCCAACCTAAAAGACCTCAACCTAAACCTTCAACTACCAAAGAGGAGATTTTCCTCTATTCATAAATATTCCTCCTTCTTCTTAGTCTTCCACTAAGACTCGATGAAATCGTTGTGCGAGAGACAGCCAATGAAGGCTTCATGCTCGAGATCATGAAGTTTCTCCTCAAACCATTCAATCTCCCAAGACTCCAACAATTGATATGATTCCCTTTTATCCTAAGCAAGATGTTGAACCTACATCTCCAAATCATAAGCTGCACAAAACATGTGATGCTTTTACTCCTATTCATGTTCGCACTCCTCTATCTATAAATCTTGATGAAGAAATGAGTGAAAATGTTATTCATGATGGAAACACAATTCCTAATGCTTTTGATAGTGACTATGAATATGTTGATGTGAAAAAGAATTTATCAACTGAATTTTGATAAACCCTAATCCTAACTCCTATAATCAAGAAAAGTGACTTACCACATGAGCATGGTCCTTGTTTGGATCTTGTGATAGCTCCATCTATTGTTCTCGATGTCACTCCTCTAGCATGTTCCTCGCCTTCCTGAAATAGTGATCAGCAAGATCAGGAGGCGAATGTCATGCTAGATTAGCAATATTAGCACTATAGATCTTCTCTCTCTCTCTCTCTCTCTCTCTCTCTCTCTCTCTCTCGTAAGTGCACAAAGATGGTGGTCAAAAAGGGGGGTATAAGTGGACACTTTTTTTTTCTGAAATGAGGTGAAACTGAACTTGGAGGCAAAATTTAAAAGTCATCCACTCAAGATATGAAGATAATCAAAGAAAAAATATTTCAGTACTCTAAATTTCCAAACTACTAAACTTTTTCCAAATTGGATAAGATTAAGGGGGTTGAATATTTTGCGCACGAAAAATAGACCCTGATTTTTTCTGAAAAACATAACATAGTGTCTGACGTGTGCATCAAAAAAGCCATAGTTAGATTTATTATTTTGACAAATCCTTTGGCAGAAAGATATTTAAGAGTGAGCACTAGAAGATGTGTATTTTTTTGTAATTTTTTGTTGAGTATTTTTTTTTTATGATTTTTCCAATCGAGCACATCCTAAAAATTAAGTACCTGTTCGTGCACGAAGCATAAGTTGCACTAAACAAATAGAAAATATATATTTTTTTTAAATGTAAAGAATCAAGTGCACTACAATAATATATAAAGTTGGTACCAGGAATCAAACTGGTAAGAGTTTCCACGGTAGTTTGAATAACATCTTGCTCCTTCCTCCTTAGCGCTTCCAGCTGCTCTTGGGCAAGCTTAATGCTTTGTAGTAGCTCTTATTCATTCGCAGATTGGAGGTCAATGGGAATAGTAATGTTAGCTAGTTTGGCTTGACTATCGATTGCCTTTGGGGTCTCCACTTGTGTGCTCTTTACCGCTTCCTCCTTCTCTTTAGCTCTTTGCTTTTCTTCTTCAGCCTTCTTTTGCTCCTCTGCTTCTTTCTTTCTCTTTTCTTCTTCTTTCTTTTTCTCCTCTTCTTGTTTCCTTATCTCTTCCTCTTTTCTCTTCTCCTCTTCCTGTTTCTTTTTCTCTTCTTCTTTTCTCTTCTCCTCCTTTTTTTTTTCTTCTCCTCTTCCTTTTGCTTCTTCTCCTCTTCCTTTTTCTTCTTCTCCTCTTAGTTTTTCTTCTTCTCCTCTTCCTTTTGCTTCTTCTCCTCTTCCTTTTTCTTCTTCTCCTCTTTCTCCGCTTGCACTTTATCAGCCTTTTCTTTGTCCTATTTTTCTTTGTCCACTCTCTCTTTGTCAGCCTTGTCCTTTGCTGCATCCAGAGTGACATTTTCACCATCCAAGGCATCAACGTCAATGGGGTCCATTTGTTCAATGACTGGTTCTCCTTCACTATCATACACCTCATCCGATTTTCTAGTTTCTAGTTCTTTCTCAACCTTCTTGTTGGCTTCGGACACTTGGTGCAACCTTAGAGTAGCTTTGGCTTGAGAGTGGGTATCTTTTACCACTTCAGGGACTTTTCCTTCCAATAACAAAAGTCTTCTTCTTCTCATGAAGAAGAGGCCTTTGTACTTTTCCATAACTTCAAAAAGTTCTGAATTTGACACACCAGGAAAATATTGTGCAAATATTTCTTCTCTTATTTCCTATTCCTTTTCTATGGCAATGCACCATTTGTTATCTAATGAGTTATATAAAGAATCCAGTGTCACAGATTTAATTTGTGATGGCGACCGGTCATTAATACATAAATATTGAATAATTTCCTGTTTGACTTCCTCTTTCTCATTGTCATTTAAATTATCAAAATAATCTACTAAATCACTCAACACTTTTCTCCTAATATTCTTAATGGTTCTTTGACAATGTGTCAATGGTTTATAAGAGGAAATGTCTATATTTACCGATGCTGATGATGCTGGTTCATTGTTGGTTGTCTTTGTCTTCTTCCTTATTTGCCTAGTCTTTTTAGGATGTACCTCAAGTTTTGCATCCTCAGAATCTGGTGAGGTGTTCTTAGTTTTTTACTTTCTTTCAAAGACCTTGGCAGGTGCAGCTTCTGGTTTCTTCTTTGCCGGTGACCGCTTGGGCACTTTAGGACTTGTTGAAGTAACCGGTGCCAATACTAATGGCACTGCCTTTCCTTTCTTCACTGAAGGTTCTACAACCAATGTTACCCTCTCCAAATAGGTGATGATTCTCTTCTTCTTAGGATCAAGAGGTGAGGCAAGTAGGGTAGAGGCATACCTGTCTAGCATGTCATACATTACCTCATATCCCATGGGCTCCACTTCTTCTTTTCTAGGCTCAACCACCTCCATTATGCACTCATCTACTCCGATGATAAAGCAAATGTTCTCTTCATACTTTTTGACAATATCACTAGATATTCTCACCCTTTGGCTCATCTTGTGTCTGAACTGATCAAAGTATTTGTTCAGGACTTCAAGATAACCGGTTCCTACTACTTGAAGACTCTCTCTAATTTTCTTTGTAACCGGTTGGTTAGTAGACCATTGTATATCACCTACTCCTAAGAAATAGCCTTGAAAGTAGAAAAACAATCCTACTAGTAGTTGTCCAAATTTAAATCTCAAGGCATTGTCCTGTTTAAATGATTTTAGTTCACTAGAAGTTGCCTTTGCATACAGGTGCATAAATCAAATGAGGCATCTTCAATGATCATCCTATAGGCAGTATTTACCGTTGCAGTAGAGGCAGAGTTAATTCTGCTAGCATAGAATGTCCGGTATCTTATCACCATGCAAGCATATTTGACCAGATCGTCCTTCATGGTATTGACAGTCATTCCCTGTTAGTCGCTCATAGAACCGGTGAGCTTGGTCATTTCCATCTTAATGACTTTCCTTAGGGATAGCACATATCCAACGTTACAGAAACCAATGACGACATGAATGGCTTCCGGTGTGATGTCATGTGTTCTCTTAGGATACATTTTATCGCCATGAACTCTGCTTAGGATGATTCAAATGTGATCTTCTATGAACTCTTCAAGAAAATGCAATGCATTGTGAAGCTTCTTCTTTTGCGGGATGCTATATTCTGGTTTGATCTTCTTGTCCTTTCTGCAGAATAAACTTAACTGAGAATGGATCACTAGAGATCCTAGGTCTTCTATTTGGCAATCAATATAATCTGAAATACCTTCCTCAATTATAACACCAGTGGGTATCTGGGATAGGGCATTGTATTTCGCCTTCCATTGGACGAAATCTACTAAATCATCAGGTGCACTAGGACTGGAGTGCGATGCAAAAGCCATGATAAACAGATAAACAAGAATTTTGATAGATACCTTCAGAAATCCACAATTTAGGGTTTACAACTTTAGCTTTGCCACACACAACTTCGGTTGCTGGATTACTGCTTCGTGTTCTTCACCTTACTGATTGATATTATCTCTGGATTCTACTTCAAGGTTTTGAATTCTCTCTTAATCGTAAGACAAATCACCTTTTGTCGCTCTGCACTTGAAAATTTCTTTGTTCACAAACTGATAAGTGAAAATGACTTGAAAATCCCTTTTAAACGAATTCTTCACCTACCAAAATAAATGCTCCACCATTAAGGCGTAAACCCTAATTTGCCTTTTACTATTTCTGATCTTCTGCCAATTGATGGGTATCACATACTGGTTAAGGTCTTTTATCGATGTAAACCGAGGGTTAGAAACATTTCACTGATTTACTCCCCCTAAGGTTTTCCAAAGCTTAGTTTGCCGGTTCAGCAACTTCCACACTAGGTGTAGAAACCGGTTCTTCTTGTGACACTTCTTCAAGTTTCTTCTTCCATGTTGTCTTCATATCTGCTTGAACAGTTTCAACATTAATCTTTCCTTCTTGAGTAACCAATATATCATCTGATATGTTCTTTCTCATTCTGTAGGTTCTGGCAGGGTGTCCCGGTTTGTTACAATGATAGCAAACCATTCCAGGAGCTCCCCATGGTCCATTATTCATGTTTTCATTCTTCCTTCTACATGTTGTAGTAGTGTTACCATGACCATGATAGATCAAATTGGTTTCTCTCCAACCAGTTGCCTCTTGATAGCCACCACCACCTTACTGATGGTCATAGGCATTATACCGGTTTGGATTCCGGTTCACAGAGGATTTAGGAAAAACTCCTTGACTCCTTTGAGGATATCTTCCAGTGTTGTATATAACAGACCTGCACTCAAATGCTCTATGCCTAAACTTGTTGCATGCATAACAATTACCATTGAATCTATTGGATCTAGGCTTATTGTTTAGAAAGTAGGGACAATTATTGTAAGCCTTACTTCTACATACATTGGCAGTGTGTCCTTCCTTGAGACAATTAAAGCAAACAGGTTTGAACTTTTGCTTACCTTTATCCTTTGGTGTCGGTTGCTTCTTTGATGCTCCATCTTTTGTTCTAGAGGTTTCACCTTCCTCATAACCAGAGAAACCAAGTCTGGTGGTATTCTTTACCAGTTTCGCTGATTCAAGCTTTTGTTTTGGCTTGACAGTGCTCTTATTGAATTTGGAAAGTATTTCCTTTGACTTAGTGAGTTCTTTGGAAATAGCAGCATTGGATTCCTTCAGGGTTGCATTCTCAGAAATAGCCATGTTTAGTTCACCTTACATTTCTTCTTTTTCCACTTTACTCTCTTGGAGATGAGCGGTAAGTGCACTGATTTCTTGCTTCAGCTTGGAGATCTCATGATCTTTTTCTTTTACCAGATCTTCATCTTTCCTCCGGTTCTCAAGCTCTTGGTACATTCTGATAGTCAGTCCTTCCAATTCCTTTCTTAGGTCAGCATTAGATTCATTCAATTTTTCAACTTCTTCAACTAGGACTTCCATGTCTACTTCATCAAAAGAACTATTTTCAGCAAGCTCCATCAGTTTCTCCGCATGCTCTCTTCTCTTTGCTAGAGAGGCTTTATATTTGACTTTGAGTTCATCAAAGGCTTTCTCAGTCTGAATGAGACGATGAGTAAGTTCCCTCATAGTGTATTCCCCCATTTCTCCTTCCAAGTGGTTAAGCTTATAGAAAGGTTGGCTTTGATACCAATTGATGAATACTAAGAGGGTGGGGTGAATTAGTATACCGAAAAATACTGAACTTAAACACTTAAATAGTTTAGCAATAAATCGGTATAATAGTTTCACTAACAAACCAGTTAACACAAATGCAAACCAAACATCAAATAAGGCATTCACCCATAGAAGCACAATCACCATAACACAAGAGATTTTGATGTGGAAACCCAAATGGGAAAAACCACGGTGAGATGAAACTCACAAGTAACTATCTAGAGAATAGTAACCAGACCGGTTAAGGTCATACAATGTTCTTTACCAGAACAAATCCTTTTAGGAATCTCAATCTCTGTTAAGAGATAAGTCCAATTAAAGACTACCTTGCGAGAGGATTTGAGATCCACAGTTGTGAACCATCTTGTTAGAGGATTTACAAAGGTTTGCCAGACCTACCCGGTTAAGGGTTTCAGACTTGTTGAAGATGTGAGTAATCAATAAGTGAGTGATCCAAATACTAGCACAGTATGCTTGGTTAGATCCTTGATAGCTCATTGTTAATGCATTTTAGCATTACTTCAATCTTCAAAATCTCCACACTCTTTTTCTTCACACAGACCTAATCTGTTTCTGTGATCTCACATACAAAACCTTGTCAACCACCTAAAACCCTAACAACTCTTACAACCATTGAAACCCTAGACATGATGTCCTTATAAAGGAATCTGATTTCATGTCGGTCCAATAGGATTACATTGCAAGTTCCTAGGTTTAGTGCATCTGGACACATTTGGTAACACGACACAAAATCACCGCCAAAGTGTCGGTGGATGATAACTCATCACAAAAAATATTCTGGCTGGTAACTCATCAGAGAGTAATACCAGTTCATACATTCTCCTATTACCGGCTCACATATTTTACTGATTATCGGTTCACACATTTTACCAATTACTAGTTTGTCAAAAATGAAGATTGGGAACAATGATAACAACCGCTTTGGGATCCTCGAACCGCTTGAGGTCTTCATAACACTTGAGATCTTCATACTGCTTAGGTCTTCATACTGCTTGAGATTAGTAAATACTTTCTACAAAACATCGATAGTCTAAAGACTATAATACATGATACCGGTTTGGAACAAATACCGGTTGAGCATAACTCATACATACAAAAAGTGATCTAAAAGAAAGTGTGTGTCCATCAATGACAATCACAACAACATCATCAAAAATGCCAACACTCCCTTCCTCCATACCCCATCCCTCTTTCTCTTCTTCTCTGCCTCTCTCTTTCTCTTCTTCTCTAATTCTTATAGTCACAATCGAGATCAGTCCTATAACCTTGCAAATTTAATAGAATCATATGTTTTAGAACTTAGGTAGTACTCTTAGATTTAGATCAAGCTCTTACACTTTCTTTTTAGTGAAGCCTTGTTGTTTGTTTGCTTGGAGTCTCTCTTATGCTAACAGTGGTCTAACTTAGCTATATCAAAACTAAACTACTGATGTTCTATAAATGACTTTAAATTTAATATATCATTTTATTAGCCCACCATATGACCCCTTACATGTCATTAGAGGTCGTATTGTTTCCTAAGAGGTCATATGGTGTCCTGTGACCCCTTAGGACACCATATGACCTCTTAAGATACCATACAACCCATAATAACACCATATGGTGTCCTAAGGGGTCGTAGGATGCCATATGACCCCTCGGGACACCAATGACCCATAACAATATCATATGATGTTCTAAAGGGTCATATGGTGTTCTGTGACCCCTTAGGATACTATTTGGTGTCATTATAGGTCCTATGTTGTGTGAAGGGATAATATAGTGTCATATGACCCCTTAGGACACCCTATGACCCCTTAGATGTTGTTAGAGGTCATATTGTGTTCTAAGGGTCATATTGTTTCCTAGATCTGATCTCTCTTCCTCTCCCTCCCCCCTCCTTCTTCTCTCCCTCTCTCCCTCTCCCCCTCTCCCTCTCTCTCTCTCTCTCCCTCCCTCCCCCTCTCTCTCCCTCTCTCCCTCTCCCTCCTTCCCTCTCCCTCTCTCTCTCTCTCTCTCTCTCTCTCTCTCTCCTTTCCTCTCTCTCTCTCTTCCTCTCCCTTCCTTGCCCCTCTCCTCTCCCTCCCTCCCCCTCTCCTCTCCCTCCCCCCTCCTTCTCTCCCTCTCTCCCTCCTTCCCTTCAACCCCCCTCCTCTCTGCCTCCCCCCCTCTCTCTCTCTCTCTCTCTCTCTCTCTCTCTCTCTCTCTCTCTCTCTCTCTCTCTCTCTCCCTCCCTCCCCCTACTCTCCCTCTATACTTATCTCCCTCCCACCCCCCTCTTCTCTTCATGTCTCCCTCCATCTACCTCTCTTCCTCTCTCTACCTTCCCTCCCCCCTCTCTCTCTCCCTCTCTCTCCCTCTCCCTACTTGCCTCTCTCTCTCTCTCTTCCTCTCCCTCCTCCCCTCCTTTATCTCTCCCTCTCCCTCCTTCCCTCTCTCTCTCTCTCTTCCTCTCCTTCCCTCCCCCCTCCTCTCCCTTTCTCCCTCCTTCCCTTCTACACCTCCTCCTCTCTCCCTCCCCCCTACTCTCCCTCCTCTCCCTCTCTCTCTCTCTCTCCCTCACTCCCTCTCTTTTCATTCACATTTTTTCTTCTACCAATAACATTTATGGGATACTAAACCTATTAGTTCACTGCCCTTCCATATCTTTTTTAAGGCGTAGGAGCACGTACGTGATACTTATTACTTGTAAGCACATACAGGTACTAAGCCCATTATTCGCTACCCTGTGATAACATTTTTTAGGCTTAGGAGCACATATACGCTACTTATTAGTACAAAATGGGAAAAAAATGTTGTTGGGCTTGCCAACATTTTATGGACTAACAACGTGCACGCGGTTATTAATTTAGTGCGTACGTAGTACATAGACATAGTTTTAGTTGCCCAAGAGCCTCAACGACCTCAAAAGATAAAGTTTTTGAGGTCGTTGAAGGCCCCACTGGAAATGTGTCTGCACTTCTATCACTATTTTATACATAGAAAGTGAATTTTTGTTTTTGCATGATTTCAAATAATTGAATTGTTGTTCGTATTAGTTTTGTCAATAGTATTGTGATTGTTTAATAGTTTGATTCCAAAAAATAGTGATTCTAGACACCTAAAATTGTCCAGTCTAATAAAATAAATATTCTTATTTATTTAATTATTTTAGCCCAATTATTCTATTAATTAAATAAATCTTTATTTATTTACTTAATTCATTTATCCTCTTCTAGCCTTATTTATCATTTAAATAAATACATTTATTTATTTGAATTACCCTTTTCCTATATTAAATAAATATTTCATTTATTTAATTATCCCACTTCTTCTATTAATTAAATAAATCTTTATTTATTTAATTAATTCATTAACCTTTTCTACCCATGACACATGTCATTCATCTCTTAATTCCTACACTACCTACCCTCTAATCATAGCCGACCATTTATCTTTTACACCTCTTAATCTTATCCCTCCATTTCTCATGGTGTCTTCTATATAAGGAGATGCTTCCTTCATTATCAACCCTAATCAATATCATAATCATTCAATCAACTAATCAAGCATTCTAGCATTCAAACTTTCATATGCGATCAAGCCTACTTGCAATCACATTTCGTTCTTTGTTGAGCTCTTGTGCACACATAAAATCTGAGAGCTAATATATCAAGCAAGATCAATGGAGATAGGAAGAATGGAGATCCAAACACTATTGGACATGTGACGGTATAATCTTTGTGATTTCATTTGATTTGCATTGTCTTAGGTAATCTTCATATGTTATGGTGGATCTTTGTTGTTGTTAGGCTAGGGTTTTGTGGTTGAATTCATTTAGTCTTTCAATATTGTTGTTATCCACTTTCACCATAAACAGTGATAAGATACATATTTATGGTTATTTATTTGTTTATGAACTTTTGTTTATATATATATGTAATATGATTCTATTTAGGACAACTAATATCAACCATGGGAAAGAAAAAGCGAGGAATGATGGAATAGGCTCTATTCTTTGTGACTTATACACAGACTCTATTCTTTGTGATTTTAATTTTGATGCAAAATATGTCCTACAAAATTGGATTTTTAAAAATTAGGGGTTTTCATTATTTTGATCAGATCTCGCAATCTGGTTTGAATTTTGGCATCAAATTTTTTTGCAGGTCAAGAACAGTATGATAAATTCTCAGTAAAAAAAAATCAAACTTTTTGGATCATATTTGAAATTTCTATGAATTTGTTATGTATTTTCATTAAAAATTAATTTTGAGAGAAAATTAGCAAATTTTTTTGGATTTTCTTACATTTTTGGAAAGCTCTCAGAATTATACATAGGATCTGTTCTTTGTGATTTTAAATTTGATGCAAAATAATTCCTAAAAGAATGGATCTTTGAAAATTAGGGTTTTGCATTATTTTGTTCATATCTCACAAATTGCTTTGATTTTTTGCAAAAAGTGTTTTATGCAGGTTTTGGAAGACCATCAAGAGTATTGAGTAAAAATTTCAGATTTTTTGGATCAATTTTTCATTTTATATGAAATTTTTATGATTTTTCATAAAAAAATAAATTTTGGAGCAAATTAGCAATTTTTTGGATTTTCTTACATTTCTAGAAATTTCTTGAAATTTTACAGGTGTTCTTTTTTTATGATGAATCAGATCTTTGAATTGGTCAAAAAAATGCATTGTTGAAGGTCCCTATTTCACAAAGTCTTTTGGATCTAAATTTTACCTAACTTGTGTGCTTGCGGGAGGGGTATTATTGCAAAACTGCTAAAAAATCTTTGTTGCAGAATTTTGGCAAGGGTTTTTGATCTTCATTGTGCACCTTATTTTCATAGATTATCAGACACTTCAATTGGTGCACTAAAATTGAACCAGTGTCTTTTGTGTCTTGGACAATAAGCTCTTTTTGTTTAATCTCTAGAGGGCATGTCTCCCCATGTGGTCATTAGGACTACTATTGAGGAGAGAACAACCCAAGTGGTAGCGAGGAAAAGCCATCCTCTTTCGAACCACTATAAACAACTGTATCCATGGTGAAATCCATGGGTAACGTGTGCTGATTATTTCATACCGACACTATGTCTCCCCATAAACCCATTTGATCAAATTGATTTGATGAGTTGTAGGGCGTAACCCCTATCGACTGGGAGCCTTCTGTATTTATAGAGTTGAAAGTGCCACATGTATGGCCACACGAGCGGATGCCCTTACTAGCACCTTTTTGTTTTAGAAGCCAAAATCCTTCTAGTTGTTGGGTCAAGAGGTCGGACCTCTGGAGCAGCCCACACACATACAATTCTTAGTAGAGATACAAAGTTTGCCACAGGGAGTTTTTGTGGGGACTATTGCTTGGCTGCCCTGAAGAAGTGAGTGCCGAGGGTGCAGCCAATGGAGTCAAGCATCTAAGTATCCGCTCTGAATAGCGTAGCCTCGGGGAAACCCCATGTGGGATCAACAACTATTGTGTTGGCCAACCATAAGAATTGTGCTTGTCTTATTTTGAACAATCAAACATTCAAGACCAAACATCAAAACATTGTGTCTTTTGTGTATTCAAGTGTATGCAAAAAAATTTTACATCAAATATCACACTTTCTTTTGAGTCATTTTGAGTCTAAACACTTGCAAACATTGAGTCCTCATCAACATTATGTCATCTTGTCACGGAAAACAGTCAAAAATTTAGATTTGGTCACAACAAACAGCTTCACAAATTGGAAAAATTGCACTCAGATTTTAGAACTGCATCTGTGAAGTATATAGGCACGTCTGTGTTCAGTATTGGAAAAATTTACAGTCCAACAAACAAGAACAGTCAGTTTCAGACTTATTGAGTTGCCTAGGTTATCTCTTCAGGTTTTCATCTAGCATTCAACCTATCTTTGGGTCTCACAAAGTCTATCATTGCTTTACATCTTGTATTACATTCACATTTGTCTAAACTTGCATCAAAAGGTCACTTGCTTGTCCTCATCTTTCTTTGTCAACACACTACATACAATAACATTTTGCTAAGTGGTCCCTCATCAAGGTCTATCACCTTTGGCTCTCATTTGGTCTTACTTAGAGTCAAGGTCAACTTACCTCATCAAGAGAAACTATCATCTCTTTGGAAGCCACACCTACTCTACTACATATAGACTTAGTCTCTCACTTTGGACATTGCAAGTACACCTCAGATTCATTTACATTCCATCCAACTCTTGGTCTTCCATACCATTCCATTTTCATCTAATCTCAAACATCTTGGTCAATACCTAGTTCATGGTTGAAACCCATTCCCAAAAATCTAGGAGAGAAGCTAAAGAGGCTCAAGAGTCTGCAAACATGAGTGCCTATGAGTATGACAATGATGTCTTTTTCAATTCTAATCATACTACATTACTTGACATGAATGCCTATAGAAACATTCCAAATGTTGAGAACATGGACACTATAAACAACAATGATACACAATGACAATATGGAAAACATTTTAGTACATTCAGCAGAAGTGGAAGACTCCATTATGGATCCCGTGTTCAATCGATTGGTTGAGGAAATAATGAGGAGAGATAGACAATATTTCTTACACGCGATTGCACAAAGTGGAGCCAAGATCCCTCATGATTTTGACATGTCTCAAATAATGGAAAATCGACCTTTGAAACAGCCTCACCTCAACATGGATCAAAGGAGGCCTAATAGTGGAGGCAATAGAGGACCACATATGGTTCTTGAATCACTATCATCTTTGTTTCAAAAACCTGAGGTCCCACATACACATGGTCAAGCATATGATACTCACCTTCACAGACCATTATGGAAGTCTAATGCAGAAAAATATACTCAATCACATACCAATGCTAAGGACCAACCACCAAAGCAATTCGATATCCAAAGGCATGATCAAAATTTGGACACAAGGAAACCCCACATCAAATTTGGGGACAACACATTAGAAAAAACTCATGACATGCCTGTAGAGTATGGTATACATAGACAAAGCAGATATTCCATTCCTCACCATGACTCTATACCAAGTGTTCCATATACGTAGCATCATTATAGACCTCCTCCATATGAACATGTGTATGATCAATATCATCCATATATGCAACATTCTCCTCCTCCACCCAGTGCCTCAAGCATGGGGTATGGTCCAAGAAGTCAGTCTCCACATAAGAACAATTTGGAACAGCAAATCAAGGACTTACAAAAGAAAATGGAGGACATAAATACATCGAAGCCAACTTACACAATGAGAGACATGTCCCTATCCATTTGACAAAAGCATTCCAATGCCTCCTTTTCCTATAGATTTTGTGATGCCTAAGTTTGATAAGTATAGAGGCAAAGGAGACCCTAAGACACATATAAGACAGTTTTTCACGGGTTGCATTGAGGTAGCATTGGAAGAAACATATTTGATGAGATTATTCCCACAAAGCTTAGGTGATCAAGCTATGGAATGGTTCTCCCAACTCCCACCTGGAATTAAGTCTTGGGGTGATTTAGTAGAGGAATTTATCCAACATTTCTCATACAACATAGAGACAGACATATCAGTCACTACCTTGTGCAACACCAAACAAAGGGATAGAGAGTCTTTTTCATCATTTTTACAAAGATGGAGGAATCTAGCCAGTAGGTGCTCTTGTGAAATTCCACAAAAAAAAAGGTAGAGATGTTCACCCAAAATGTTAACAAGGACATTGGTTATGACCTGAGGAAAGCTTGTTTGTCCACCTTCAAGGACGTAATTGAAAAAGGCTTAGCAATGAAGAAGGTCCTAATTGAGAAAGGCATTGTCAAAATATTCAAAGAAAACAAAGAGGACTTTAAAGGAAAAGATAAGCCAGGATTTTGGAATAAAAACAAGAGCACAGTCAATGATGGTGTTGTGGATGCTATACAATACAACCCAAAATCATTTTTTCTGGATCAAGCTCTACAAACAATCAAGTGAATACTCAAACAACTTCAAAGTCACAAAGGAAGTACACCCCATTGGGAGAACCACTAGAATCAGTTTTCAAGAAGCTAGTGGCAAACAAAATAATAACAATTCTAGATCTGCCTCCATATGAGCCAAAGGTTAAACCAAATTGGTGGAATGATGATGAGTATTATGAATTTCATAAGAGAAAGGGTCATAAAATAGGAAATTGTCATCATTTGAAGAACATCATACAAGATCTCATTGATAGAGGTGACATTGAGATTGAAGAACAGTCATCCAATCAAGAACATGAAATGTTTAAAGAACCATTCCCAAAACATGACAAGAGAAAAGCTAAAGCCACAGATGACCAGACTAACTATACCAGAGCATCCTATAACTATGATTCAACTGTTAATCACATTTCGATGGACAATTATGTCTCTACCATTATCATAAAGGACAAAATGCCTAAAACATCTACCCAAAGACAAAAGGTTGTCCTAAAAGGCATTGGACCTTCTTTCAAACCTACCTCTGAATGTAATGTTACAACTCATCAAGGTAAATTCACCTTGCAAGGTGATCCAGCTAAAAACACCACTTCCTCAGTAACCAAACCTAAGTATGACCTTGTAGAACAGCTAGGGAAGACACCCACACTTATCTCCATCCTTGAGCTCTTACGCATATCCCCTACACATAAAGCCATTCTTGACAAAACTTTGAGAGACACTTCCATCCCCACTAATCTGAACATGGACCAGTTTCAAGCCATGGTGGGATACCTTTTCGTTCCACACTCCCTTTCATTCAGAGAAGTTGACGATGCCTCTGTGAGCCAACCACATAATGCACCTTTACACATTGAATCCTTCCTACACAAACATCAAATAAAATGAATCCTGATAGATTGAGAAGCTAGTCTTAACATATGTAATTTGAACACAATAATACAATTGGGATATTCAGACAAAGCTATGAATGCTACAAACAAAATTACCATCAAAGCATATGATGATGAAGAGCATTCATCCAAAGGCACAATCACTTTGCCCCTCAGAGTTGGGCCATTTACAAAAGATGTGGTTTGTCAAGTCCTAGACCTGGATCTCACATACAATATATTTCTAGGACGTCCTTAGATTCATGAGATGAGGACAGTCCCATCTACATACCACCAATGTATTAAGTTTCCTCAAAATGGAGTTGAAGTAACAGTTAATGGTGATCCTAATCCATTTATATACTACAATAACTTAAAACCTAGATAAAAAATAACAATCCTAGTAAATCGAGAGTTTGTTCCTTCATCAACATATGTTGATCCAGAATCATTGAATGCTTCTACATCAAAACAAGCAGAGATCAAAGAAAAGTTCAAGTTTAAAGACATGGGATGTGGTGAATATATCTTCCATGTTGATCAACTCCCACTATCTCCTAAGTTATTCAGTCAATAGGAACAACCTACAAAAATTTTGCAATGCCAAGGAATTGGGTGTGAACCACCTAGTGTTGTGGCTACTAAGTCTCAAGGTAAATCTCCTCTAGTGGTGCAAGCATCTCTTGATATCAATACTCCTAAGAGTGGTTCCAACAAAGAATCTATTGAGTGTATTGCTAGCTCTCTTGAGAACTCACATAGATTTACCATCTCATCCACTCATTCCATTTTGATTCCTCTCCCAGACTTTGATCAACAACAGTTACAAAATCCCTTATTCATTGGAGATCACAAATCAAGCTATGAAAAGAAATATCTAAAAGTCAAAAATAAAGAAAAGTCCTTTACTCCAAATCCAAATCAAAATCTATTGGACTCTGCAAAAATCAAGATCAAGGATAAAAATCCTATGAAGAAAAAAGGGAAAGAGATGATCTCCCCTAATATCAAAATAACTTGGGGCAAAAGTTCTAAAATTTCAAGCCAAAAAGAATACTTGTTGATCCTAAGTTTCCATCATGCTATCCTACTTTCACTTCTTTTTGCAGTCATAAGCCTTCATCACTCATCCACTTATTCCACACATCCTTTCCCTTCTAGTGATACATCATGGACCTTTAATGGAGCTTCCTTGAGGGACTTTGTTGTCAAGGATGCCTAAACATTTTTAGGTGACACAAATATGGGCCTACGTAGTTCACACACTAGTAGATCTATCTCAGTTCCTTTATCAAGGAAGACAGTCACTCGAGCTACATATCATTTAGTCAAGGAACAATGTATCTACAATCATAAGGTTAAGCCTCATACAGTTGAGGTGGATGACTTAGTTCTCAAGGAGAATTCTAAAAATCAGCAAGACAGAGAGAAGAAGGGCAAGTTTGAACAAAATTCGCTTGGTCCTTACATCATCATGACAATCTATGGATCTGATGCATATCAACTTTCAACTCCAAATAGCGAACCTTTGGAGGATCCCATCAATAAAATGCACCTTCACAAGTTTTACACATAGCTCTTCAGGGTATCCTAATTCAAAAATACAAAAAAAATTAAATAAAATTCAAAAATACAAAAAAATCAAAAAATATCAAAAATACCAAAAAAAAATCATAAAAAAATAAAAAATAAAAAAATTGAAAAAATAAAAAAAGTAAAGAGAAAAACATTTCGTCCAACGATGAAAACTACTTCGGTGGCGCCCTGGGCAAGTACCATGGTGAAAACTGGGTCACTGATGCCATGTGTAGAGACATTGCTCCTCCCTCCTTCGGGATTTACTTTCATCCTTTCACTTTGCACACACTCACAACCTATTCATTCATAAAAAACTTACCCATTCCCATCATGGCTTGTTGTTGATCTACCTAAGATTGGTTAACCATTCATAATAACCCCCTTTTCACCCTTTTCATCCATAATAAATCATCTCCTATTTGTGGCTAAGGTAAATCCTATGTCTCGTGATGGGTGTGGAACTAGGAGCATCACACGTTCTGAGGAGTACAGTTTCTTCCAACTTTCTTCAGTCTATCCACGCATAATTCGCAAAAAAGTTCCATCTTCTATGCAATAAAGTATCAGTTGCATGGATTCAATCAATTTTAGATGAGACACAACAATAATGGGCTTCAAGAAATCAAATCTTTCAAGAGACTCAGACAACATTATGGTTCAGTGCTATCTATCTTTTTGTGAAAGTAAACATTGTGACAAGAGACACTAAACTTGAGGACTACAATGGATGTTGGTGTCGAGTCTTGGTTTCCTTTTGATTTCATCTTTTAGTGACATGTCTTTTAGCTTTTTTGGGATGTCTTTGACTATAGATTCTATCTCCAGGATGTCTTTGACTAGAAAGGCGAGGATGGGGTATCGTCACCTATTTTTCTTTTGCTGTCTGTGGATTGTCTCTTAGTAATGCTCTGACTTGTCCAAGGATATGAGGACACTGTGGGTCTAGTATGAACTGGGGCATTCCTTGTTTGCAATTGTCTTATCTCCATGCAAATAGGTATAATGACTTTGTGGGTCAAACATATGCCTCGATTGTCATAACCTACTTGCCATAATAAAGCTCAATGATAATAACACACAATAAGCTCTTTCACTTTCATATCCTCTATCTTCCATCCCCCTTTCTTGATTGACCTCCATCATCCTTCTTGAGTCTGTGTAGCCTGTAATCACATGACTGAGTATAATGACACACCAAAAACATTTGCATTTCATGTAGTTTGCACCTGCATTATCACATATTAGCATTTCATACATACACATAGATATCACAATTACAGCATATCCTGCACACAACACATGTTAGCACATTTTACATTATCATCATGTAAATAATCATTTACATTATCATATTCATCTCTATTTCATTCATTCACATTGGCATAACATATTGAAAACATAAAAGAACAAAAATATTGCATTTCATCATGTACATATTTGCATCCATATCATAAGCATCATATAGAAACATGCATCACATAGAAGCATCACATAGGTAGACATGCATATAGCTGCCACAAGGATGAATCATCTCATATATATAATAAAAGTGTCATGATACAATGATGTCAAAATCATATGGCTACAATCACTCGAAGGTGTCTACATCATCACACAACATGGTACAAAACTGATACATAGGGATCCCTCTAAGGCTATGATGAAATCCCTCCCTCAGAGCTGACTGACCTCAATGGTGTCTACATCCTCTAGGGTGACTATCATCTCACCCATCAACAAATGAAAAGTGTGAGTCTTTGAGTCCCATCTCTCAGTTAATGCATTCAACAATCCCATGTTCATCTGAAACTCAAGCACATACATAATATATCGCAAGCCCATAGCCTGAACCGCTGCTCTCTTCTCAATTGTCAACTCTACTCGCAAACTCTGAGTTGATGGGATTCTCTCTCGTGACTCCAGCATAGGTAGGTCCTCCTATATTCAAGCAAATCAACTGTGTCAATCATAGTGGCATTCCCTATTCATCACAAAATGCTAATTTTTATCCTAGTGCTTATGGCACTCTATCCTAGTGGCACTCCCTGTTCATCACAAAGTGTTGCTTTTTATCCTAGTGGTACTCCCTGTTCATCACAAAGTACTATGTTTTTGACATTCCTTGTTCATCATAATGTGCTGC
Source organism: Cryptomeria japonica (assembly GCF_030272615.1). Lineage (NCBI taxonomy): Eukaryota > Viridiplantae > Streptophyta > Pinopsida > Cupressales > Cupressaceae > Cryptomeria > Cryptomeria japonica. Next base: position 606,586,093 of record NC_081410.1, read on the forward strand.
TCTTTTTAGTACTCTCTATTCATCACAAAGTACTATGTTTTGGCATTCACTGTTCATCACAAAGTGCCTTGATCTATCTTATCCTAGGGCCTCTACTTGAGTGTATCCTCTTGAGTAGTTTCCTAATTGGCAACATATGTTCTATCATAGAATTGTCAATCCTATCCCTATCTGCTATTCTAGTCTTCCCTAGAGGACCTGCTTGAGTGTATCCTCTCAGCAACTTATCCAATCGACAACGTATGTTCATCACAGAATTGTCAATTTGGCCTTGAAAATATAAACACGCTTATAGACTACACAAATGTTCATATCCTGCATAAACGCCTTTGCATTCATAGACGCGCCTGGCACAAACACAAATGCCCCTAGCCTACCCAGACGTGCTTGGCACCAACGCAGACATGCCTTAATGTTTTTCCTGCCACTTGAATTTTTTCTAGACATACCTAATGCACATTTATTACCCTACCTAACAAGCATTTATGACAACAATTAATGCAGCAAAGTACAAGGAGGTTTTGCGGTACTTACCGACTCTCCTACATCTACTGGCCTCTAAAATCGATGAACGCGATTGAATCTGGGCACCAATGTCATCGCTACTGACTTCTCTCTGCTATCTCTGCACTCTGATCTCTTGGATGTGTGGATGACAATGAGGATGTGTACCCTCATAGTCTATCTTATAGACTACCCTAGCCCTAGTCTCCCGAGTCAATCTTCTTTATCCCATGACTCTGTCACTCTATCCTATCCGGTCAGCCCTTTCTAGCCTTTCTTTCTTATTGAGAGATTATTTGTGATCTTTCTAGACATTTTCATCCAATCTCTCGAGGGGGCATATCATTCCCATCTTGGGGAAACTTTGTATTAGTTCATCTTATCTTCTTTGAAACAACGTGACAAGCTGCATTGCCTCAAAGAGGGGAAAAATGTAGACACCTAAAATTGTCCAGTCTAATTAAATAAATATTTTTATTTATTTAATTATTTTAGCCTAATTCTTCTATTAATTAAATAAATCTTTATTTATTTAATTAATTCACTTATCCTCTTCTAGCCTTATTTGTCATTTAAATAAATACATTTATTTATTTAAATTACCCTTTTCCTAAATTAAATAAATATTTCATTTATTTAATTATCCCACTTCTTCTATTAATTAAATAAATATTTATTTATTTAACTAATTCATTAACCTTTTCTACCCATGACACATGGCATTCATCTCTTAATTCCTACACTACCTACCCTCTCATTATTTTATTATTTCTTTTACCTACCCTCTAATCATAGCCGACCATTTATCTTTTACACCTCTTAATCTTATCCTTCCATTTCTTATGGTGTCTTTTGTATAAGGAGATGCTTTCTTCATTATCAACCCTAATCAATCTCCTAATCATTCAATCAGCTAATCAAGCATTCTAGCATTCGAAATTTCATATGCGATCAAGCCTACTTGCAACCACATTTCTGTTCTTTGTTGAGCTCTTGTGCACACATAAAATTTGAGAGAAAATATATCAAGCAAGATCAATGGAGATAGGAAGAATGGAGATCCAAACCCTATTGGACATGTGATGGTATAATCTTTGTGATTTTATTTGATTTGCATTGTCTCAAGTAATCTTCATATGTTATGGTGGATCTTTGTTGTTAGGCTAGGGTTTTATGGTTGAATTCATTTAGTCTTTCAATATTGTTGTTATCCACTTTCACCATAAATAGTGATAAGATGCATATTTATGGTTATTTGTTTGTTTATGAACTTTTATTTACATATTTATGTAATATGATTCTATTTAGGACAACTGATATCAACCATGGGAAAGAACAAGCGAGAAATGATGGAACAATGAGAGGTTGAAAAGGAAAGACAAAGGAAACGTATGAAGAAAGTACGTGACATAAGAACAATGGGAGAAGAAGGTATGTCATGCTCAACATCTCAATTCAATTTACCGAATGAACATAATGCACCTAATGCAATTGAAGAAGAGATATTTGATTTACTGTATGAACCTAATGCAATTGAAGAACATACTGCATTGAAAAATCAATTAAATGATGAACATACACCTTCTCTATTTGATGAATTGAATGTACATAACGCACCGATCTTAACACCTCCTAGAATCATTCATAGGAAACCAAAGTATCTAATTGACATTGCTGAGAATATATTGAAGCCAATGCCCACTAAAATGAATGAATGAACTTGTAGGAGAATGGTTAAAATAATATGACAAGACTATTTTCAAAACTTAAATCAAACCGCAAGATGTCAATTAATTGTTCAAATGATTAAAAAATTTAATTTTACAGAGACAATAACAATTCTAGGCCTAAGATCATCTGAAAGTAACAATGAAAGAACTATTGTGAGAAATCTATTTGATGCATATCAAGATATTGGTTCAAAATCATGTACTAAAGATTCTAATGCTACTCGACGTGTCATTACATCAACCATAATGAGTAAGAAAATAAAAAAAGATCATTTGATAAGAAAAACAAGTAAGTCATTAACCAATAGTAGAACACCATTAAGTAAATCATTAAAGATGTGGGAAAAAATAGAGGAACCTAACAATAATTCTCTTTGGGCATTCTCGGGTAGACTACCACGCAAAGACAAGGTTGTTGTTGATGCACTAAGAACATTAATTGAAAATTTTTGGCATCACAACACATGAGTTTCGCCCAACCAAAGAGATTTTGTTAGAAGGCAAATTGGGTCTACAAATTGTGAGCCACATGCCAAACACTATTTGGATATGACTCAAACTAAATTTTATGAAAGATTCCTTCAAAAGTTTCCTCAAATAAGAATCTCAAAGATTTTTTGAAATAGAAAAACCTTTTTATATTAAGATTAATCATGTACGCACCACGTGTTGTTGTAGGATGCATATTGAATTTTCCATGCACTATGATATTTTTTGTCATATTTGTTCTAATTTGCCCACTAATGATGTTTTGCAGGAATGCAATATACAAGCACCTCCTAAGTCGGTAAGAGAATTTATTTCAAGTGTGTTATGTAATAGACATGATGGTTGCATTTATTATAAGATGCCTTGTTTGAAAGGTTCTTGAGTTATATGTGGTGGTTTGCAATGTTTACCAAGATGCGTATATTTAGAGAGCACACATGAAATTGGTACGAAACTAGTTTCTTTTAGAAAATACAAGACAGTCACATATGGAGTTAAAGATGGAAAATATATGAAGACATGTGAGCTAGTGAAAAATGATATGTGTAACTGAATTTGTGAAAATGTTTCAAGGGAAACTAGTTTATGAGTATATAATGCATACACATAGAGCTCAATGGTTAGATGAGCAATTCAAGTTATGTAAGGACACATATCCTCTTGGCACTATTGTCTCTATCATTGATTTCGCTGAAAATTATACACTACAACCTTAAAATGAAGTGCAATCTATGTATTATCACTCTACATAAGTTTCTATTTTTGTACACATAGCATTCATCCATGCAGATGATAGCACAGAGGAGGATAGAAAGGTTGTAAGAGAGTATCACTTCTACATAAGTGATGATCATACTCATTCATCGGAGTTTGTGCAAGGATGCTTTAAAGTTTTCTATGATAGTTTAAGGGAAAGGAACATATGATACAACCGACACTTAATATGGTCAGATAATTGTAGCACAAATTCAAGAATGCAAGGATGTTTTATTGGTTGACAAGGATGCATATGACAAGCAATGTACAACATTTTTGGAATTTCACTGAGGCTGGACATGGTATGGGAGAGCACGATAGTGCAGGAGAATGTGTGAAAATAGCCCTAGTTAGAGAAGAATTGAAGTATGAAGGTGGTGCTGAGTTGATAGATGCAGAAACAATTGTGCGATGGTGTAAGTCTATGATGGGTCCAGGTAATCCAGGTACATCAATGGTTCATAGATATTTTTAGTTGATCACTGAATCTAACATTGAAAACTATCTAGATTGTTGTACAGTTGCAGGATTGAGTGACATGCACTCATTTATGAGTTCAAATTCAAGCTCACTGGTAATTTATACAAGACAGATGGTATGTTTTTTCTCTTCATGCATGTATTGTTTGTGAGAAGAATGTGAATCACAAGAGTGGGATGACAAATGGTTGTGTAGACCATTGGTTCCCATTGATTCATATCAAATTCCCAAAGCACTATAATTGAGCCAGATGGAGACATCAGTGGATTTTGACCATGTATCCGACCTAGTGGATTCAGGTAATTTTTTGATTTAATTTTTTTGCAATTATTCTATTTGGTTCATTTTGTTGTACATCATACTTTATTTTTGGTATTAATTAACACTTTATAAAATGCAGATCATGTGTATGCAGTTGTTGCATAAGAGAACAATGAAGAAGGAACATATAACTATTTGTCATTGTGTTTAGCCAAAAAGAAAATTGACAACCACAATCATTGACAGAGAGGGTATTGAGTACCCAATAAGGTCTGTTGTCGTGACAAGAACATGGCTTCAGAGATACCCTATCGAGAATTTTGATGTTTGGTTGTTTAAGGACTTTGAAACACACAGACATATTCTTCATTTCTCTAACCTTGTTGTTGCAACAAATATTCATTTGATGAAGTATCGTGGTAAAACCTCATTACAAGATTTTATGGAAAGTTTGTGAATTTGACCATGATGCAATACTTGACACAATATGGGTTAGAGCCGATCCTGGAGGCTCACATGATTGATTCTATGGTTCAGAGTAGAATGATTTTGAGAATTTTGTATAAATCATCGACGAATTGTTCTTTTTTTTTTTTTTGTATATATAAATGCCCATGAGCTGATTTTTACATGTTTAGGGGCATAATTTTGTATATTTAAATGGCAATTAGCTAATTTGTACATATGTACATGCCAAATTTTGTATATTAAAATGACGAAGAGCTGAATCGCACATATTGTAATGCCAAATTTTGTATAAAAGCCCATGAGATGATTTGTAAGACATTTTTTTGTATAATCAAATAGCCAAGAGCTGATTTGACCATATTTAGAAGCAGATTTTTGAATAATATGTGATAATGTTTTGTGACTATTTTGTGTGTCAATGTTTTGTGACTATGTTTTCAGTATATGTGATGTGTCCCTGGTCAATCATGAGCATTCTTGATTCTTGTATAATCATGGAGAATTATTTGAGTCATTATTGGGTCATAGGGGTCATAGATTGAGACTAGATACAATTTGAGGAAAAAATGTTATTGTTGTCAAAATAATTGTCAAAAAGGTTGTCAAGCAACTTCTACATTGTGTCGGTAGGGTATGACTCTTGATGTTTTGGCGCTTTGGGATGCACGATAGGGGCATGCCTAGCATAAAAATTCCCAACTGGACACACTCATGATGTCGGTTTGTGCACATGATGAACTGAACCAATTCTAGCCAATCCTGCAACTTTGCATTGCATGCAACTAACAGTTTTTGCAGCAAGCAAAAAAATGCTACCAATTGAAAATGGCTCAGAGTCATCAAAAAATAAGATAGGACATTTAGAGATCGCCCCGGTACAGTATGACTCTCGATGATTAGGATGCATGAGAGGAGCATTCATAGCATCAACCTTCCCACCCGAATGCACTCGTGATGTCAGATTGTGCACACGACGAACCAAATCAATTCTAGCCAATCCTACAACTTTGCATTGCATGCAACTGACAGTTTTTGCAGTAGGTGAAAAAATACTACTAATTGAAAATGGATCCAAGTCATCAAAAACCAAGATAGGCCATTGTAGAGGAGCCTCACGTGACCCCACAGGTTCAAACAGATTGACCATATGTGTCCAGGATTGGAAGAAATAGTTCATCAAATTTTGAAAATTCTTTGGACTCATGGCACTTGAGAGATCGCCCCGGTACAGTATGACCCTCGATTTTCTAGCACTTTGGGATGCATGAGAGGGGAATTCCTAGTGTGAAACTGACCACCCATATGTGCTCATGATGTCGGTTTGTGCACACAACGAACCAAATCAATTCTAGCCAATCTTGCAACTTTGCATTGCATGCAACTGACGGTTTTTGCAGTAGGCGAAAAAATGCTACCAATTGAAAATGGCTCTGAGTCATCAAAAACTAAGGTAGGTCATTGTAGAGGACCCTCATATGACCCCATAGGTTCAAATAGATTGACCATATGTATCTTGGATTAGAAGAAATAGTCCATCAAATTTTGACAATTTTTTGGACTCATTGCACTTTAGAGATTGCCTCGGTACGGTATGACTCGACATTCTGACACTTTGGGATACACAACAGGGGCATGCCTAGTGTAAACTTGCCCACCTAGATGAACTCATGATGTCTTTTTATGCACATGATGAACCAAATCAATTCTATCCAATCTAGCAACTTTGCATTGCATGCAACTGATGGTTTTTAAAGTAGGCAAAAAAATGCTACCAATTGAAAATGGCTCCGAATTGTCAAAAACCAAGATAGGCCATTGTAGAGGAGACTCGCGCAACCCCATGGGTTCAAACAGATTGACCATATATGTCTTGAATTTGAAGAAACAGTCGGTCAAATTTTGATAATTTTTTGGACTTAGGGCACGTGAGAGATTGCACTGGTACGGTATGACTCTCGACATTCCAGTGCTTTGGGATGCATGATAGGGGCATTCCTAGCATAAATTTTCCCACCCAGACATGCTCGTGATGTCAGTTTGTGCACACAACAAGCTTAATCAATTATAGTCAATCCCGCAACTTTGCATTGCATGCAATTGATGGTTTTTGTAGTAGGCGAAAAAATGCTACCAATTGAAAATGGCTCTGAGTCATCAAAAACTAAGATAGGCCATTGTAGAGGAGCCTCACACAAACCCACAGGTTCAAAAAGATCAACCATATGTGTCCTCGATTTGAGGAAATAGTCCGTCAAATTTTGATAATTTTTTGGAGTCAGGGCACTTGAGAGATCGCACCGGTATGGTATGACTCTCGATGTTCTGACGCTTTGGGATGCATGACAGGGGCATGCCTAGCGTAAACATTCCCACCTAGACACACTCGTGATGTTGGTTTGTGCACACGATGAACAAAATTTGACCATTGCGAGCATGAGGCTGCTCTCGCACCAAACACATATTGTTGTTTATATTCATATTGTCGATTTTTGTTGTTTATATTCATATTGTTGATTACATATGCAAATATTCATTTAATTTTATAAAAGGGCAGCCACCAAATACTTCAAATACACAATAATGAACTGAATACAAGGAGTTTTGTAGGTTTAATTCAACATTCTATAAATTTAATCGAATCATATTCCATGCAATGTTTTATATCATATATTTTTGTTGTATATATTCATATTGCTAATTACATAGGCAAATGATCAATTAAATTTATAAAAGAACAACCACAAAATACAACGAATACAAAATAATGAACTCAGTACACATTTATTAGATCGAATATTGACATTTATATATATATAAAAAGGCATGTCTGCCAAGTCAATACAAGTATTACAAAAATGTGGCATATGCCATGTCCAAATTGATATACAATAAAAATGTACAATATATCTACATGTATTGGTCATTCTATGACCAAAACTAACACTATATGATCCTAAACTTGTGGTGGATCATCAAAATCAAGCCTCTTTGATGCAATACGTGGCTTTGTAGATGGCTGCAAAACCACAATTCAAAAGACAAGTTAGAATTCTTTTGTAGAAAATAGTTCACAATTAGCAACATAACTATGTATTTAACTATAATTCCTTTCCAATTGAAATGTAGATTACCTCATCGGCTGATCTAGGAGCTAATTTATTCGCTCTCCTCTCCTTGTCACTCTTAGGAGTTTTCTTGAAGACATACTTAAATGGTTCCACGTTATGGCCGTACTGTAAAGGGGTCTATTGTAGATTAAATGTACAATTAATACAATGTACTAACATAAATATATCAAAAACACTTAAAAGCTATAATATAGAGAACAATAACGTACCTGTGCCTGAGATGCTTCTCCAATGGACTGAGGATGGCTCATCATCGATGGAGAAACTGTCGCTATTACCTATACAAAAAATGTTCAAATATTAAATACAATTAATATAATGATAAGTATTGTAGGTTAAAACCAATTAATTTTACATATCAAACAAAAGTGTACCGGATCTTGAGATGCTTCTCTAGTGCATAGAGGAGGGTTCGCCATTGATGAAATAGGTATGGATATTTCTTGTATGAAAAAATTATAAGATTATAATATATCACAAGTTCACATGTATGCATGCATATAATCATTAAATCCACAGGTAAATCAGGTGCATTCAACAAATCCACATAGCTCAATGGCCGATGTACATGTAAAATAAACAAAAAACACTAATCAATTTACAAACCCCAACTAATACTTGATATCAACATTTTCAAACAATTGTACAACTAAAAATGTGTTCAATTACCTTCTTCCCACATTTTGGCATCTTCGAGGAATTCTTTTTCTTAGGACGAGCCCAAGACGTAGAGGGGGTACCCTAAAAGAACAACATTAACATGAGATATTAGTACAGATAATAAATTAAACATAAATTTAAAAATCCAAAATGAAATGACTTGCATATTCCATCAAAAAAATACATAAAAAGGGGTGTACAAAATATGATACCATATAGCCTTGTAGGCCAAAATAGATTGCTAAGAGCATGATGTCATCAATCTGGGACATTTGGTCCCCTATCAACACCTACAAACCAAAAATTGGACCAAGCATTAAAGATAGTTAGTATATCTTGTAATTTTTTGAATTCAAAGTGTACTATTCTATTTTAACATGTTACAAAATTTATACCTTGGGCATCGAAGTTGCAGCTGTAGTAACTGTTGGTATTTTGGTATGGTCTTATCATTGATGTCAACAACTACTAGAACACTAGCACTTTGGAGATCCAGCAACATTCACCGACAAGCAAGTAACTATTGCATAGTTACTGGTATATGGTTCACCGACAGGATATAATGTTCACTGGCACTTGGAATGATATGGAAGACACTTGGTAATGTCGAAGACATCGTGTGGACACTTTGTTTTGAAGAATTAATCATTGGTATATTCATATTTGCATATTTTCTTTTACCGACAAATAGGTCCAGGGTTACACCGGCAGGTTTATCTTTTCCAGATCAGCATGGCACGCTATGGAGATGATTTAATATTATTGTAAATGCATTAAGACAACATGTTCAATCGGTTATTGCATCAGATATTATATTGTTTGTAAAATGTTTTTTGTAATATCTTGTAGAGCCAACCTACTAAAATTGGTCTTAGGTTATGGTATAAATGTAAGATCTTATTTGTAAGATCGAGTGTGGAATGCGAAAAAGGTTTGTGAGAAGTTATATGCGAGATTAAGTAGAGGTATACACAAAGACATCATTTGAAGGTGAAGCTAGGTTTTTGTAGAAGCATATCAGCATTACACCGGTACTGAATCCAACATATGAAGATGCCATTTTGTGCAGTACATTCTTATTGGATTTAACCATCCAATTGTAGTCAGTGTGACTCCCATTTTGTGATTGAGCAGTGAGCTCTAGGTTGTTGGCCTTTCTACATGTGCAGACCCCATTTATGTACACTTACTATTTGCAGTAGTATCATCTGATTGTGGGTAAGGTTTCCCACCATGGTTTTTCCCCTTACAGGGTTTCCATGTACAAATATTGGTGTTATGTGTTGTGGATGACTTTATGTTTATGTTTCATGCATTAATCTTTACCAGTATAGCAATTTACTTTTAACACTGTCTACCGACATACTTAACTGGTTTACCAGTATTAAGCATTAAGTTGGTTAAATGGTTTTTGGTTTGAATTTATTAAACAACTGATTCACCCCCTCTTCTCAATTGTCTCTAGGACCTAATAGTAACAGGGGGAAGAGTATGGGATACCATTGTTGTATCCTAAAATGCATATTATTTGTCTCAATTAAATCGATGTATAAATGAAAATTCATTTATGTAATTGCAAATTTAAATTGATTGATAAATAAAATGCTATGAATTCAAATCAACACACGTGTATGTCGCTCATGGGTAAACATCATGTCCATCAACTCATTTGTCAGTGTGAAATCCTCAACCATGAGGGCCTGACATCTACTCTTGCAAATCGTGCATGGATGAGATATGGATCCATCTGCACCGGCTGCATCATCTATCGTCGAGCATATCCCCTAGCAACTAACACATATATGTTGGATGGGCTCTCTATCACCACCTGGAGCAACTAATGGATCATCATCCAATACAATAAGGTGTGCTAATGACGTCCCATGCTGGATGATGGCCCCAGTCAACATTGTGGCTACCTGAAGACCCTGTAGCTCCATCAACTCTTTCAGCTCTACTGGGACAACTTGATGCACCTTGGGTTTAGGTGCTAGGGGGTGGAGACTCTCCACGAGTAATTGCCTATGGGCTCCAGGGCTATCTTGGGTAGAGCCACCACCTCTACTATGAAACTCTCTCATGTCAAAACAGTTTGGGCGCACATTGAGCACAAACTCACAATATACTTTTCTCAAAAAATATAATGGTATCTCATAATTATTACAAGGTGGATCATCAAAGACCATCCACCACCTCTGCCAAAAAAAATTCTTCATTTGCACATTGGTACACCAATGTATGGGAAACCTCTTTGCATTAAGAGGTAATGACTGACTAGTTTTGGGATCAACGAAAAGGGCACATATTTTTTGTTTACTAATATTTTTGTTTTTTACTCCTTCGTATGATAGCCCATCGGGATAGAATTGACAACACCTATCTGTAAAGCTTCCCCATTTGGTAATTTATGTGGAAACAGCTATGGCACCACTAGCTAAAAATTTTAGGCTAGTGGCGAGGGATTGATGATGCTCAAGTTCAGATGTTTTCAATTTAACAATCAGTCTATTGATTTTAGATGTATTTTATCCTTACTGATTAATTAATTGCTCCTGTGTTTCAAGTGTGCAGTCAAAAGGAGGAATTGGGGTGTATCTTGTGGTTTTTTAGGAAATGCATTTGGTAGTTCTTGTTGTGGATTAGAAGAATCTTGTTTTTGAAACAAAAAATGAAAAAAACTAATCAAAATTAATGAAATTAAATTCAAAATGTAAAACAAATTGAACAAACGGGAAAGAAAGACAAAATTAAACAAAAACTAGCCTTGATCCATAGTGTCTAGAGGAGAAATCTAGCACCGCATTCATGGTTTAGGAGAGAAAATGAAGAAAAAACAAACTAAAAATGTGCTATTCACAGGAAAATAAGACCCAGTTTTTTTAAAAAAACTTTTTTTGACAGACACTGCGTATGCGGTTCTTTTGGAATTATTAGCGCATACGCGCTGATTTTCCTATAAGTAGCACGTACATGCCCATTTTCCTAGAGCTAGCGCATATGTGCTACTTTCCCTAAAAGCAGCGCATATGCACTACCTTCTCTAAGCTCAAGAACAACAAACCTAAGCGTGTACGCGATCATTTCAAATTTTAGAACTGCGTATGCGCTGCTTGTTATTCCATGTTTTTTTGGGTGGTTTCCACTTTTCTGACCACCATCTTTTTGCACATACCCTCTCCTATCTTGATCTTTTGTGACTATTCTTCTATGTGTATCCTTGTTCTTCTATTTTTCCCTCAATGTCTACTTGAGGACGATACAAAGCATTGAGATCTGTTTTGGTCTCTTTCATGTTGACTTTAAAGACATCCTCTATTCCCTTTCTTCCAAGGTAGTGTCCTTTCCTTGGGGAATGATGATTATTATATGCACATATACATATATGATATACATGAGTTATCATATAGCATACTGACCCCCAAGAAAGTGAAACTATCTCGTATTTTGTGTTCATTATCCTTGGGTTTATTCCTCAACTGGTGGTTAAATCCTTGCGATAAAGTGCTCCCTCTCTTCTCTCTCTCTTAGGTGTATCCTACCTTAAATAAATCGCTCCCAATAAGGAATGTGCGATTTCTTTAATGTGGGGGCATACACTCCACTTATATTTTCCTTTTCGATACTTAGAATTATTTAGTGAACTCGGCTTTGCTTTATAATTTTGGTATCTTTTTTATGACTCATAGTGAGGGGAACCATGCTACTTGTAGTCATGGTTTTCCCTTCTTGATCTTCCATTTTACTATGTCAATCGATGTCATAAGATCCTTACTCCACTAGGGGCTTGGTACATATTTCCTTCTTGATGTGGTAGAAGTCTTTCAATCTTTTTTCCTTGTACTTTATCGATAGTATTGGCATTCACTTATACTCCCACTAAAGCGGGGGCTAAATGTAGTATCATAAAATTGTGACCCTTGTAATTTGCAGCCACATTAAGGTCTTCAATTTGGAATTTGAATCCCTAAGCCTGATCAGAGACCCAAGACTTGCTCAACCCCTGGAAACCGCACTTGTTCTACCCTTCATACTACTTGAACCTGCTTCATGTCCTAAGACAAGGGAAGGATAGGGGTGTGGCACCCCTATCCCCCTTAGGATAAGGGCGTGGTGCCCCTTTCCTCCTAGGACAGGGATGTGGGACCCTTTTCCTTGCCCTATTTTGGGTCCCCCTTTGTCCCATCTTTGCAATGGACTTCGCATAAAGTGAGAAAAACTTTCCGTATGTCAGCCCGTGACAAAAATTTAGTGAATTAACCCTAATTGATGAGTATATAAGTCACATTTGTCCTCTCATTTGTATAAGTTGGATGAGTGGTAATTTTACATGAGTTTAAGCATTCAAGAGCATTCAAGCATTCAAGTATTCCTTTCAAGCATTGAGCACTCTCAAGTATTACTTCAAGAATAAGTGTTGCATTCAAGTCAAGGATTCAACCACTAAAGAGGAGATCCCTTTCAACATTCAATTCAATACAAGAAAATCTACCTACATTCTATCTACAACCTCCCTTGAGGTGAATTACATTTCAGTCTTTCATTTACATTTACTTGCAATTACTTTCTTTCATCATTTGGTTAATTCTAAAATTGGGGTTTGACCTGAAGGAAAACCCCCAATCCCAACCCCTTTTCCTCTCTTTTCTGTGTGTAGGTTGTTGGTGCACAACTATGTTAGTATATTTAGACTCCATTTGCAGAGGCAGAAAAACCCTTTTCATTTCACGAATTTTTCTGAGGACCGTGGACACTTTCAGCATAGTTCTGACAACTTTTCCTCAAATTCGCAAGGCAGCTTCGTCTCGACATATATATCCAGATCCAAGTGCACAACTTCATCTCATGCTTCTATCTCAATTTATAATCAATTCTTTGCTACTTTTACACTTAGTCTTACAACACATAATTTAATCATTTTCCATTCTAAGAGAGGGGTTAGCTTATCATTTCTAGCCCATTATCAATTCATTTAGTATTCAATCTCTTCCCTAAGAGATTGGATCTAGTTAATTTTCCCCTCTTTTAAATGTAATGTGGATAAAGTGTTTGAAAGAAAATCCGTAGTGAAACTTTCATCTCTCTTTGGAGGGAATAAAATCCTCTTGATCTTTCCATCATTCACCTATTTTTAACCAGTACAGGTTCAACTTTAGAAATCAAATATACTTCTTCAGCAACTAACCTTCTTCTAGTCATCACACCTTTATTCTTATCGATAATAATCTGATTTTTAAAATGATTCAATCTTACATACCTCAGAGTCTTCTGATTGTTCTAATTTTCTGGTTCCTGTACTCCTTCACCAGCAATATCAAGATCCACAATCTCTACCGGATCATTATGCTTAGGCTCTTCAGGCTGACTAGGCATTAAAACAGTATGTTGACCATCATCATAACCTCATGTTTCGATCTCTTTCCCAATGTTCTCATCCACCTTCACATTTTCACTCTCTACTATCTTTCTTAGTCTCTTATTGTAGCACTGGTAGGCCTTTCTCTTTGTTGAATATCCCAAGAAAATACCTTCATCACTTCTAGCATCAAACTTTCTTATGTCCTCATCTCTCTCGATATTAAATTGTCTACCAAATACTCTGAAATATCTCACATTAGGAACATGACCAAACCATAGCTCATAAGGGGTATTACCGATATCACCTTTGATATGAACTATGTTGAATGTATAAAAAATAGTCTTAAATGGATTCTCTCTAGTAAATATTTATAACATATCCTTCAATCTTCATAGTTCTAGCAGAATCCAAAATAGTTCTTTTCTTCCTCTCAACAACTCCATTCTACTGAGGGGTTCTAGGAGTAGACAAGTGTCTTCTAATCCTATTATTCTCATAGAATGAATTGAACTCACTAAAACAAAATTCTCCACCTCTATCAGATCTCAGACACTTCACCTTCAATCCAGACTCAGTCTCAACCTTAGCTTTGAATAGCTTGAATTTATCAAATCCTTCTTATTTCTCCTTCAAAAAGACAACCCACATCATTCTTGAATAATCATCAATTAGCAACATAAAATATCTATCACCCTACACACTTCTAACATTTCTTGATCCACATAGCTCATTATGTATAAGATCTAGTAGTCCTTTTGATATATATTGTTTGCTTTTGAAATAAATTATTGTTTTCTTACCCAACAGACATTCCTTACATACCAAATTAGCAGGCTTAACAAACTTAGGTAGATATCTAACAACATGTGTAGAATAGATCTTAATCATTGAATCAAAATTCACATGACACATTCTCCTATGCCACAACCAATTTTCATCAATATGAGAAATCAAAAAGCTTTTCTCACCACCATTCAAATGAGAAGTGTTACCTTTAGTCTTAGTTCTAGATACAATCTCTATACCGGAGACATTCAAGATCTCGCATTTACCATCCTTGAATTGTAGATCATAACCCTTATCAACCATCTGTCCAACACTCAAAAGATTATGCTTCAAACCTTCAACATATAAGACATCATAAGTGTTATACTTACCATCAAAATAAATAGAACCTCTCCCGGATTACATAGGCTTTTTCATCTCCAAATCTAACTATTCCACCATCATATCTTTCCATACTCACAAATTTTCTTTAATCACCAGTCATATGATGTGAACAACTGCTATCAATTACCCATTCATCTTTCTCTCCAACCTTAATAGCTAAAGTTTTCTCCTCAATAGTACAACTAATGGAGACAATAGGTACAGGTCCCATCTTCCTTAATGGAAAGGAATACAACTTCATCTCCTTCAAATTCTTCATTTGTAATACCTTCATCAGTAGCATAATAACAGGTCTTCTGATTTCTAAACTTCTGGTTAGGCTTGTAAGATTTTTCATACCTCTCATACTTGTCATATCTATCAGTCCTATCTTTCTTATCAAGCTTATCATACCTTTCATACTTATCCATTCTCTCTGGGCATCTAGAAGAAAAGTGTCCTATCTTATTACAAGAGAAACATTTCAAAGGAAACTTTCCATCATACTTACGAGAACCTTTAGGCAATTTCCGGGCAATCAAAGCTTCAAGTTCATCTAGCTCTCTTTCTTTCTCTTCCATCTCTCTTCTTTCTCTTTCATATCTAGATATTATGCACTCATCAAGATCATATTTCTACTTTTTGAATACAAGTGAAGATGCTCTAAATGATGTCTTAGACTTTCCATGTGATTCTCCAAATACACTCAGCTCAAATGCAACAAGATTTCCAACTAGTATATCTCTTGTCACAGTAGTCACACTTTGGATCTCATCAATAGCAGCAACCTTATGCTTATAGGCAAAAAGCAAATATCTCAACACCTTGGCAACAATTTCATCTTCCT
Organism: Cryptomeria japonica; assembly: GCF_030272615.1. Classification (NCBI taxonomy): domain Eukaryota; kingdom Viridiplantae; phylum Streptophyta; class Pinopsida; order Cupressales; family Cupressaceae; genus Cryptomeria; species Cryptomeria japonica. The sequence goes on from NC_081410.1 coordinate 606,601,921, forward strand.
CATAGTTCCACCGACACATCTGATACCTAGGAAAAGGTTATCCACCTTAGCCATAAAAGATTGTATATTCTTATAATTTCCCATCTTCAATGTCTCATACTTTTCTTTTAAACTCTACAACTTAGCAACATTCACTTGTTTATCACCTTCATACATCACCTCCAGCTTGTAGTGCCCTCTCGTTTGGCTAGATGAACTTTATATTTATGAGCTTTCTGTGTGTGGCTCCGACCCTTTTGGTGTTGGTCGATTTTGGTTTTGGATTGTGATGCTTCACTATGATTCCTGGATTTCTATGTGACTATGATATTTCATGTTATATGGATGGTTATAATAATGATGTTTTGAGCATGTGATGTTATATGATGTATCTTTGCTCTGTGTGTTAGATGATTATAGATGGAATATTTATGTAATATGAGAATTTATCTTGATGCTCTTAGATGTATATTCGTCTTGATCTTACATCACTTATTATCTCTGATGTGTTTGGGGTGGAGGGGAAAAGTGTTGCACTGCTCTTTATGGGAAAGCTACACCGGTTACATTCCTCTTCCACGATGTGATGCTATATATTATATGCACATGTTCAACATTTGATTATGCAATTGCAAGTACCGAGCATCGACTCCACCTGAACTTGCAGGTCTAAGTGTGCTCATCAACCCAATGGTAAAGTGGAGCCGAAGATTTTAGTCAAATCCTAGAGTCTACCCCCTTCGTCAGGTAACCTTGAGGTTGTGGTTAGCCTTGTGTGGTTAGTTCACCCTTGTGTTGCGTGGTAGCCCTTTGTTTCTCTCTCTGTGTCAGTTAGTGTAAATTTAATCCTTCAATTAAAAGACATTTTAATACTCTTGTTTATTGACTAAATTTAATGCAATGAAAATAGTGCAACAATAAGTTGAATTAGTTAGCTTCACAAAAGTATTAATCCAATCTTAATAGCACCTTATATCTTGTTCTTTATTTAATGTTTATTGTGCTTGTTCTAAATTGAATTAATTAATTAAATTGGATATTGTTCTTATGAAATTAAGATTTAAAATAAAATTTAATTATTTTAATGGCTCTCATTTAATAATTCTTGTTTTATTAAATAAACAAACAAATTTTATCCCCACTCTGTATAATATATATATATATATATATATATATATATATATATATATATATATATATATATATATATATGAAGGCATATTGGACATTTAATTGTACGGGTGCATGTTGGGAGTTACAAAAAGAATGTAATGGCTTTATTTTGGAAGAATCTGGCATGCACAATGGGGGGCCTTTTTGTATGTTATTTTGTGGGGTTTTTGGAGGAGCTCTTTTGGTGGAAATTATAGGGGGGGAAAGAAAAAAAAATTGTGAAAGGGGAAAAATGGGGGATTTGTTGATGAAATTTTGAGGGTTTTGGGGAAGACATTTCATTATTGGGGTTTGAATCAGAGAATCAGAGAAGAATCTCAGGTGCATGATTCTTTTTGTTTCCTTTTTATTATTCTGTATGATCTTCTAAAGTTTGTACTGCATATAGTTTTGATATACATATATATGTATATGTTTTGAGGTTGTCGTATCTGGTATCTGAGTTTATTATTTTTCCTTTCCTTGTCATATAATGTTAGTATGTTGTGTTCTTAGTCTGTAGAGTGTTTAATTCTTAGTCTAATAATTTACTGTGCCTCGTATCCTTATACATATTATTCTTTTCGTGTTTGATATTTCTAATTTCTATTAAGTATATATATATATATATATCTAGTTATATGATTATATATGCCTTTATGTAGTTGAATTATGTGTGTTTTGGAGTTATTTAAGTAATGTCTGTATTGATAACTCTTAATTTGAATATATATGTGTATATTTTATCTGTTCAAATATTTATTCCCTTTGTGCATGTTATGGATCAACTCATAGTGTTGTTAGAAAAATATTGTATTCGTTCGGCTTTTCTTTCTACACTTGATTTCTAGCATTCAAATGTGCTTTTCCATCGTTCGTAATTCATAGTAATAGAATAAGTTAGGTTAACATATCTAAGTTGTATTACCTTTCCATACTATGCATCGAACAAAGTCTATATCAATGTTATTATATTTGTTTCTTGGTGAATGTAGTTTGAACAATTTTTTTTTGTTTTGCTATTGTTGGAGGGATATGGGGAACTGTGGGCTCTACCCACGACACCTCCCTTACCTATGGCCACCACGGTTGTGGCTCTCCACAGCCAGTGGTATCCCACGACTGTGGAAGCCACAGGTTGTGGGCAGACCGAACTCTATGCATTCCGCAGTATATTTAATTCTTTTTTTTTTACTGTACTTTGTCATTAATGCGAATTTCCTCTGAGGGTTTTTAAATTGTAATTTGGACAACCGATTTGGTTATATATATATATATATATATAATCATTTATGGTTTTAGCTTCATATAGTTCAGCTTAAGAGCTTTGAAATTGGTTTGATATTGTGTATTATGTAATTTTATTGGTGTAATGGTTAATATATATATATATATATATTCATGTTCTTAATTGTCTTTGTCATTTTCATGGTATCAAGTTGTTTTAAATTATATAGGTGTTCAATTTCAGATCTACTCTCTTCCTATGAAATTATAAATGTAGGATTACCTTATCTTTAAACTCTCAACCTTATCTCTTAATTATTGTCATTCAAAATTATGAAAGTAAGATGGTTATACTACATTAAGTATTGTAGATGTTTGAATAAGGGAATGATAGTTTATTATTTAAGTTAGGAATAATGAAAGTTAAGTGTTAGTTGGAGTTAATGAAATTATAGATGTTTTTATGGAACCCGTGGTGATTTGGTTGAATTGTATTCTACATGTCGAATTTTCATGAGACTATGATATTGCTTTGTTCTTTTTGTCCATCATTGTGGATATCTAGGTTATGATGTAGCATTTTTAGCTTCTAGAGGCAAGGACAACATTGAACTTCTCCTTGTGTATGTCTTCTACTTGTCTTGGTAAATTGTGGAAATTGGTGCCTTGCATGAGTCGAGCTCTCTTGGTTAAAAATTATCATACATTGCTTCCTAATACCCATGAATCAGTAGACTTTTGTGTGCCGGATGGAAATTCCTATCTCATTGTGATTTGTCCTTTTGAGGATCTCATTTCTAGCAAGTGCCTAAGCCTTTCTATGGTTGTGTTCTTGACACCTTGTGTTTGGATTTTCATGATCTTGGTTTTTGTTTCCTAGGTGCATTTAGGAGAGTGCCTTTTATTGGGGGTTAGGACCCAAAGTGGTCGCCATGGTAACCCAATGGAAGTTTGTTAATAAGTGATAACAAAATATAAAAAACTTGGGGATGGGTAGTTAGTTCACACTTAACAAGATAATTATTTTGGATACCTCTCTTACTCTCGAATGCTTGTTTAGGTTCGGGGACCTAAGACAAGAAGGCCTGGAATGGCGTCCACTAATCTTGTCTCCACGAGAGGTTGGTGTGGTCCACTAGAGATGTATGGAGGTCGGGGTTCGAGAGAGGTTACCAAGGTAACCCATGATGGGGGTTGGGACCTAGTGAAGACCTGCCAAGGTAACCCATGATATCCTAGTGATGACACTCTTCCCAGTTACTTACCTAGTGGATTTCCTATTTTTTATTCTATGTTTGTTGGGCCTCTAGAATTTGATGTATTAGTTATTGTTCTTGAGTATTTATTTGTTCATCTTGTGGTTCCCTTATATTGGTGATCTTGAGAGTTCTTGTTCTTGACTAGCATATATTTATGTTGCTTCTATATAAGCCTTGATTACGTTATTGCTTTGTGATTATTTCCTCGCTCATGTCTTTGGGGTCTGACTAATACCTTCTAGCACGAGGGGTGGACCTTATGGTACCACATAGTTGGGTGGAGTGCTTTTCGCACCCATTGGGTTTGGTACAAGTTCTTTCATATTCGTGAAGGTTCGAGAAGAAGGCTGAAGACCTTCCTTACACTCCAGTGATTGTGTTTCTCACATCTTTGTATAAGAAGATTGTACCCATAGAGATACCTTGCAATGTAATTTATGATCATTTGTATAGTCATGGCCATGTAATTTGAACCATGCTACTAGAGCTAGATTATGTATTATTATTTGTAAAAGTATCTCTTTCCTTAATGGACGTTGTGTTGGCATTTTTGATGATTGATGTTGTGATTGTCATTGATGGACACACACTTGATTTGAGATCACTTTTTGTATGTATGAGTTAAAGCTCAACCGATATTTGTTCCAATCGATATGATGTATTATAGTCTTTAGACTATCAATGTTTTGTATAAAGTGTTTACCAGTCTGAAGCGGTATGAAGACCCCAAGCGGTTCGAGGATCTCAAGCGGTACAAAGGAACGAAGCAACACAACTAATATTTCCCAGTCTTCATTTTGTCAAACTGGCAACCGGTATTTTGTTTGAACTGTTAATACTCTATGATGAGTTACCAACCGGCATTTTGCGATGAGTTACTACCCACTGATTGTTTTGCAGTGCTTTTTGTGTCGTGCTACCAATTATGTCTAGATGCATTAAACCTAGGAAATTGTATTGTAATCCTATTGGAATGACATGAAATTAGAAACCTTTATAAGGACATCATGTCTAGGGTTCTAGTTTGTTGCTAGGGTTTAAGGTGGTTGATGAGTTTTTGTAAGTGAGATTATAGAAGAGAAGATCATGTCTATGAGAGAAGGTAGAGTGTGAATGTGTTGAAAACTGAAGTAATCTTGGAATGCATTAGGAACCATCTATCAAGGATCTAACCAAGCAATCTGTAGTATTTTCTAGATCACTCACTTGTTGATTACTCACATCTTTGACAAGTCTAAAGCCCTTAACTGGGTAGGCCCAAAAAGCCTTTTCTAAATCCTCTGACGAGGTGGTTCACATCTGTGGATCTAAAATCCTCTAGCAAGGTAGTCTTTAATCGGACTTATCTCCTAACAGAGATTGAGATTCCTAACAGGATCTGTTCTAGTAAAGAACATTGTATGACCTTAACAGGTCTGGTTCCTATTCTACAGATAGTTACTTATGAGTTTCATCTCACCGTGGTTTTTCCCATTTGGGTTTCCACATAAAATTCTCTTGTGTTATGGTGATTGTACTTCTATGGGTGAATGCATTATTTGCTATTTGGTTTGCATGTGTGCCTACCAGTTTGTTTGCTAAACTATTTTATTGGTTTACTGCTAGACTAGTAAAGTGTTTAAGTACAGTAATTTTTGGCATACTAATTCACCCCCCCCTCTTATTATTCATCAATTGGTATCAGAGACAACCTTTCTATAAGTTTAACCACTTGGAAAGAGATATGGGGGAATAAACTGTGAGGGAACTTACTCATTGGCTCACTTAGTCTAAGCAAGCCTATGATGATCTTATGGTCAAATATAAGGCCACTCAGGCAAAAAGGAGAGACCATGCTGAAAAACTGATGGAGCTAACTGAAAACAATTCCTTTGATGAAGTGGACATGGAAGCCCTAATTCAAGAAGTAGAAAAGATGAATGAATCCAATTCCAACCTAAGAAAGGAGTTGGAAGGACTGACTATCTGAATGTGTCAAGAGCTTGAGAACCGAAGGAAAGTTGAAGATTTTGTAAAAGATAGAGATCATGAGATCTCCAAGTTAAAACAAGAAATCAGTGCCCTAACCTCTCAACTCCATGTGAGCAAAGTGGAAAAAGAAGACATGCAAGGTGAACTGAACATAGCCATCTCCGAGAATGCAAACTTGATGGAAAAAAATGCTGCTATCTCCAAAGAACTCTTTGAGTCAAAGGAAATACTTGCTAAGTTCAACCAGAGTACTGTTAAGCTAGAGAGAAAGCTTGAATCGGCCAAACTTGTCAAGAATACTGATGGACTTGGTTACTCCGGTCATAAGAAAGGTGAGACCTCTGGTGCAAATTCTGAAGCATCGAAGAAGCAATCGACATTCAAAGGTAAAGGTAAGCAAAAGTTCAAACCTGTTTTCTTTAACTCTCTTAAAGAAGGACATATTGCTAATGTGTGTAGGAGAAAAGCCTATAATAATTTTCCTTACTTTATAAACAATGTACCTAGATCCAATAAGTTCAATGGTAATTGTTATGCATGCACCAAGTTTGGGCATAGAGCATCTGAATGCAGGTTTGTTGTGAACAATGCTAGAAGATATCCTTAGAGGACTCAAGGAGTTGGTCTAGAACCTTTTGTGAATTAGAATCCCAACCGATTTAATCCCTTTAATCATCAGTCAAGAAGTGGTGGCTATCAAGCAGTAATCGGATGGAGAGAAAATTATTTGATCTATCATTTTCATGGTCACACTGCTGCAACATGCAGGAGGAAGAATGGTAACATGAATAATGGACCATGGAGAGCACCTGGAATGGTCTGCTATCACTGCAACAAATCGGGTCACATTGCCAGATTTTGTAGAACAAGAAAGAACATATTGGATGACATACCGGTCACTCTGGAAGGAAAGATTGATATTGAAACTGTTCAAGTGGATATGAACAAAACTTGGAAAAAGGAACCAGGAGTGTTGTAAGAAGAACCGGTTTCTGCACCTAGTGTGGAAATTTTGAAACCGGCAAACTAAGCGACAAAAATCTTAGGGGGAGCAAACGGTGAAATATCTCGAACCCTCGGTTGACACTGGTAAAAGACCTTAATTGGTATGAGATACCTATCAGTCAACAGAAGACCGGAAATAGTAAAAGGCAAATCAGGGTTTACACCCTAATAGTGGAGCATTTATTATGGTAGGTGGAGAACCTGTTTAAAAGGAATTTTCAAATCATTTCTCACTATCATTTTCTCAAGCAAAGAATTTTTCAAGTGCAGAGTGAAGACAAGCGAGTTACATTGCGATTCAAGGAATTTATCCAAAACCTAGAGAAGAATCTGAAGCTATCATCTGTTGAAGGAGTGTAGAACGCAAAGCAGTATTTTAGTAACCGAAGGAGTGTGTGGTGAAGTTCAAATTTTGAAGCCCTAAATTTTGACCTACGAAGGTTTTTTTTTTTTCATAATTCTCCATTTATCATGGGTTCCACATCACATGATAGGTCTATTGCACCTATTGATTCTGTCGACTTCATTCAACGAAAGTCGAAATACAATGCCCTGTGTCAAGTGCCTGTTGGTGTTATAGTGGAAGAAGACATTTTTGATTACATAGACTGCAAAATCAAAGACCTAGGGTCTCTTGTGATCCATTCCCAACTGAGCTTGTTCTGTGGAAAGGATAAGAAGATTAAACCAGAATTCAACATTCTGGAAAAGAAGAAACTTCACAATGCAGTTTACTTTCTTGAAGAATTTTTGGCTGATCACATTTTCATTATTCTAAGCAGGGTACATGGTGATAAGATGTACCTAGATCGGATGCATGATATCACACCAGAAGCGATTCATGTTGTCACCAGTTTTTGTAACACAGGGGAAGTGCCAACCCTAAGGAAGGTCATCAAGACTGTAATGTCCAAGCTCACCGATTCAGTGAGCAACTCACGTGGAATGACCGTCAACTCAATCAAGGATGATCTGGTCAAGTATGCCTGCATGGTGATAGGTTACCAGACATTCTCTGCTAGAAGAATTAATTATGTCTCTGCTGCAGTGGTAAATGCCACTTATAGGATGATCAAGGAAGATGCATCGTTTGATCTGTGCACTTGTATGCAAAGACAACTACTGTTGAATCTTAATTCGATCAAACAGGACAATGCACTAAGATTTAAGTTTGGACAACTACTGGTTGGGTTGTTATTTTACTTCCAAGGCTACTTTCTAGGAGTAGGTGACATTCAATGGTCTGCTGACCAACCAGTGACAAGGCAAATCAAGAAAAGTCTACAAGTGGTTGGAAGCAACTATCCGGAAGTGCTGAACAAATACTTTGATGATTTCAGATGCAAAATGAACCAAAGGGTAAGAATATCCGGTGATATAGTCAAAAAGTATGAGGAAGACATCTGTTTCACCATCAAAGTGGATTAATGCATAATGGAGGCCGTTGAGCCCAGACAGGAAGAAGTGGAGCCTATGAGCTATGAGGTAATGCATGATATGCTAGACGGGTATGCTTCTACCCTAATCGCCTCACCCCTCGATCCTAAGGCAAAGAGAACCAGAACCTATTTGGAAAGGGTTACACTGGTTGAAGAACCCTCAGAAAAGAAAGGAAAGGCAGTGCCTTTAGCATCGACATCGGTTACTGTAGTCAGTCCCAAAGTGACCAAGTGGTCACCAGCTAAGAAGAAATCGGAAGCTGCACCTACCAAAGTCTTTGAGAGGAAGTAGAAGACGAAAAGCAATACACCGGACTCAGAAGAAACTATGTCAGAAGAACTGCCTAAGAAGACTAGGCAAACGAAGAAAAAGACAAAGAATGAACCGACAACATTTGCACTAGTAAATATTGATATTTCTTCTTACAAACCTTTGACACATTGTCAAAGAACTATAAAGAATATTAAGAGAAAATTGTTGAATGATTTAATTGATTGTTTTGATGACTTCAATGATAATGAAAAGGAAGAAGTTGAACAGGAAATCATTAAGTATTTGTGTGTTAATGACCAGTCGCCTTCAGAAATTAGATCTAAGACACCGGATTCTTTGTATAATTCTTTAGACAACAAATGGCACATTGCCATAGAAAAGGAACAAGAAATGAGGGAGGAAATATTTGCTCAATATTTTCTTGATGTATCAAATTCAAAACTTTTTGAAGTTATGAATAAATACAGAGGCCTCTTCTTCATGAGAAGAAGAAGACTCCTATTATTAGAAGGAAAGGTTCATGAAGTGATAAAAGATACACATACTCATGCTCAAGAAGCTCTAAAGATGCATTAAGTGGCTGAAGCCAACAGGAAAGCTGAGCAAGAACCAGAAACTAGCAAACTAGATGAAGTATATGACAATGAAGGAGAACTGGTCACAGAAAAAATGGACCCCATTGATGTTGATGCCTTAGATGGTGAAAATGTTACTCAAGGTACACCATTAGAAGGAATAGGATAGGAGAAGTAGACAGAAGAAGAGAAGAAGCAACAGGAAGAAGAAAAGAAGAAATAGACAAATGAAGAGGATAAGAGAAAAGAAGAGGAAAAGAGGAAAGAGGAAGAGGATAAGAGACAAAAGGAGGAAAAGAGGAAAGAGGAAGAGGATAAGAGAAAAGAAGAAGAGAAGAAGAAGAAGGAAGAGGAAAAGAAAGAAGAGGATAAGAAGAGAAGAGAACAGGAAATTAAGAAACAAGAGGAAGAGAAGAAGAAGAAGGAAGAGGAAAAGAAAGAAGAGGAGAAGAAGAGAAGAGAATAGGAAAATAAGAAACAAGAGGAAGAGAAGAAGAAGAAGGAAGAGGAAAAGAATGAAGAGGAGAAGAAGAGAAGAGAAGAAGAAAATAAGAGACAAGAGGAAGAGAAGAAACAAGATGAGGAGAAGAGAAAGAAAGAAGAGGAGAAGAAGGATGAAGAAGAGAAGAAGTGAAAAGATGAAGAGAAGAGACAAGAAGAAGAGAAAAGAAAGAAAGAAGAAGAGGAGCAGAGGAAGGCTCAAGAAGATAAGTAAAAATCCAAGGACAAGGAAGCAGCGGCAAAGAGCACACAGGTGGAGACCCCAATGGCAACTGGTAGTCAGGCTAAACCGGCTGACATTACCAGTCCTATTTACCTCCAGTTTGCAAATGAATCGGAGCTTTTGCAGAGCATTAAGCTTGCTCAAGAGCGATTGGATGCTCTAAGGAGGAAAAAGGAGGAATATGTTATCCAAACTACGGTGGAAACACTTACCAATTTGATACCCGAGACGAACCTTCCCAGTACCGATTCCTCACTTGCACAATTGAAGCTCCTATGCACAGTTGTAGAAGACTAGGTGCAAAGCCTGGAAGAGGTTGCAGAAGCAAATACCAAGAAGGAACATCAAAAGGCTCTGGACACTGCCTTGGTGAGGAAGTTAATAGAGCTCCGGTCTAATCTCCTGAAGGCATAAAAGGACATTAGAGATGTAATGAATGAGGGCAATCTACTACTTAGCAAGATTTGTCAACCTCATTTATTCTGTGATGATGTGCTCACTCAGAAGGACAAACTGCAAACTGATATGTAGTCATTTATTAGCACCTTCAAGATGCCCTATGACTCCTTCTCCACATATGGTCAAACTGTTCATCGGCTTCAAATCTAGTCTACAAGAATAGAGGTAGAGATAAGGAGCCAGAAACGTAATTTGCAGGAACTTCAACTGATCCTACTACCATGACTGCAAATTCTCCAGAAATGCTATCTAAATCTTGATGCCCTAATGGTTAGTCAAGAAATGAGCATGATAGATGCCATGGAAGAACAGGTCTCCTAGATGCAGATAGAGAAAGAGGTGGCTACATCCCTACTTGAGTCATGGTCCTTATCCATGAAGCAATTTTTGTAGGACTTTAAATCAGTTTTTGACAAGTTTTACTCTTTACTGTCATAAACACTTATTATTTTAATACTAATGAAACAGGGGTTAGTCTGCAATATTTTTGTCATTGTTGGCAAAGGGGGAGAAGTATATAAATTTTGATGTTTTGATGTATACTTTCATGTTATTTCTGTTAAGGAGTAGTATACATTGTATTTTCTGCAAAAGGGATAGTGTATATGCTTAGAGGGAGTAATTTTGATTATGGCAAATTTTTTTATTGTAAAACACTTAGATATCAAAATTTTCCTAAGTGTTGCCATCAATGCCAAAGGGGAAGATTGTTGGAATTTTTTATGATTGATGCTATGATTGTCATTGATGGACACACACTTGATTTGAGATTACTTTTTGTATGTATGAGTTAAAGCTCAACCGGTATTTGTTCCAACCGATATGATGTATTATAGTCTTTAGACTATCAATTTTTTGCAGAAAGTGTTTACTGGTCTGAAGCGGTATGAAGACCCCAAGCAGTTCGAGGATCTCAAGTGGTACGAAGGAATGAAGTGGTACAACAAATATTTCATAGTCTTCATTTTGTCAAACCGGCAATCGGTATTTTGCTTAAACCAGTTGAACCGGTAATACTCTGTGATGAGTTACCAACTGGCATTTTGTGATGAGTTACCATCCACTGATTGTTTTGGGGTGCCCACACTCTAGCGGTGCTTATTGTGTCATGTTACCAATTATGTCTAGATGCATTGAACCTAGGAAATTGTATTGTAATCCTATTGGAATGACATGAAATCAGATTCCTTTATAAGGACATCATGTCTAGGGTTTTAGGTTGTTGCTAGGGTTTAAGATGGTTGATGAGTTTTTGTAAGTGAGATTATAGAAGAGAAGTTAATGTTTGTAAGAGAAGGTAGAGTATGAATGTGTTGAAGACTGAAGTAATGATGAAATGCATTAGGAATGAGCTATCAAGGATCTAACCAAGCAATCTGTGCTATTTGCTAGATCACTCACTTGTTCATTACTCACATCTTCGACAAGTCTAAAGCCCTTAACCAAGTAGGCCCAAAAAGCCTTTTGTAAATCCTCTAACAAGGTGGTTCACATCTATGGATCTAAAATCCTCTAGCAAGGCAGTCTTTAATCGGACTTATCTCCTAACAAAGATTGAGATTCCTAACAAGATATATTCTGGTAAAGAACATTGTATGACCTTAACTGGTCTAGTTCCTATTCTGCAGATAGTTACTTATGAGTTTCATCTCACCATGGTTTTTCCCATTTGGGTTTCCATGTCAAAATCTCTTGTGTTATGGTGATTGTGCTTCTATGGGTGAATGCATTATTTGCTATTTGGTTTGCATGTGTGCTAACTGGTTTGTTTGCTAAATTGTTTTACCGGTTTACTGCTAGACTAGTAAAGTGTTTAAGTACAGTAATTTTTGGCATACTAATTCACCCCCCCTCTTAGTATTTATTACATTGAATTATTGATTACATATGTTTTTTATTTGTGAGGCCCCAAGGATGTTAATTTGATGTTTATGTTAACCTTCTTCTGGTATGTTCATGATTTTCGTTATAATATATTGATAATTTCCTTTAAAAAAATTTTTATTGTTTATTGTGTATTATTGTGTTGTTCTCCGGGCCTCATAGAAAGGGCATTACAATCTTCACCCAGATCTCATGTGCAATCTAAAGTCCCATCACATTAGTCATCTCAGGATAAGTCAAGGAACTAAGAAATTATTCCTTTGCTCTAATATTATGTTCTTCTTCCTTAACTTCATCAAGAGTAGATGGTCCATTGTGAGGAACAATATAGACATTCTTTGTAATCTTCCAATAATATTCATCAAGACATTTCAAGTGCACTTCCATCTAGTCCTTCCATATACCATAGTTACTTCCATCAAATCTTGGACTCTCCTTCTTAAAGATTACACCTTGAGCTGCCATCCTAGATCTCCTCAAGCGATTAAGCTTCTACTAGAGGATCTAGCTCTGATACCAATTGTTATAAGCAATCAAGAAGGAACACTGAGAGGGGGGGGGTGTGAATCAATCTTCACCATAATAACAAATAAAATATAGATCTAATAAACTGTAGTAATAAATAGATAAGAAAAAGAACAACACAACACCAAGATTTTGACATGGAAAACCCGGTTAAGGGAAAAACCATGGTGGGAACCTGCCCATAGTAAGATGATACTCTACATTAGTATGTGAAAATATTATAATGAGGAATTGAAGCAATCACTGTCTAGGAGGGACCTCAAAAAGATCAATCTAGACCGGTTAGCAAGAGTAAGCACAATGGAAACATAAGGACATGATAGAAGCAATGCAGAATAGATTGAATTTTATCAGGAAAACTGATTACAACCAATCGGTAACAACTAGGTTACAAAAACCGGCTCACAGGCCTTCTAAAACATGTTCAAACTACAGAACAAGTCACAACCAGGACTTCAAATCTTAAGATCTATCTTCTATGCTCATTCTATCTTCTTGATTATATTCTAATACTCTATTATAATGATTTATACAATCCAAGGGGATCCGGTCAGCTCAAAAAGGGATCAAAACCCAAAGAACAAGACCTAACGTATAAAACCAACAAGGTCGGCCTCCGCCAAAGAAATTCCTATGGAAATCCAAAGGATGAAGTGTAGATCATGGGGAAAGGTCAGCCACACGTTAAGGAACATAAGAATCAATGCTCAAGGCTCCACATGCTAGAGAAGGGGATCTAGTAGATCACCAATGTAAATAGGTCCAGGCAACTGGTAACAAAAAACTTTCTTAGACATCAGTAGGATAACTTGCGGGAAAATGATCCACGGTTTGAGATTAAGGAAGATGATCAAGTCTTCAATTAAAATCCAACTCC